>NC_088909.1:25059000-25361000 GCF_037157495.1 Lathamus discolor | reverse complement strand
TGCAGCACAGCGGTGGCTGCACCTCTGACAACACGTGCACTGCAGAGCCCATGCCCAACACCTTCCGCACACACCAGGGCAGGAGCCAGACAGCAGCTGGAGAAGCCTACCTCAGCCTTCCCAAAGGCAGGGCTGCCCTCAAAGACAGCAAGCTGTTCCCCAGCTTATCTGAGGATGGCTGCTGGAGAGCTGGCATGCCTTCCAGCAGACACCTTTCCTACAGCTTGCCCACAGCTGGGTGCCTGCTCCCTCCTCCCCCTGTCTTCAAGCCAGGAGGTCTCTTCCCCATTCAGATGGCATTCTGTTTCCTTCAGCAGCTCGTTTCACATCTGATTTAGCTTGGGCCACTTTACTGCAGACTCTACAGAACACACTTCCATCATGGAGGACCTCCCAACAGAGACACACCACCACGTTCATCCCTCTTCAAAGCCCAGCAGCAACAAAGTCCGGGGCTGCTCACCTGAGCATCTGCAGGGAGAGGCTGCTGGTCCGCAGTGCAGATGGAGAAGGGCTGCTCTAAGGCAAGGACCACGCTGAGGGGCAGCGAGCACATGTTCTTTACAGAGAGAGGCTTGTACATCACAGCCAGGACATCACCGGGGTGCTACAGAAACAGGAGACAAGAAAAAATGACCTTGAAGTGGCCATGGACCTCCTCCCCTTCAGACGCATTTCAAATTTTCCAACCCCAAAAGTGCATCCATCTCTATTTACTCTTTTGATTGGTTTCTACCCCTCTGCAAAGTTTGTCCTCCAACTCTAGCAGACGCTTTCGTGTTTAGAACCCACAGCCTTCCCCAGGGGACAGGGAAACAGTCTCGCGTACAGATGAGGGAGCAGCCCCCCAGAGGAGGCAGCTGCTTCAGCAAGATCCAAAACAGAAAGTGAACCCCCTCTGGCTCCAGTTGTGTGTCCTCTCCTGCCCAGAGAGCACACACAGGCACAAGGCACAAGGCCATTTCCACTCCCATACAGTAGTTTCTTACCACCCTATCAGCTCTGCCAGGCCCGCAAGGCAGTGATGCTGCTCAGAGGAGGCAAGCAAGCAGGATATGGCCTGCAGCGGACAGCCTGCAGCAGCCCGAGGTCAGCTTTGAACATTCACGGGCACATGCAGACAGCTCCAAACCTCAACAGTCTGGCCGCAACCTGCTGCCCCTGCTCCACTGACAAGATGTTGCAGCCTCAAAGCTAAGCTCAGCCTAAGCCTTTTCCTCCTGTCCATGCATTGCTCCGCGCTTCCTGCATGGTTTATCTAAACTAGACAGTCTTTGGGAAACTAATTGTGGATGCATTGGCATCCAACTCCTGCAGTGTCGCAGCACGCAACACATGGGAGCATGTGGCATCAAGCAGACCACAGGCAGACATCAGGGGGAGCTGAAAAGCTTCTGATTAGATGTGAACCGCCTGCTCACAGGATTTGTGCTTCTCTGGAAGCCTGGGAAGTGGAGGAGAGACCTGAAACCGCAGAAACTAAATCATGAGCTATCTGCTCTTTTTCAGACACCTCACGCGACGGGGAAAGGTGATGCAGGAGTCGGGATCCAGACACTAAAGGGCACACACGTTGCACTGGTGCTCTCATCGCTGCAGCTGAAGGGCACTCGTGGGTCCTTTGAAGAAGGTGAGGCTTGGGAAAGGCAAAGAGGCAGCACCCATACCGACGGCAGGGAAGGCAAAGAGGCGCAAGAGATGCCAGTTTTTCCTCATCAGCTTGAGGAGTTGACAGGAATCTCAGCTTTTCTCAGCTTCCCTACACGATCGCTGCTCGGACATCACCACACCTTGGAAGATCCTCAAAACCCTGACTACAGACACTGGCGTCTCTCTAGAGGGGGGCATGCTCCCCCTCGCCAGAGCAGCTGTAATCTCAGTTCTACCTGGCTCAACTTAGAGAACAGCCTCATCTCTAGCAGCATCCTCACTCCTCTCACCACCACCTCAGGGAGGGTGAGGAGGGATCTGCTCTCCACCTGCAGCCCCAGCACAGCAAGTGGCTCTTCCAAAGCCCACGCTGCTCTCACGGGCCCCACATCTCAGCCCGTGCCCTTGGCTCAGCAGCTCAATTCTGTCTGCACCTCGAGAAGGGCAGAATAGAGCTGCGGAGACTGTCCCCAGCCCCACAGGGGTGAAATAATGATCTCGGCATTCATGACAAAAGCTGGGCCTGGCTCAAGTCAACAGCCAAAGCTCTGTGGACTTGGAGAACTTCCTCCTTAGGACACAGGCACACCCCAGCCACACCAGTCAGTGCCAGGATGCAATGCAGAGACTCACCTTCTCCACCCGGAAAGTGATTTCTCTGCTGGATATTTGCAGAGCAGGAGCAATGAACTCGCACGTGACGTCCACCTGCACGATCAGATTCTTCACTCCCTCCTTGCCCACGATGGCGTGACACAGCAGCTTCTCCTTCACCACCTGCATGCGAGCCACACGGCCCCCAGCGGGTGTTATCAGGGTGTCCACAAAACACACTGCATCTTTGAGCCGCCCACCCACACGCCCCATTACTGCATGAAGTTACAGCCATTGGTCTCCTCAGGAGCCCTCTCTTCTTTATAAGCTGCATCCTCTTTGTTCTGCACTCACGCGTCCCTCGTGTTACAACCCAACCACCACAAAAGGCCCTCAGGAGTCTTGTGCTGCCTACAGCTCTCAGAACAATCCCTGCCCAAACGGTTATTGCTTTGCTTTGTCCCACTGCCAAACAAAATGCTTACCGAAAACTGTAGGAACTCATGAAAAAAAAACAAACCAGACTGTATGAAGGGAAACAGGGGATAGAAGGATCAATGCCAGCAAATCCTCCCTTGCAAGTTTAGTGGAAAGGATCCCTGGGAAAACCCCAAACAGACAGCCTGCCTTCCTAGGATGTACTGTGTCCCCCTAGACCTGCCTGTCAAACAAACCTCCCCAGGAAAGAGATGTCTTCAACCTGGCATGAAAACCCTCTACTTAAGCTGGATGCTCTTACATCCAAGACTTTTCCTGATTCCTCCTCATGGTTTCACTTCCCCACATTCCTCCCTTTTTTCCTCTCTCTTCCCTCTGATAGACCACCACAACCCAACTCCTCCTCAGAGCCTAGAGATGTCAGAATCACCTGTGCTGCACGTGCACCACAGGGTCTTGGGCTTCTAACCAGCCTCAAGAGTATGAAGTTCTCGAGACCTAGGGAAGGTGGAAGACCCAGTCCCAGGCTCTTGGCTTGGACTGCACGAGCCAGGTAGCCACAGCTGAGCTCACAGATGCCCATTTGGCTTTCCAGGAAGGCACCCTCACCAGTGGCCTGACCATTTCCCTTCTGGTTCCTTCTTCCCTCTTCAGCAAAGCCTCATGGGCTCAGAACTGCACAGGGACAGTCCCATCGGAGTCAACCAGCTGAGAGATCAAGTCTTCCTCAAGCTACCACTCAGGCAATCCTTTAAAACACCTCTCAAACTCTAGCAGCAGCAGGAGCTTAATGCACATTTATTCCCCATTCACTTAAACACTTGTGCCCAGTGCTCCTGGAGCCAGGGAAGGCACACCGGGGTCAGACGGCAGCTCCTCTGCAGAGCTGGATTTCTCCCGGAGAGAAGGGTCCAGGGAGGAAAACACTCAGTGACCCTGCTGAAATCTGCCCCTCTGAGCTGCAACCCAAGGGTGCTGCAAGACCTGCCTGCCCTCGGCACACGGGGGCTGGCTGAGGGAGCGGGGCGAGCGCTGATGGGAATACTGACACAAGTCAAGCTCTCAGTTCTAATGATCCCTGGAACACTTTCCCATGTGGACGGACATCATTCGGATCATTAGAGCTGGCACACTGGGTTCATTTCTCTCGTCCCGGTCTCTGGGCCGGACAAGCTCCCGGCCCGTGTCTGTCTACAGAGGAAAATCAATGCTGCTCCCAGACACTCCCTACCTTCCTGGGTGTTTTGTTTCACTCGCTGCTTCCCCACACAGACAACTGCCCATTTCTTTAGTTACTTTCTGCCTGGGCTCCCAGTCTACCTCTAACTTTAAGGCCAGCTGAGAAAACTGGGGCTGCTCAGCCTGGAGAAGAGAAACCGCGGGGAGACCTCAGAGCAGCCTTCCACTAGCTGAACGGGGCCTACAAGGATGCCGGACACGGACTCTTCTCAGGGACTGCAGCAACAGGACAAGGGGTAATGGACTTAAACTCAAACAGGGCAAGTTCAGGTTAGATACAAGGAAGAGGTTCTTCACTGTGAGGATGGTGAGGCACTGGCACAGGTTGCCAAAGCAGTGGTGAATGCTCCATCCCTGGCAGGGTACAAGGCCATGCTGGACAGAGCCTGGGGCGACAGTGCCTTCAGGCCATGTTTTGCTACCACCAAGTTGGCTTTATGGTAGCCATGGAACTCAAAAAGCCTCAGCAACTGATGGTGGCGAGCATGGAAAGCAACTGGTGCTGCCACGGTAACTTATGGCAGGAAACCAGGTTCTCAGAAGCACTTGCCCATTTGCTCAGGCAAATGTCAAGGGGCTGCAGAAATGCCCTGATGCAGAACTCACCTGGGGGGTGCTGCAGGAGCCTTTCAGCACCACCTCCGCTGTCTGGCCGGGCATCAGCTCCGTCCTCAGCGGCTGAAGCTTCAGCACGGGGCCACAGGAGGAAACCTTGCCCTTGCTCTTACTGATGCGAGGGAGACGCTTGCGCTGCTTAAGTGTGGTGCCACCTTCTGTGGTCCAATAGAGCAGATGGGTGCGTCGTCCTTTGTTTGTCATCTTGAAGCGGTAACAGCAGGGATCCAGGCTAGAGGAGAAGCAGAGACACAAAATGGCAGGGGAGCTGCTATTTGCCACTGGTCACCCAGCTTCAGCACCCTGAGGGCACGACCTGACTGCACACTCGGCTTCACCAAAAGCCAGACCTTGGCTGCCCCTAGGTTTGTCACCATCCAGCAGCTGCTCTGCTGGCACCCTTCCAGCAAGGAAGAGCTTCGTAAAGAGCCGGCCCCACATGCAAGTAGCTGGAGGAACAGCCTCGCTGCCACTCCACCTTCCCCTTGGGAGCTGTTGTTCATGCCTCTGAGGCGTCTCGTAGGGAGCATCCAACCCTCATTGCCCCCAACGTACCACCCTCTGGTGGCGGCTCTGCAGCCGACAGCAATGGCAACAGCTCCAAACTGAGCCCGCAGGCAAAGACATAAAGGGGGGCAGAAGACAACTACATGAATCACACGGACACTGTCCCCTCCATTGTGCAGCCAGCTTGTGGCTGCACTGAGCACAGGAAACTCTGGACAAGCACCAGCCTCCCTGCGATGTCCCTGCGTACGTGGAGGGCTCGTGGGTGCGTATTTTACCTCTCCAAATCTATCCCAAGTACTTAAGGTAGGATTAAGCTGCTCTTTCTACCCCAAGAATTCAGGTATCGGAGCACCACGGACCCTCTTTGCAGCCACAGAAAGGAAGAGCCACCCCAAGAAGACTGTTCTTCTTCTCTGAGGAGGTCTCCAACACAAGGCAAACAGCACTTTTTTCCTCCTGTCTCCAAGAACATGACTGGTTTCAGACACACACGTTGGGACCACTGAATCCTCTCCTTCCAGCTCACCAATTTCAATCGAGACTCTTCATTTATCCCACTCCACCTCAGCAGACTTCCACACTTCCACACTTCCTCCCCCTTCCAGAGCTGGTCCTGCATCCACACTCGCTTGCCCGTGCCTCGGGAAGCAGGCAGGAGAAACCAGGGAAGAGCCACCACGTCTAATAAAGAGCAACCGGGCACGGAGTGGGGGAGAGGAGCCAACTGGGGGATGACACAGGGCAAAGAAATTCTGCTGCTCCTCCAGGGCTCCTGGCCAGAGGGGAAATAAACCAGCGCCATTCATTCAGTCGAGGAGCTGCTAACAAGCTACTGCCCAGGCTTGCTGCTGCTCTGAGATCTTACTCCAGACGGAATGGCAAAGCAAGCAATATCACTGCAGAGAGAAACATGTCTGTACTTGTAAGGCAGCATTTCTCAGCTGGAGGCTTCCAGGACCTGCTCTCTTCCTCCAAATCTTTGTTTGATAAAGTGAGGAGACAAATGGATTATGACTAAAGACAATTCAGCAACAACTTAGCAACTGCTCTCCAGCTCGGTGGCTTTCAGAGTACCTACTGACTTGCAGATGGCCATAAAATGTTTCCAAAGGAAGCCCTGTGGCTTCAGGGAAGCAGAGCCAGGACTGTGAGCACTGAAGAAGCTTGAGGGACTGCAGCAGAACTCCTCCTTGCTGAGCCCATGGGGAAGTGGGAGCTGAGAGATTCCCTACCTGAAGCAGGGCGCCAGGTTGAGCTCCGGGCCAAAGGGTTTGTCAATGACAATCGTGGTGCCAACGCCAACAGCCTGGACGGGGATGACGTAGGCACGACTGTTCTCAATGAACAGCACCACCTCGTCCTTGAATTGCTCCGTGTCATCCAAGTTTGCAGTGACAGCCAGAGACACCTCGGCCTTGGCAGGGATCACTCCCTGACTGGGTCCAACGGTCCAGCACGAGTCTGCACCAGCCTGGAAGACAAACAACACTCATTTAGGACGGAAACCACGGACCTGGCTGCCACCAGCCAAGGCCTGCCCAGGCAACACGTTCACACCGAGCCAGTGGGTGTGAAGATTCCACTGACATTCATGTACAGCTTCTCTGGCTCGTGCTGACACAGGGCAGCTCGCTTGGAAAGGAGCCCTGAGAGCTCCGCTCCAAACGTGAATCTGAGAGTCTGCTCCCTGACAAAGCTCATTTATCAAAGCTTGGCAACAAGCCCGCCAGAAAATTGTACCCCAGAAACTATTCCTGAGGAATGAGGATGGGGGTCTCGACGGAGCCAGACCTTCAACTCCCTGGCGTGACCCAGCACAGCCCTGCTGGGCCCGCCCAGGCCAACAGCCCACGCCAACAGCCCAGGCCAGGGGAGGACAATTTGCATCCTCTCCTCATTCTTTCAGTCAGCATCTGCTCTGGCTCCAAGGGGCAGCACCGTGCACTGCTGAACAGGAGACCTGCCAGGGCCACAAGGCTCTGCCGAGACACATTCCCTTGGGTTTCTAGGTCAGCTTCTGCCTGCCCCCAATCCAGCCTGTGTCTCAGAGACAAGAAACCTCTTGGAGCCACGCTACAAAATACCCCCACTTTCAAGACAAATACCCAACCTCTGATAACATCTCTGCTACTTGCTTATCCTTGAGTGCGCCGCAAAATGATGCCGTAGCTGCATGCACTGCATGCACAAAGACAGTGGCTATTTCTGACCCTATAGCAGCTTCTTGTACTATTGGGCATCAGAGCTCCTGAGTAACCAGTAAGGGCTGGGATCCACCACTTCAGAAGTTCACCACGATAATCAGAATCTTATCCCAGCACAGACGTCCATCGTGAATGAAAGCTTCCACAATCTGGTTACAATGGACACCAGTGTGCAGCTGACGGATGGAGGGAGGGAAGGAGAGAGGGAGGAAGGGACGGATAGCTGCCCCAAGGGATGACTGAGGAGACACCACAATCAGCTCTCTTGAATCTGTTTACAGATGAGTCACTGAAGTGATCTGGTCACTCTGGCCTTGCACAAGTGGCAGAGGAAGCAGAACTCCACGTTACAAATGCAGCTGCACTTGATCAAGCGGTAGCTCTAGCGAGAGCCGTAGCTCTAACAACAGCATTCCCATTCCCGTAGCTCTAACAACAGCATTCCCATTCTCAGTCAGGCTGAGTCACTGTCCTCGTAGGGCTGCTCATGAAGGGGAAATAAACCCCGTCCTGCACCAGCTGGCTGCAGAGCCTTGTCCCAGGTGGTTCAGCATTCCCGGTGGGGGGGACCCTCTGTTCTTCATTTCAAAGCTGCTCCTTATCCACACAAACAGCCAGTGGCAGGAAACAGCCCAAAAGCACCCCGAGCCCTGCAGGAGGCGGAGATCAGAGCCTGAGGCTGGCTACATGCTCCCGCCAACAACCGGCCTCCTCCTGCCTCCTCAGCATCAGCATCTCCTCAGCACAAGCACGGGGACCACTGTGGTTTAGCCTCTGCCCCGAGCACCGTCAACGGGATGTTTTACGGGATCAAGGGGCAGAGCTTGTCTCCATTTGTGCTCCCTGTCCACAGCTCACCCCTCCATGATCGCATCTGCCCTCCCTGCCAGGCTGGGGAGGCCAGGGACACCACTCTGCGCATCGCGGCTCTCCAGGGCACGGCTACGGCTTGCCCAGCTGCTGCCAAGCGCAACATTTAAGAACCAAACTGCTCCTGCTTTGCCTTTGGGAAAAGCTCTCAGCTTGCTTCTAGAAGCACAGCTGTCTTGAAGACTTCTAACCCTCTGTAATTCAGTTGCCAATAGGCACAGCGCAACAGGACATGTTTGCTTTCCCCTGACGAGCAGGGTAACAATTGCTTTGCTTACCAGCAAGTAAGAAAGGGCACTGAAGGAGGCAGCTGCTGAGGGCACTGGGGTGCTTGCTCTTTGCAGAGGTCAAAAGCAGATTTTTATGGTGCGGACAAAGCAAGCTGCCTGCGAATCCCCCACTTTGAGGTTCTATTTAACCCCCAAACGCCTGGAAAAGCAGCAGGAGGGAAATTCAGCCCCCTCCTCCTTGCCCAGGGGGCTGAGCCTGTGCTCTCACACCCTGCTGGATGCCTCATGCGCAGACACAACCAAGTCCCCAGCCACAGGCCTGCGTGAAGCGGCTCCAGAACTTCAACAACCCAGCCTGCAGAAGAACAAACCTCCTCTCAAGCCCCTCACAGACGCCCCTCCGGTGGGGAGCACCCCCCAGACCCAGCATACGAGCCCTTCCTGGCTGCATCAGCCCCTGTCAGAAGACCCCACAACCTCCTTCTGCTCCGCAGCCTGTTCCACCCTGCCGCCTCCAGGAATTAAACAGCCTCTTTCTGCAGCCACATGCTCTACAATGTTACAGAGCACACAGGCTCTGCAGGTACACAACCCTTACAAGTCTGCTTCTGGGCAACAACCCAGCTGGTTTGACCCCCGAGGAGGTGTGAAACCCACTTCACCCTAAGCGCCTTGAGGACAGACCTCTCAGTTCCAAAAACAAAGACTCTCACAGCTAAACGCCTTCCACAAAATAAAGGGAGAACTTGCAGAAATGAACTCCTTTCTGCTCAAACATCTCTGCAAACTCTGTTTTACTGACGGGTGCCCCAGCTACAAGTGCCCCCGGAGCCAGGCTCCTCTTGCTGCACTCGGATGGAACATCTGGCTTTCTCTCTCAGACACATCTCAGTGACGTGGAAATGTTGCATAGAAATAAGTGCTCCAGTCACAGGCTGCTATGGGCCACTCACTTGCTCTGGAAAACAGCCCCAGCGACACTTACCATCTTTGCCGAGAAGGATGCGGGGATGACAGACTGATTGGAGAGGTGAAGGGTCCGGGAAGCATCTTGTAGAACTTGGATGCTGCCAAAATTTATCTCACTTGGGTGCACGTGGACAACTGGTCCTTCTCCAGTGCTCAATAAATGGATTTCCTGCTCCAGGAGGCAGGCAGGAAAGAGAAAAAAACAACAGGGAAGGTTTAGAATGACTGGACAGCTCTAAGGGGGCTCGTAGGCTGAGGGAATTCTGACTGTTTGAAGCTGTCAGGGTTGTGAGGCTGAAACAGGAAGGCTGGAGCAAAGGTGGCACCTGGAGTGGTCCCTGCGGATCTGAAAGCCACAAGATCCCATTAGGAGGGGATACAGAACCCCCATCTCCCACGCATGCTTTTCACACCTCCTCCATGCTGTCAGCTCTCCTTCCGCTACTCTGTGCCTACGCCTGCTCCTTGTACTGCTCCATCATGCCATAAACCACCCTCCCTGACTGCTGCGGCTGCACAGCCACACTGCACAGGAACTTCTTCAACCTTCCCAAAGCTTCTCCTGTGAAAACCAGTAGAGGCTGGAAGCAAAGCTCTTCTCAGCAGAGATCATGCAAGTTAGTTGCCTCTCATTTGTGCTTGTGTGCATTCCTGGTATTACTTCTTTATTGCACCAAGACATTCATTATTAATTGCATCATTCGAGCAGTGTTTTTTTCTGCTGACAGCCTGAGACCCAAAAGTTTGTTCCTGCAGAAGGGGCACAAACTAGCGGAGGAGGAATGTGGATCCTTTTGCTAAACCCCCTTCTCACATCACTAAAACCAATGAGAATTTATCCAGTCTGGCGGGATTTCCCCAGCTCCAAACACCCCAAGCCTTAACCAGGCTTGTAGAGCCTGAAGAAGGGAGGGCTCTGGGGAGACCTTAAAGCACCTTCCAGTGCCTAAAGGGGCCAACAAGAAACTTTGAGAGGGGCTTTGGATAAGGGCCTGCGGGGACAGAACAGGGAAGGACGGCTCTAAATTGACGGGGGGGGGGGGGGTGGGGTTGTGATCAATATGGGATCCTGGGAAGAAGCTCTTCCCTGTGAGGGGTGGTGAGGCTCTGGCACAGGTTGCCAAGAGGAGCTATGGCTGGCACAGGCTGCCCAGAGGAGCTATGGCTGCCCCATCCGTGGCACTGTTCAAGGCCAGCTTGGATGTGGCTACCAGCTCCCGAAGCTGCACTCAAGCCATAAGGCAGACCTAGAGGAAATGACACCCAGAAACTCCCATTTGTGCAGGCAACACCCAGCCAGGTTTTGACCAGCATTTGCGGGCTGCGAGCAGCAGCCGAGCACGAGCGCAGCGCCTTGAGGATGGATTGACCGGGCACAGGGTCACTCAGTCCCATGTCTTCTCCAGGCATTAGTGTTGCTTATGCCACGAATGCCTTCTTTCCTTGTAGACAACAGCCATAGATCATTTTCCCTGGAAGAACCCCTGTACGCTCTACATCCCACCAAGATGAGAGGCACAAAGGCACACGTCTGCCCCAGCACTCACCAGTGGGGATTCTTTACTCCCAAACACCGCAACACGAGCAACGGTGTCCTGCTTTCCCGTCACCTGGACTTCCAGTGTGAACGGGATCTCCACCGAGCTCTGAGGCTGGATAATCCCACGGGGCTCAGGGCTGGAGTACCACACAGCAGCAGCATCCTTGTTCTCCTATAAGGGACAGAACCAAACACGGCTTCAGACTGACCTTTGAGGAAACTTTCAACTCTTTAACATCTACCACAACGCCAACTCACACACGTGTCTAAAAATGCCTAGGAGAAAGCAGAAAGGCACAACTCAAGATGCAAGACATGTATGGGTTCAGCATCCCGAGGGGGGCCAACAGCTGCTGCCTCCACAACCCCCCGTCCCGTGCTGGCAGCCTCCTTGCAGCAGCTTTTCACAACCCTACAAGTTCTCCCGCATTGAAAGCATCCCAAAGACTTGAATATAATCTGCTTCCTGGAGAGTTTAAGCTGCTTCCTGGAGTTGATATTCAGGTAGCTTCCTGTTCCCAGCAAACCTTTAGGGTTGAATACAAACCAGCAACATCTTAACCAAACCCGTTTTTTCCCTAACAAACCCCTAGGTGACATTGGAGGCAGGAGGCGGATGCGATGCCAAACCTGAGGAAGAGCCCAGTAGCAGCCTGGAAGGTTGCTGTCGTTCACAAGGGTCAGCATCTGCTGGTAAGGGACTTTGAGAGAGCATCGTCCAAAGGTCAGAGCCGGGTGGAGCACTCGCAGCGGGGGAATTACACATCTAGGCAGAGAGATGAGCAAAAGGGAATTAGATTCTGACACAGCGTTGCTTACTTGTTTACTTCTCAATGAGCACCAAATGGAGCACGACCCATTTGTCACCGTCAAATAGACATTTGATACGCCTACAGTGAGAAACAGCCTTCAACTTCTTTTTACCCAACAACCTCTTGCAAAAGAGGGGCAGACCCTGAGTCTCAGCATCACAAAAGCTGCTCAGTGCCCAGGCAGAGCACGGTGCCCTGTCCCAGGTCAGCTTTGCCCCTCCTTTGCCCCAGGAGGCTCGCAAGGACCCTCTCAATGGCCCCAGCGAGGTGTGAGCTCTGAGGGAGCTTTCCCACCGAGGAGCAGCGCTCGCCAAGGCTCCAGGAACACCAGACTCCAGTGTCTCAGGGAAAACACCGCTGTGTCCCTGCCTGAAATCCAGCCCTTTACCCCAGCAACGCAGGGTGCAGGCCACCACCTGCCCTGCGCCGTGAGCGATAACCCTCTCCCAGGCCCTGTGGCTGCCTTGCTCCTTTCCCCACGGGTCCGCACGCCAGCTGCTCCCATTTGCACTTGTTCTACACAACTGCAGCCCAGGCACTGACTGCACAACTCTGCCCGGGAGAGGGAACAGCACCGGTGAAATGCATCCCTCTTGCCGTTGAACTGACGCCCACCGCAGCACAACAGGCCTGAATGTGGCTGAAGCAAGAACAACTTTGAGCTTAACTCCGAGAACATCAATGCTCAGCAGAGCCAGACGGAAGCACAAAAACCTGAGCTCACCTTCCACACCAAGGACTACTTTGTCTGTCACAAGATCTCGCCTTTACTTTTCCCTCACCAGTCCTGCCCTAAGCCCCTTGCCCGTCTGCACGGCCCCTCCTTAACTGAGGCAGACAACAGCTTGCAGCAGCTGCTTGCTGTGGCCCAAACCAGTCCTGGATTCTGGCCACAACCCAGCACAAGTCCAACACTTGCAGGAAGGAGGAGAGGCGGCCCTTTGGAAACATTACACCTCAAGCCCCCAGAGCAGGCCGATAAGGAATATAATCACAGTTTCCTGTAGGAGAAGGCCCTGGGCCGTGCCTGTGCCTGAGCACAAGTGCTGCTCATCATGGACTGCTTTCCATGCGCTGCTGTTCTCCTGTCTAGCTGGGCAGAACTAGCTCATTGAGCAATGCTCCTCGTTTGGAGCTGGAGCCAGCCAGCTCTACACAAGGCAGCACCACTTGCTTCTGGCAGATGCATAGGGAAAGAAGAGGGGCTGCAAGGGAAGCGTTGGTACCTGGCTCTGACGGGCAGTGATAACACCTCTCTGCCAACACCATCCACATCAACCACCAGGGCCAGCTTGTATCTCTTCACGGTGTTGGAGCACAGGGTGACCTGGAAGACAAGAGCATCAAATACTTCATCACTCCCAAAACCCATCGGCCATATGCAGTGCCCTCCACATCTCCTTCCACAGCAAGGAAAGGGAGGATTTAGTAGATATGAGGAAGATGAGGTATCAGGAAGAAGTTCTTCCTTGTGCGGGGGCTGAGGCCCTGGCACCGGTTGCCCAGGGAAGCTGCGGCTGCCCCATCCCTGGCGGTGTTCAGGGCCAGTTTGGATGTGGCTTGGAGCAGCCTCGTCTGGTGGAAGGTGTCCCTGCCCATGGCAGGGGGCTGGAACTGGATGAGCTGTAAGGTCCCTTCCAACCCAAAACAGGCTAGGATTCTGTGATGTTTGCCTTTAATTCTTCTGCTGGTTCATGTGTAGAGCACAGTCTCTGGCAGTAACAGAAGTCTTTGGACAATACCTGAATTACTGAATGCGCTTTGCGTTGCCAGGGCAGATGTAGAGCCCAACACTAGTGCCCAACTCTTACTCGCAGGATGCTCAGAGCCAGCAGTGCTAAAGCCCCCTCAATGCCACTGAAGCTCCAGCTCCACCTCTGAAGCACACAGGGCTGGACTCTTCGCGTACCTGGATATCCAAGTGTCCCTTGGCGCAGATGGTCCCTGTGCAGGGCCTGATAGTAAATTCAGCTGGCTTCTTGGCACCTGGGGCTCGCTTTCTCCACGACGGACCAGTGCTGTCTGACACCTGAGCAAAACTGGTCACGCTGGGTGCTCCCGAGCCGTCCCCAGGAATGCGAAGGTTGAAGTTGAAGGGCACCGAGGAAGTGTTAGTGAGGCGGCAGCACAGGGTGCGAGGAAAGCCTGGGAAAAGGACACAACAGGAGTTTATTATCCCGTGACTCCTGGGGTGGACATCCTGCGGTGATAAAACTGCGCTTGGAGTTTGCCTCCTTTCAATGGCAATTACAGCTGATTGAGAAGCTCTGTGGGGAAGTCGTCGTCAATTACAGTCCCTTTTACGCTTGTCACACAGAAACGCCACTCTGACACAAGTGTCTCTAACTGTGAGGAGCTCTCACCTCCCCCAGACCAGCACCAATTCCTTCTCAACCATGACGGTGCATCCAGAACATTTACTCTCAAAAGTCAGTCCAGAAAAGTCCCCGTGAACTCCACAAACACTCCCACAGTTTTCGAGAGATAAAAGCAGTATGTTGTCATCAAAGAGATGATCCAGGAAAGGAAAGGAAAGATGAAATTGGCAGCCACAGCATGATGCAGAGCACTCTGAAGCAGTTTCTCCAGACAGGAACCTCGGTGCATCTCCTGGTTTGGGACAATCGAGACTGAGCCTGTGGCAGCTCACGGCCCACTTCACTGGAGGCAAACCTGATGCTCAAGAACAAGCAGGACCTGTGTCTCACCCTCCTGAAGGAGTGGGGACAAACGGCCATGCTGCACACCGCCTTTCATTACCCCACAAAGGCTGACATGGCTTCAGCTTTGGTACTTGCTTTCCATAATGGAAGCCACTGACACAATCGCAGCTGATCTGGGGGGTTGAGTTCACATTTAAACTTGAGACCATCTCAGTGAGAAGTCCTTTGCGAGACTGAGGTGGAGAACCAGAATCTGCATCTCAGTGGAGAAGCTCTGGGTGCACAGCCGCCAGCTCTGTCAGCAGAGCTGGGCTTTTGGTGGGGAAGGAGGAGCCCATGTCTGAAGACATGGGCGCCCAATGCGGAGCTACTGCTTGGCCATGTTACCTGGGAGCTGACAACGAGTTGGCCTCACAGCACTAGTTGATTTCTCACGCTAATGGTCAGGTGGGTAAATGGTGCCCTTGCCTCACAACAGCAAAATTCACCCAGGGCACCTACAACTTGCCTTCAACTCCCTTCTCCAGTTGGCCGCGGACAAGAAAGACTTTCACAGTCATTCTGTTGCTGAGGACTGGCAGATTGGGGCTGGACTGACTGTGAGGGACACCAGAGAACACTGACTTTCTACTCCCTCCGTTCTATTTGAACCATTCAATTGGCTCTGTGCCATTCTGTCTGGTTCTGTTTGATCTTATGATGGCAAAATACTGCCTAGCAGCTGGCAGTCCTGGTTTTGACATGCTGAAGGCGGCTATGGAGGAACACAAGTGACAATGCTGTCCTGGACAAGTGCTCCATCTGGGTAAGGCTCAGACCTCCCACCCTGCAGCCCAAGCCCAGGGCACACTCACCAAAGGAGACTTCACCGAAGCGGAGGGACGATACATTGAAATGAAACGCCGGCCCAGTGACACAGCCACTGTGAGGACAAAGGCAGAGGAGACATGGCCTCGGTTAAAGAGAACTGCAAAGCCTTCAGCTTTCCTTACCGTTCCGGTGGGTAAAAGCCAGCCTGAGAACCTCAGGGGGTTTCACATCAAGCCCTCACCCTCATGCTCAGCACAGCATCCAGGTGGACGGGAGGCAGCCAAAGCAAAGCGGTCAGCAGCCCATAGCTGCTTGTGGGGCTTGGGGCACAGTGTCATGCAGGGTATGCCCCCAAGTTGTAGATGGCCTGAGGAAGGACACCAAACAAGTGATGGCTGCGTGCCTCAGTTTCCCCATCTGTAATGTGTTGGACACAGGGGTGTCCCCAGTAAAGCACACTCAATGTAACTACCCTTCCCAGCCACAGCTTTCCTGCTTTGGCATTTCTTAGCTGGAACCGCTCTTCCCATGGAGTACAGGAACACCTTGCTCAGAAGATCTTGATCCACGCAATCTTTATGGGGGCAGGACTTTGAGACACGAAGCCGGGGGAGCCCCAGACATCCCTTGACAAGAGCCGCAACAGCTCAACAGAGCGGACAGTTGAATCTTGGAGGAAAACATCAGCCAACCACCAGGGCACCAGCTGACCCATCCAAGAGCAACACGTCTTAAACCACCCAACACAGAATCGTCAAATCATCTACGCTGGAAAAGACCTTTAAGATCATCAAGTCCAACTGTCACCCCAGCGCTGCCAAGCCCACCACTAATCCGTGTCACTAAGGGCCTCGTCTACACGGTTTGGGAACACTTCCAGGGATGGTGACTCCACCACTGCCCGGGGCAGTCTCTTCTAATGCCTGACCACCCTTTCGGGGAGAAACTGTTCCTAACATCAAGTCTAAATCTGCCCTGCACACACTGAGGCCGTTTCCTCTTGTCCTTTCCCTTGTTACTTGGGAGAAGAGACCAGCCACCTCCTGGCTCCATCCTCCTTTCAAGTAGTTGCAGGCATAACGGAACCTGAACACACCGCATCTCCTCACCTGCCCTTAAATTCAGCAGACTTGAAGGCTCCAAACTCCAGGACTCACCAACATCCACCTGAATCACCACGTGAAGCTGCACAACACCCATTAATTTATTTCATGGTTGATGCCAACCAATGCCAGCTCTGCCTCTCAGCTCAAAATCAAGGACCACAGCAAATGGTGTGTTCAACCCAACCTATTCCATGGCTCCCTCTTGCTGACAATTCCACTTCACTTGCTGCTGCGGTCGCAAGGAGTCAGCGTCAAACTGGAGTCAAGGTTAGTGTGGGCTCCTAGTGTGGGGATGCCAGGATGAGAGCCAAGATCAAGACCTCAGACAAGCCTTTTCTTTCTCAATGAGGTAGGTGGGAGATGACTACCCAGAGAGAGCTACAGATGTGGCCGCCAAGCTCTTAGAACCCTCCTCACCTCACAGTCAGCGTCAGAGGCTCAGGGGATCCCTTCACATTGAACTGGAATTCCTCTGTGAACTGCCCCACGACACTGGCATTGAAGGAGATCCAGATGGCCTGATGATCAAAAGGCAAAAGCATGCCCTCCCGGGGGCCAAAGGTGAAGCAGGAGCCCAGAGCTCTCTCCGGAGGGACCACGCTGAAGGGCGTCTCAGTAACTCCTCTGTTGAGCAGGAACACCTGCAGCAGCAGCGAGAAGGCAACATGGAAATACATGAGGAATCCTCTTTGCTTACAGAAGGCTCACTTCTTTTCTAGTTTAGCAATTAACATCTGTAAAAGGCAGAAGATGCTGAGCGCTGCTGCCAAATACAACAGGACGAGTTCTGCCTCGGGGATTTTTTCCATGCAAAGCAGGGATAACTTCACACAAACAGAGCCACTCTGGGCTTATTCCCCTGACACAGAGCACTCCACTTGACCTGCAGTGCCAAGCGCCTGCTCAGCACCACCAAGTTGATTCAGACCCATCCCACAGCTCCACGAGGCTCGCTGCTGCCCGAGAGCCATCCGGATCCACCCCATGCCCTGCGCCCAGTCCTGCTCACCCTGTAGCTGTGGCTTGAGCCAACAGTCACCTCCCCGATGCTCAGCTGGTCACAGCTGAGTTGGACCTGGGGCCCGACGCCTTCCCCGCTGATGCACAGGGGCAGCCTGGTCTCACAGCCTGTGGAGGGAAATCTCTGTGAGTGCAATTCCCTCTGCTACCCGGCACTTTCCAGGTTGTCTCAGTGCTGCTGCCGGTCCCTGGGCTGGATGGAACCAGCTCTAGATGCTCCAGGAGAAGATACGGGACCCATCTCATCCCTCAGGACATGCGTCTTGGGGCTGCTTTCTCATTTCTAACCAACCCCCTGGGCCGGTGTCTCAGAGAACCACAGAATGGTTTGCGTTGGAAAGGACCTTAAGATCATCCAGTTCCAACCCCTTGCCATGGACAGGGACACCTTCCACTAGAGCAGCTTGCTTCAAGTCCCGTCCAGCCTGAACTTGAACATTGCCACGGGTGGAGCAACTTCCTTGGGCAGCCTCTTCCAGTGCCTCACCACTCTCACAGGAAAGAATTTCTTCTGTATATCTAAACTAAATCTCCCCTGTTTAAGCTCGAACCCATCAGCCCTTGTCTTATCTCTCCAGTCCCCGATGAAGGCTCTCTCTCCAGTCATGGGAAACCAGCCTTCTCACTGAGCAGATCACATAAGCCATAAATGTACTGCTAACGTGCACATCCCTTGGTGCAAAGGCAACCGAGACCTCAAGGCTTACAGCTAAACTCCAAGGTGGGTCCTTTCCCTTAAATTTGCTAGAGACGACAGAGCACAAGATCTTCAGTCTGAAGGCTGCTCTCAGCCACTGAAGCAGCCTAAGGTGCCTGAATCCTGGCTCAAATTTTGGATGAGCTCTCACTGCCATCCCAGCCTACTCTGCACACAAAGTGAGCAGCACGAGAAGGAGGAGAGAGCCACGCCACAAAGACTCATCTTGGACGTAACTGGTCTACAGAGGCCTGGTGCTCCTTCACTAAAGCTGTGTTGCAAATGCTGGCAAAGCCATGGCGGGAAAGCTTATTCCTTCACTGCTTGGTCACTTCTGGGATCAGGAAGGCAGAGCCAGGCATCCTGAGCCCTGGCCTCCGACAGGAGACCACCGGGAACCACGGGGACAGCGGCGTGTGCCAGCACTGCCCTGTTGAGCCCTCCAGAACTACATGAGGTCCGAGTGGGCTGGAAGAGTGTTTCTACCTCCTCTGTGGGAACAGGAGCAGGAGGAAAGAGCTGTACCTGAGATGTCACAGTAGACTGTCTCTTGGTAGACTCTGGCTTCTTCGGGCTTAAAGATCACATTGATTTCAAGGGAAGAATTGGGCAAGACATCTCCCTCCTGAAACAGAAGTGACAGCAAACCATTTATCTTCAAACATCACATTCTTGTTTCCACTGCAGCCCTAGAAGCCTTTATTTAGAGCATCAGCAAAGAGCAAGGAGCAAGCAACGCTTGCCAACAGGATTTACAGGAGAGCTTGGAAGCAGCAGCTTCCCAAGTCCCTCGCCTTTACTGGCACCCGGAAGGGGCATTTTGTTCCCCTCAGAAGAGACTGAGCTCTTGCTCGCGGATTTAAGTCTGGGCCACGCTACCAGTTTCTGCAACTCTCTGCTGCTCTCGCAGAGGATCCTGGCACTGGTGCTCAGTCCCAGGAAGCCCTGCCACACATTTCAGGAGGCATCCCTGGTTTCTATAGGCTCTCACTTCCTGCAACTGGTTTAAGGAAAGGCACCTCTCAGCCTTACATGGGCTGCAGGAGCAACCAAGAAGAGAACAGCAGCCCCTTCCTCAGAAAACAAAATAGAAAAAATAAACTACTTTCACCCACTGTAAAAGAAAGAAGAGGTTGGGATTATTCCAGGGTTTACTCCAAGATGAGAAGGGATGCTGCGCTGCTCAGACAGCAGCCATTCTTCATCTCAAGACCATGCAAATACTCAGAAGGCAGGCTCTGGCTGATTGAAGGCCATGGGGTTTTTGCTGGCATCACCAGGAAAGTGAGCAGTTTTCTCTACCTATCTGCAGTAAAACTCAAAAAGCCCGTTTAAACCTGCCAGCCTCGTGTCCAGGCTCACAGACGACACTGGAAGGGAGACTCAGACGTGGTATAAATCCAGGTTTTAGGAAGGGATTGCTGTGCTTGGGCTCAATTTGGCCTCCTTTCCACCCAGGACCATTGCATTCTGCAGGTCAGTATGTGAACTAACAGTGCACCAGTGTCCTTTCTTCACCCCCGCGCGCTACGTGGGAATGTGTCCTTACGGAGAATAACTGATACCTCTGAACACTGTGAGGACACTCATGAAGTGCCGTTAATTCACAGCCCTTGCAGCAGAGCCCAGCCTGGGGTCGGCTCTTGCTGCTGTTCAGAAATGCTTTTTGCAACAAGTGCCCCTAGCCTCACAAAAAACCGGATGTCTCCTCTCTTGGCACATCAAGCAGCTGATGTGGGATCTGCCAAGGGACCTCCTTCAGAGATGAGAAGGAGGAGGAGCAGCAGGAAGGGAGGTTCTCAGCCATCACTTACCATGGGCACAATGGTGAAAATATCACTGCAGAAAGGCATGGAGCCTCCCTGCACCTCTGTCCCCTGGTTCTGGGAGCTGCAGATGGGAAGGGAAGGGTGTTCTCTGAGAGGGGGGACCAGCCCGTGCTCCGTAGGAACATCAACCAGCTTGTCCTCTTCCAGCCTCTGCAGCCTGTGCCATGGGAGAGACGAACCAAGCAGATAATTGAATAAGCAGCAGATTTGCAAAGCCTGTCGTGTCAGTGCACGAGCAGCAAAGCACTCGGCAAGGAAGAGCAGCAGCTCAGCACAGGGCCGACCCTGAGACACAGGCTCCCACATGGATCCCATTACTGCCGTTCTTCCCAGCACAGCAAGGAGTTTTACTCCTCACTGACGAGCTAACAAGAGGTTTCTTAAAGCTGGCAGCCCTCAAGAAAAAGCCTCCTGCATTGGGAGGGGAGAAGCAACTGGCTTTCAGCTGCTCGTTACCAGCATCACACTTTTCCCCTTCCCTTTTGCACCCACAGGGGTGAGGAGACAGTATCTGCACTGCCTTCCACCAGAGGATCCCGGTGCACTTCCAAAGCAAAGCAACGGATTTGGGCATCCCATCACTTCAGTGACACAAATGGCTTTCTGAGCATGAAAACAGAGGTGCCAAGAGACGAAGGGACTCTGCCCAGCATCACCTAGTAAAGAAGTCAGGACCAGCATCTCTGAATGCAAACCCTACGTGGAATCTTGAACCACCTCATCTTTTCCCTCGTTTTGGCCTCCACTGCAGAGCTGTGATGCACTTAACCTCTCCCTTTATTGGCGACTGCAGCAGAAATCATTCTAGTGTTTAAAGATCACAAGCGGGAGATGAAAGGGGAGCCCTGCTGCAGAGCGGTTGCTCCTTGCTGGCACACTGCTGTCCCCCCTTCACGCTCCAGTCCCCTGGCCATGAAGAACCAGCGGGTGACAGCACTGGGGGACCAGGGGAAAGCTCCACGTGCAGCAAATCGAGGCAACGCCGTGTGAACGATCATCACCCAGCTAAATCCAAACGCAAAGAGAAGGGAAACAGGCAAGGACGTTACTTGCTGCACACACACTGAGCCTCGCGCACATGCTGTGCATGAGGAGGGCTTCCACACACTGGCATGAGCAGCCCTCAACTCAAGCTCCGTCAGCAGGCCAGAATCACATCCCCAAAAGCGCTGCAGGAGGGACACCTTCTTTTGGGGTCACATCCCAACACAGGCTCCTGCACTGCCTCCTCTCAGGAAAAGGCCCTCTCTCCTCTGAGATCTCAAAAGCTTCTCTGACAGCAGGACGGTGGCCTTGGACCATCCCCAAAACTACGAGTAAGGAGGAACCAAGCGTCGTGCTCAGAGTCAAGGACAGAGACTGGCACGACAGCAAGTCTCATACGTAAAAAATCAGGTTGAAGTGAACTCTGGGGAAAGCTGGTGGCTTCTGAGGGGACAGAGGATCACCCAGGGTCCAGTCCGAGACAGGCAGGTGGGGAGAGATGCTAAAGAAATGGTCCAGGGAAGAATCAAGGCAAGCTCACGAGATTTTCTTTTAACTCAGTGCGTTTGCACAGAACTCACACACTGTGTCATTAAAAACAGACAACAGTGGAAAACTAGTTCTGGCCTTTGAGGCATTTCTGACCTAATTACGCTGAACTTGATGTGCTCAAAGCCCTTGAAAAGTGCTGCAGTTCAAGGCAGTTTCCTGATCAGCTCTGGGTTCAGACTAACTCCTGTATATCTGCACCCATCTGAGCCTGAGAAGTCGCACAAGGATTGCCCAAGTCACATAAGCTTTAAAGTGTCATTTCCAGTTCATCCCCCCAGGCTGTGAGTGTTTCTCTGCTGCCTGAAATGGCAATTTCAAAGCTTTGCCAGAGACACCCTTGGAAGAACCTGCCCCATCTCTCACCCCCACGACGACACAGGTTGCTGAAGCCCAAAAGCACTTCCAAGTCCTGGCTGCCCTCCCTTCCCCGCAGAGCCCTCCACATCTGCCCAGCCTATGAGGAAGGGGAGAAACACCTCGTTGGGCCAGAAACCAGGACACTGAAAGGCAATTCCCCAGCCTACGGCAGGACGGCCTCCACCTTCTGGGCCAACCAAGCACTCTACCCTGCCTGTGACTGGAAAAGGAGCCTGCCAGCTTATCAAAGAAGAAACTGCTAGAGTATCACAATAGCTGTGCCACCTGCAGCTCTTCAGGGCTACTGCTCAGTGCAGTCCCAGGTACCGAGTGCTGACACCTTCCTCAGCCTCATGGACCCTCCGTAGTGCACGGATCTCTGAACTCAATAGTTTGCCGCTCCCAAACGTGAGTTTGCCCTCTCAGGCAATCCAGTGATTGCACTCAACCTTCTCTCCCCCAAACATCATCCTCAGCTGTAGCACGGCTGGGACCGCAATGGCAAGGGTTAAGCTCCACGCTGTGCATGGGTTTACGTGCCCTAATCCGTTCAAAAGCCCCAACAGCCCTCTGAGACCGTGTGTTAGTTTTCCCCTGGGGCATCTATCTTTCTGAGACGAATCTCTCAAACAAACCTCAGCTTCTGCCGCTCCTCCTCTTCCTGATCAACAAAACGCTTCCACTGGAAGTGGGCCGTGATGGCACTCTGATTGTGGATGACCAGGGATCTTAGCTTTGACAGCGTGACAGAAGTCTTCTCAACTGTCAAGGAGCTCTTGTCAAGCCTGATGTTGACATTTACAGCTGTTCCACAAAGGCTTTTGTGAACATCTTCACCTGGAACAAAGCAAAAGCAAGTCTCGCCTCATCTCACTTGCTGACGGAAGTACAAGGAACAGAGCAATCTGCAGGCAACAGAAGAAAGAGCTGCAGTTTTGAGCTGCATAAGCAGTTCCCCGGATCAGGACACTTAGCATATCCTGACAGCTGCACATGCTACAGCATGAGGATGTCCTGGCACCACCTTAGGCACCTTATTTTGGGGGACGTTCGTGGAGATGTATCTTTTCAGATGTGCCCGGGTGCCCTTTGGGCTGCCATCCCACTCAGGTCACAGGGAATTCTACATCCAAGTCACTCAGTGACGCTGAGGAGCGCCACCTCAGCCATGCCTTGCCCAGGGTCTCCTGCAGGCAGGAGATGCCCCCAGTGTCGTGTCATCCTCATCTCCTGGTCCTGAGATATTGGGCATAGCTCTGATCTCAGAACCCAAGCGGGAGCATTGACCCGTCAGGAGAGCTCTAGGGGACAGGTTGCAGGCTCTTCAGAGAGCTCTCTTGCACGTTAAAAGCCATCTCCTTTTCAGTCAGGCTCCCTGCTGTGAGTTCTTCTGCAATGGAGCACCCAGAATATTCGCCATCGCCCCCGGTGCACCGTGCGCAGGAAGATCTGCCTGCCTTGTTACAGGCTGAAATATTCCAGCACAGGAATATCTGGCAGCCAGCAGGGGAGCTTTGCTCGACTCAGCGTGAAGGAACCTTGCAGAAGGGATTCAACAGGACAATGAAGCCACCAGATGATGACAGACAGCGCAGACACCGCTCTGGTTCGAAGGACACACGGAGGGTGCACCACGCGCTTACCTGTGTCATAGTGAACGATCATTGGACTCGTATAAACACCGGTCTTTGGTGGGTGGAATTCCACCGTGACTTCCATCGCTTCTCCAACGCCAAGAGTCCCAATGGAGGCATCCACAGAGAAAGGGCTGCAACACAAAGAGAGAGATCAGGACTGTATGGGAGATCCGGGCCCTCCGTTAAGTTTGCAGTCTAGTTCGCTTCAGCTCACTTGTGCAAGCAAGGAGCAAGCAAACCACAGTCGGTACAAGAAAACCAGAACATCCAGGATCAGAAATAGAGCGGGTGACTCTCCCTGCTGAAAGAGAACCAGACCTCAGAAGATCCCGCGGTATACCACGACCGCAGCCCCCCACACTCTGCACCCAGTTCTCAGTTCTCAGCTCTTCACCTCTGCACACGTGCAATCCAGTTACTCAGAATTCTGCTTTTTTGTGTAGTTCACTTAAAACTTTCCTAATGCTTCCCATTTCTTTATTGCAACTTGGGACTGAAATAGTTCATTGCCGAAGTTCGGGAACTCTTAAAACCCTTGTCAAGGAGCTCTCAACACACGCTCTATTACCCAGTAGAGTAGTTGGCAAGCGCCTTGCAAATAGATGCTAGACTTCACTGGGTATTTACTGTGGTGGTGCCTCTCACCAGCTCATTGCTTGCCTGTTTCTTGATGCTGTGTTTGGGATCCGTGACCTGAGCCCCTCGAACTGTCCTCTGCCACACAGCACCTTCTTCAGCAGTCAAGCTGCCTTCCTACCTTGCCTCTTCCAACCCAACAGCATCAGACCTGCAAGATGCTGCGTTGGAGACACCACTGCAGTGTAAAACTTGCTTGCAGAGCTTTCTCAAAACACTGCAAGCAATGGCAAACCCCACGTGTCCTGCCCATCTCCAGCACCTCAGATGCTCTGCCTCCTTTTTCTCACAGTTTACAAGCCCATGACCACGCAACAGCGTTTTGCGCAAGGGATGAGCTCCTTTACCTCAGAGTGGTGATGCTGTAGCAAGCCTCCCGCTTCCCCACGTTGCGCACCAGCAGAGTTTTCTGGGTGCTGAACCTGACTGGACACTCGGAGAAGTTCAGCTGCTCAGGGAAGTCCAGGCTGGCTCGGGCACCTATGGCTCGGATAGGCACAAAGAACTTCTCCCTCTCTGTGATGATGATAAGCTCGTCGAAATAATCCTGCAGGGAGAGAAACAATCTCAGCACAGTGCCTTTAGCACCATGCCCATGGCAGAAGAAGGGCTGCTGGTTTCTGTGACTCTCACAGTAGCATTTGGTAATGTACATGCACTTTTTACCTTCATGGCCTTTCATTACAGATTATTTCACAAGCAGGGGCAGCCAGGGACCATGGGGCAGATCCTCTTTAGTCTCTACAGGCATGCTGCCCGAGGGTAGGCCAGAGTATTGAACTACATTTAAGCAGCAAACAGAAGATGAGGAAAAGGCCATGCACAGACAGCAGACTCTCAGCCCTGAAGCCAACAGACGTTACGTTAAATATTCCACCACTGAAGGGGAAAACAGCCTGAAACAGGCAAGAGCCTCCAGCCTATGGGAGCACAACCTTCACCCCCAGGAAAGAGTCTCCCCCAGGTCTAGATCCAGTGCAACTCCACTGAACACAGGCCACTTCTTCAAAACCCACACCACATGCCTGCATTGGAACCCAGCCCTGCAGGTTCACCTTCCCCTCAAGGCGCCATCTCTCGGGACCTCCACTCTCACCTTGTCCTCATCAGGTCTGAAAAGGATGCGGTAGGTTGAAGACATGCCCGGTGCTACCTTATAGTCCTCATTACTCGGGCTGATCAACTCGAAGTAAGGAGAGTTCCCCAGGATGACGTTCAGCAGACGAGGAACCTGCAGGGAAGACACAAGTAGGATTTTGTCGCTTGTGGAAACATGAGAAGGGACCAGGACAGGCCATGTGACATCCTTCCTTACCACCTTTCCAAAACACTTTTAGCTCTGAAGCTACACGCACGTAACACACGAGGGTGGACTTGAATCCCTTCTGCTGAGCTACACAGCTGCAGCACAGAGACAGTAGGAACAACACGCCCTGCTCTGAAGGCAGCAGGAAGGAGATGCAGTACCTCAAGTCACCTGCGTATTCAACAAGCCCAAAGAACATGCTTGCTTCTGCCTGCACACATCCATGCAGTCATACCTCTGGAGGGGGAATGTATTATCTGAAGGCAAACCAGCGTGCGTTATACGGGGAGGGAAGGAAGTCACTTCTGACACACCAGGGTGGAGCGGGGTGGTCAAGCTGCGGTGCTAGTCATGGCGGTGGACCAGCAAGAGAAGCAGACCACAGACACTCTGGGCTTCCTGAGAATAAAAGCTTACCTCAAGAGCAAAAGGACGAGCGCAGGAAGACAAAAGAACAACCCCAGGAAGAAGCAGATGGCTAAGAGAATTTAAAGGGGGCCTGCAAAGCAGCAAGGGAGATCCGTAATACAAGGAAAGGCTGGTGCAGAGATGAGAACACCCAACGTGCCTCTACGATGGATACCACAGGCACGGAGACAGCAAACAGACATTCTCTAGCACACAGGCAGCAACGCCCCAGCACCCAATCTCATCTCAGAAAGCATAACAAGGAGACTTTGAATGGCAGGCAGCTCCACTGATGAACACGACGAGCCTTGAAAAAAATGGAGGCTCATTCTGCACCCCTGACCCAAGCCTGGTGACCCATGGCCAAGGCAGCCCTGGACGCTCTAAACACCCTTTGCTCCCACCAATGCCCTGGGGCAGCAAGCTCCAGGAGCCCATTTCCCACTGCAGCCACACGTTCTGGTCGCCAAGTCCCTTGGCACGTGAGCCCAGGTGGCAAAGATCTTCAGCAAGAGCCACCCAGGATGCCTCTGAGGGTGCTGAGGAGCAGCCTGAAGACAGGAAAGCAATTCGACAGCAAGTAGGCAAGAGCAGTAAGCATAGAGTGCAGCACTTCCGTATCGGAGTGAATACAGAGCACCTATTGGGCTCGATTACACTTTGCCTCTGTTACACATTGCTGCTAGCTGCAGTTTTAGGGGGTAGACAACCTCAGCTACCACGCAGGATACATCAGTAGGATTCCGAGGAATGTGGGAAACTCGTGAGACAGAGCACAATGTTCCTTTTCTCCAGGACATGACCAAAACCCAGCAAAATTAGAACATAATGAACTCTCTTGGGATTAGCATCTCTATCTTTGTGCATTTAAATATGCCAAGGGTTTTCCTTAGAGCTCATCTGCCTTTTACACCAGGGCTCTCCGACGCCTGAGGTTGTACGAGCTTCACAACTGATTCATTTTGGGTAAAATCAACAGTTCACACACTGCCTCCCCTTCACAGGGCATAGAAATCCCAAGCTGCAGCTGTTACCAGTCTATTACGTTTTATTGGGAATGGCACCAACATCAACGCAGGTGTTGTTTTCCACTTGGGAAGCACGAATAGAGCAAATTCACTGTTTGCCTCTTTGCTGGTACTTGGCAAAGGCAAACATTCTGAGGTGCTGCACGGATGAGGGAGCAGCTGAAGCCAAAAGGCACAGTGGGAATGAAGCAGAGCAGTAGGAAAAGAGAAGCTGAGGCCCATTTTAATAAGCGAAGGGCACACCTGCAGCAAAGATTGCCCAAAGTCACTGTGAACCACACCAGTGGTGTCCCTTGGGCATAGGTACCCACATTGCAACTTCCCAGTATGCCCAAGCTACACCAGGAATGACACAGTACTCTCTGGGAGTAACTGAGGGACCGTACCTTCATCCTTCCTTGCCAAAGGCTCTTCCATGCTCTATCACGTCCCTGTAAAACCTGTTATCTCAGGAGATACTTTGACTTCTCTTGCTGTTCCTCCCCCTACATTAAGCCCTGACGGTGTCACTCCTTTTGTCCCCTCCTTTGTTTCTCCCAACAGGGAGATTTGAGGAGGGCGTTAATTCACCTGCACACTTCCACCTCCCCCCCGCTCCCCGCTGTGCCCTCCTCTCACACACACGTCTTGCTCTTTCTTACACAACCGGATCCTGAATTACGCCTGTTTCTCACCTTTCTCTGCTTCCAGCACACTTCCTCTTACGTACCAAGAGAATCCCTGTGCGGAAGAAAGCGCTCCGCGACAGGACGTTGAACTCAGCCCCTTTCCTCCCTCCTGTCTTTTCCCACCAGCTTGCTCTTGGCACATGCCTCACTGGAGCAAACGTTTCCCCAGCTGAAATTCAAAAGGTCTCCATTTCCCCCTCTACAGCAGAGCAGAACAAAGTTGCTGCCACTTCTCAACTTCTCCCTGCTCATTTTTCTTAGGAAATCTCAACAGGATCACAATCTTTCCCGTTCAAGTTGGAGACCTTCAGGAGCACATTACCCTGCCTGTGCTGGGATTCTCCAAAGAGAAAGCACAGCCACGCTGGCTTAGAAACACCTGAGCAGAACCGAACTAAGCTTAGCAGGAGCCTCAAGTGGCACCTCAAGTCCTCCCCTTTAACTGCTGCTGCTAAGCCAGCCTGTTTCCCCTGCTCTTCCAAAACACCCAGCCTGGAGTGCTAATGCCAGGAGTTACAACTTACTCCAGCACAAAGTGGAGAAAACTCAAGCCCTGTGCTTTGACACGGAGTTGCACACAGGGGGCTCAACAGGCTGAGAGAGGGAAACATGCCCTGCCAGAAACCAAGATTAACCAAGGAGCCACCGGGACATGGTGCACACTCGCGGTAAAGCATGACAGCAGGCAAGCACTGCCCAGCCCTCGACATTCCCATCAGTCCAGGGCTTTCAAGGGGAAGCATGCTGGCTCAGAAAGCTCCTTTGGCTTAGTTACCACCAGTGCGCGGCCAAAACCAGCGGCAGAATCCCCAGCATGGCAACATTTCCCCCATCTTGCAGAATCACGCTGCTGAGACATTTTATTCTGGATGCGCTGCGCTGCAGCAGGTAACTTGCTCTGCTGCACACCACGTGAATTCCACTGCTCTCCTCCTCCAGCCCAGTGCTCAGCCTCCACAGCCCAGCACTTACCCTGTCGATGTTCCTCAGAGCTAGCGCCGCTATGTAGAACTGGCGGGGAACGTAGTTCTCAAACACCACCTCGGATGGGAACGGCTGGAACAACCTCTGGTCCAGGCCAACTGCTGAGAACTGCAGATGCAAGACAGAGCAGAGAGAGCTTCAGCTGCTGGGAGAAAGATTAACGAATGAAGATCCCACACTGATCTCCAGTAAATAGTCTCTTGGTGAGTACATCTGCCCAGCTCACACTAGGAGATGGGAGCCCACCCACCTCCGCTCTCAGCTCACAAAACGTTTCTGGACCATGTTGAGCAGCCTCAAGCTAAGAAGCTCTTTTGCAGGCTGTTTCTCCAGCTGCCTTCTCCAAAAGGCAAAGCAGCGCCCACCTCCAGCACGGGTGCTGGAACAGCCCTCTGCTAAGGGGCTCACTCAGCTCCAGACGCTTGCTGGAACAGTCACGAGCACTCAGGGAGCAAGCAAAACCCAGGAGTTTCCAGGAGCCTCCACAGGAAACAATTTGCAGGTGAACTTCCCTCTGAGACAGCGAGACTGAGTCCCACGCATCCCAAATATCTTTTTGGTTTTTTGATGCAGACCCGAGAAACCAGTCGGAAGACACCAGTACCAGGGAGGAAAGGCCAACAAGAAAGTAACAGGGCAGGAGGGAAACAGACAAATGAGGTGAATGCTGGATGGGGATGAAGTTTCAGCTGAAGTCTCAGCATCACGGGGCAACTTGAGCTAGACTGCAATTCGTATCCCCTTTCCCCACGAGCTTTAAGTTGATGCTTCACTGTATTCTCTTACTGCTCGTTTCTTGAACACCGCTGCAGAAGCAGCTCTGAAAAATGCACGCAAAGACCAAACGCTGACCCAGCAGAGGCAGTACTTGGAGATAATTCCTCCCTGCTTGCTCTCCCCTCTCCCAGCTGCACTGCTGTCACTCGAGAGACACAGGCAGCTCTCCCGCTTCTCCACAAAAGCCACGCTCAGGCCGAGCCCAGTAGCTGTAGCACTGCCAGTTATTTGGGCGCCCGTCTTACGTGTTCCCACCTCCTGTGCTGCCTGGGGCAACCCGTAACCGATGTGCTACATCAGGTCTCTTGCTGGCAGCTTTCTGCTCAACAGCCTACCTCAGTCATCCACCCACCTGGACTGTGTGTTAGACTGAGCAGTCCTGCAAGAAAAGCAGCTTTGAACATCCACCTAAGAGAACACTGATCCAGGCAAAGCGCATCCACTCTTCTCTGCCCAGCAAAACCCACCCACTGCAGCAGAGGTTCCACTGCCTTTGTGCAGACCAGGACTTCAATGGCTCATTGGAGAAATGTGTTTTTTGCCTTTCCCCCAGCAGAAAGAACTCCACCACCACCACTTGGAAATGACAACAGGACCTCATCACCAAGCTGCTTGGGTAAGCTGGAGGCAAGGCTGCCACAAGCACGTGCCCTCTTCAAATGTCACATCAAACGGCAAGGAGAAGAGCAGGGAAAGGCTACCTTTTGATGGGAGACTTCACCCATGTCCCGAAGCTGGGTAGCCCGGGGCCGCCTCATCTCCCGAGGGCTGGCCAGCCTCTGCCTGGTGGTGAGAGACTCTTCTGCCTCTCTGACCAGCTTCGGATTACGAGATGCTACCACTCTGCTCTGGAATCCATCCGCCCTTCTGGAGGACCTCATGGGCCGGGGGGTCTTGCCACTGGCCATGTCGCAGAGGTCGCCTGGAAGAAGCAACAGTTGGACAATCCACAACCCCAGAACCTTAAAACCCTGGACCCACGGAACCCTGGAACCCCGCAACCTCAGGGAAGGGCTCTTAAAGCTCACCCAGTTGCAACCCCCTGCCACGGGCAGGGACACCTTCCACTAGGGCAGGTTGCTCCAAGCCCCGTCCAACCTGGCCTTGAACACTGCCAGGGATGGGGCAGCCACAGCTTCTCTGGGCAACCTGTGCCAGGGCCTCGCCATTCCTGGCACACCCAAAGGACACAGCTGTGTCTCCAGCCTTTGGCATCCTTCCTAAGCGGAGAACACAGGGCCTCCCCACCCTCATTCATGATTAGACCATATTTAGGCTCCATTCATAGACGTAAAACCCCACAACAAACAGACCCTGAGCCAAAACAGCCTTTTGCTCTGGGGGCAGTCCCACGAGCCACACAGACGCACCAGGCGCTACTGGCACTTCTCACCCTCTCTGCAAGGAGCCTGATGATGTTTCTAACTAAGTCAGCACAGAGTTCAAGACTCTGATTAAGAACTATAGTTTCTCAAGGCTACTTTGCCTGGCTCACGTTACAAAGATTATCTGGCAAAAACGGCTCCTTCCAGGCAGGAAATCACCCCACTGCCCAAGAGCATTTCTCCATGCAGAAGGACGCCCTAATTTTCACTTGTTAACACCCAAACTCCAGGCTCCCTCCAGGCACTCCAGGCTGCCACAGCAGGAAAAAAGCAGGAAACCATCGAAGGCACATGAGCAATTAGCTCAGAGCTACGTAAAATCCAGGATGATATTCCCTCCTGCTTCCCTGTGCTCCACATCACCTCTGCTGTGTGCACTTGCTGTACACAGCAAGACAGCATCTAGGCAAAGATGGCCATTCCCTGCCCCTCGACTGCTCCCCACACCCTGCAAGCAAGGCAATCACTTCATTCCTTTACTGCCAAGGCAGCGACAGCACGGCACGTGTTTGTGGTGCCGGGCCCTCCACGGCTTCAGGAAACAAGGCTACCGTTTCCTTTTGTCCTTGCAAGAAACTCCAGAGCTCTGCACTGCCCTACGGACAGGAGGACCTGCTGCAGCAAGAGCTGGGATTTAGAGCTGGAAATAACTCCTTTTCAAGGGAGAAACCTAATGGGGATGATCCAGCATTAAGCTGGGTTTCAGTGGTTTCTTACCGGGTCTTAAGAATAACTGCCTTATTCGTTCCAATTCTCCGAGCTGTGATTTCACTTCACTTGAAACGAACCCTGTCGTCGCCCCCACAACGCTTATTTCCAGAGGGCTTCCAACCTCCAGAGCCCAGCCAGCCCAGCAGCTTCCCCCCGCGCCCTGGAGCAAGGCTCTTCCACAGCCCCAGAGCCTGCAGGGACCAGCCTCCCAGAGGAGCAGGAAAGGAGCACAACGGAGCAATCGGGCACATCTCCCTGCAGGGGCAGGACAAACCAGCCACCAGGACACAGCACCCCTCCAGCCCACCACCCCACGGCTCCCTGCTCCCCACCTCAGACAGCCAAGGCTCCCTTTGCTGCAGGACCTACAGCCTAGCTCCAAGTCTCTACCCTCACTGCAAGTTGCACGGCAATTTCAGAGCCCGTTCAAGCCCTTCTACCTGCCCAGCCCTGCTCTTAGCCCAGGGATGTTTAAATCCTGCCGGCTATCACACAACTGCCCCATCCCTGCTGCCAGCGGAGCTGCCTCCTCCCTGCCCAGGGCCAGACGCTACCTGAGCACGGGTGATTCACGCTTCTCCTGGAGGATTCCTCCGTGCGGGGCCCAGCCTTGGCTCCTGAATGCCCTCGCGCTGCTCGGCAGCTGTGGGCAGCTGCAGGGACAGGAGCCGCCCAGGGACGCCTCGGTGTGGCTCTTGCCCACCAGCACAGCAGCTAACTGCTGCTGGGCTGCCAACAGCCAGGGGAACCTGGGCAGCAAAGGACAGGGCTGGCACCTGGGCTGCCCAGCCCCTCTCCTCAACGCTCTGGCTTTGCCAGCTAGGGCAGGGTTTCACCAGCGCCTCGAGGAAGCAGAGCTCAGAGCCTGACAGTAGCTCAAGCCTGCTCCTGCCTCAGCGGCTCAGCAACTCCTGCTCTCACTGGGCCACGGCTGCTGCTCGCATTTAACAGCAGCAGCTCCCCTGTACGTCACAATAGGCGAGGGCCACACGTGGCTTCCACGGCCACCGCAGGGCCTTGCTAAAGCTACAGCCTTGCGGATCCCTGCAGCCCCCCTACGCCTTCAATGTCTCCCCCGCAGTGAAGCCCTGCACCAGGGCTAAAGTGCACCTTACAGCAGCATTTGGTCACGCTCCGTGAGCGACACATAAATTGCTGGAGACACCGCAGATGAGCCAAGAATTTCTCTGCTTCAGCAGGAAAGAAAAAAGCTTCCGCACTGACTACAAAGCAACCATTTAATTCCTACTTTGCTGGCCCACGAGGAGCCCCGCCACACCAGGGCCATGGCCAGGCTGCCTTTGGGGTGACCCCTGTTGCTGTCCCTGGTGAGCGCCCGTCGATGACTTTGTACCCATTAAGCCTGCGCACACGGGCACACGCACCACACAAGGCCACCCAACTGCCCGGGGCATCTCAGCTGCCAGGAGCTTCACACGTTTGCAGCACAGCGTTTGCCAGAAACAAAAGCTTCCCATGAGACTCGGGGCCACAGGCAAAGCAAATCCTCACACCTGCCTGGCGGGGAACGTGGAGCCCTCACTTTGAAACCAACACTCATCATCTGGGCCTTTACAACACAGGCAGGGAGGATATGAGCCCCGAGTGCTAACTGGCTCTCCAGGCAGCCAGCCTCTGGAAACACTCCAAAACATGTCCCGCACCATGTCCAGCCACGAATCCAGCTGGAAACTGGAGAGCTCAGGCAAAGACACCTCAGGCGTGACACCCCTGTGTGCTGAAGGCACCAAGGCAGAAGCTCTCTAACTAAAGGAAACCCCTTACAAAAGCTCTACCACAGCTGACATCATTAATAGGAGCCCACTAGTAGAGCTTCCTGCTATTTCCTTCATAACCTTCAACTGCCAGCCAACGCTGAGACAGCCCAAGCTCCCTTCCAGGGTCATAGAATCATAGAATAGTTAGGGTTGGAAAGGGCCTCAAGATCATCTAGTTCCAACCCCCCTGCCATGGCCAGGGACACCTCACGCTAAACCATCCCACGCAAGGCTTCATCCAACCTGGCCTCGAACACCGCCAGGGATGGAGCACTCACAACCTCCCTGGGCAACCCATTCCAGTGTCTCACCACCCTAACAGGAAAGAATTTCCTCCTTAGATCCAATCTAAACTTCCCCTGTTTAAGTTTTAACCCCTTACCCCTTGTGCTGTCACTACAGTCCCTGATGAAGAGTCCCTCCCCAGCATCCCTATAGGCCCCCTTCAGGTACTGGAAGGCTGCTATTAGGTCCCCACGCAGCCTTCTCTTCTCCACGCTGAACAGCCCCAACTTGCTCAGCCTATCTTCATAGGGAGGCGCTCCAGTCCCCTGATCATCCTCGTGGCCCTCCTCTGGACTTGTTCCAGCAGTTCCATGTCCTTTTTATGTCGAGGACACCGGAACTGCACACAATACTCCAGGTGAGGTCTCACAAGAGCAGAGTAGAGGGGCAGGATCACCTCTTTCGACCTGCTGGTCTCGCTCCTTTTGATGCAGCCCAGGATACGGTTGGCTTTCTGGGCTGCGAGCGCACACTGCCGGCTCATGTTCATTTCCTCATCGACCAGCACCCCCAGGTCCTTCTCTGCAGGGCCGCTCTGAATCTCTTCTTTGCCCAACCTGTAGCTGTGCCTGGGATTGCTCCAACCCAGGTGTAGGACCTTGCACTTGTCATGGTTGAACTTCATAAGGTTGGCATCAGCCCACCTTACAAGCGTGTCAAGGTCCCTCTGGATGGCATCCCTTCCCTCCAGCATATCAACCGGACCACACAGCTTGGTGTCACTGGCAAACTTGCTGAGGGCGCACTCAAGCCCACTGTCCATGTCAGCGACAAAGATGTTGAGTAAGACCGGTCCCAACACCGATCCCTGAGGGACACCACTCGTTACCGGTCTCCAGCCGGATATCGAGCCATTGAGCACAACTCTTTGCGTGCGGCCGTCCAGCCAGTTCTTTATCCACCGAGTGGTCCATCCATCAAATTGATATCTCTCCAATTCAGAGAGAAGGATGTCGTGTGGGACAGTGTCAAACGCTTTGCACAAGTCCAGGTAGATGACATCAACTGCTTTACCCTTGTCCATCAGTTCTGTAGCCCCATCATAGAAGGCCACCACATTGGTCAGGCAGGATTTCCCCTTAGTGAAGCCATGCTGGCTGTCACCAAGCACCTTGTTGTTTTTCATGTGCCTTAGCATGCTGTCCAGGAGAATGTGCTCCAAGATTTTACCAGGCACAGAGGTGAGACTCACTGCTCTGTAATTCCCCGCGTCTTCCATTTTCCCCTTCTTGAAAATGGGGGATATATTTCCCGTTTTCCAGTCGTCGGGAACTTCACCTGGCTGCCATTATTTTTCAAATATGATGGCCAGTAGCTTAGCAACGTCATTCGCCAGCTCCTTCAGGACCCGCGGATGGATTCCATCAGGTTCCATGGACTTGTGCACGTTCAGGTTCTTAAGACGGTCTTGAACCAGATCCTCTCCTATAGTGGGCCTAAGGTCTTCATTCTCAAATTTTTACCTTTAAGTGGAACCGACTGAAGTCTTAACCGCGCTTTCCCAAAGAATCTTAGAGAATAACAGAATCGTAGAACGCTTTGGATTGGAAAGGACCTTAAGATCCTCTAGTTCCAACACCCTGTCACAGGGAGGGACACCTCACACAAGAACATGGTGCCCAAGCCCCGTCCAACCTGGCCTTGAACACTGCCAGGGATGGAGCATTCACCACTGCTTTGGGCAACCTGTGCCAGTGCCCCACCACCCGCACAGTGAAGAATTTCTTCCTTCTAGCTAACCTGAACTTCCTCTGTTTCACTTTAAGCCCATCACCCCTTGTCCTCTTGATACAGTCCCTGATGAAGAGTCCCTCCCCAGCATGCTGGTAGGCCCCCTTCAGATACTGGAAGGCTGCTATGAGGTCTCCACCCCGCCTTCCCTTCTCCACGCTGAACAGCCCCAGCTTTCTCAGCCTGTCTTTGTACAGGAGCTGCTCCATCCCCCTTAGCATCCTCGTGGCCCTCCTCTGGATTTGCTCCAACAGCTCTAGGTCCTTCTGTTGAGGACACCAGAACTGTACACTGTGCTCCCAGGGGGGGTCTCATGAGAGCAGAGGAGCAGGATCACCTCCCTTGACCTGCTGGTCATGCTCTTGGTGATACAGCCCAGGACACAGGGGGTTTCCGGGCTCAAGCGCACGCTGAAGCGCCTCATGTTCCAACCCCCAGGTCCTTCTCCTCACGCTGCTCTGAATCACTTCTCTGCGCAGCCTGCAGCTGTGCCTGGGATTGCCCTGACCCAGGGCCAGGAGCCTGCACTCGGCTTTGCTGAACTTCATGAGGCTGGCCACCTCTCCAGCATGTGCAGGTCCCTCTGGATGCCATCCCTTCCCTCCAGCGCGCCGGCTGCACCACACAGCTTGGTGTTGTCTGCAAGCTTGCTGAGGGCGCTCGATCCCACTGTCTGTGTCAGCGACAAAGATGTTGAACAGGGTCTGCCCCAACACCGACCCCTGACGGACACCATTCGTCACTGGTCTCCGTTTACACATTGAGCCATTCACCGCGACTCTCTGTGTGCAGTCATCCAGCCAATTCCTTGTCCAGCGGCTGTGCATCCAGCGAATTCATGCCTCTCCCGTTTAGAGACAAGGACGTCGTGTGGGAGGATGCTAAATGGAATTTATTGGCTCCAGAGAGCACGAACGTGGCGGGAAGGGCCAGGGGCAGCTGGTCACTTGCGGGTGGAGGGCAGGCCCCGGAGGTGGTAGATGCAGGAGCCGCCAGGGCAAGAGACCACCAGCCTGCTGGTGACAGGAGCCGGGCCGCCCGTGAAGGAGACGGTGATGGTGGTGCTGCTCTTGGCGCGCAGCATCTCGGGGGCCCTGACGCTGAAGGCCGGGTGCTTTACGGCATACTGGAACGCCGTGGCCCTCGGGAAGACGTTCCTGAAGGAGATGGAGGTGGTGCCGCCGGCTGGGATGAGGAAGGGGCCCTGGGGTTCAGGGGGCAGCGCAAGGCCGATGAGTGGGATGCAGTACTGCCCGCCCAGTGCAGAGCTGAGCTGCAGCGTGGCCTTGGCTTTGCCCAGGTGGCAGGGCTCAAAGGTCACTTCCACATTCAGCTCCGAGCCCCCAGCGCTGGCGGGTGCCGCACTGATGGATTTTGCCGTCCGGAAGTCGGCACAGTCGGTCTGCGCAGGGGAGACAAGAGACCATGGCGGGTTGGTCACAACAGCAGAGCCAGCGCCTCGGGAAGAACACGATGGTCCCCTGGCCCTGGCCCGTCCCACCCAGACCATAGCCCTGGTGAGTACCTGCGGTGAATGGGCACGAGAAGTGTGCAAACGTGCCCAGCAGGAACAACCCTGCACCCAAGCCCCAAGACTGCCAGACCTGGGCTGCAAGCGGGAAGCAAGCCCAGGCACCACGGGGCCTGCAAAAGCAGCTCCAACCAGGGCAGCAGACACGGGCCCGCAAGGGAGGACAAGCCCACACTAGTGGGAAGGCCCCTGGGCTCACATGGCCACCCTGGCTCTGCCAGGCCACGCCAGAGGCACTCGGACCCCCTGGTGGAGAGGGCTGGTGCTGGCCAGAGGAGCTGCCTCCCAGCCAGAGCCCCGGCAGCCCGGGCTCACCTGTAGGAGGTACTCGGTCTCCTGCTGGGCAAAATTCCGGATTTTGGTGGTGATGGTCTGACGGGAGCCCAGCGTGGTGCGGAAATACACGGGCTTCTCTGGCCTGCTCGAGGTGGCTTTCAGCTGCAGGTTGTAAGACAGAGAGCCCAAGTCGCTGCTCTGGAGCACCAGGTGCCCCGTGCTCTCACCCGTTTTCAGGGGCTGATACTCCAAGACAAGATCCGCCTGGGAGGAAGGAAGGAAAAAGCCACGGCGTCAGGCACAGGCAGGGAACACGTGTGCCTGAGAAGGGGGCAGCTGGTCCCTGCTCTGCTCAGGCAGCGCTTGAAGGCTGGGCTGCCTTCCCCGCTCTGACTCCCTCTCTCTCGGGCACAGCCTTGCTCCTTCTGGGGGACGGTTCACTCAGGGACAGATCCCAACAGCTCAGAGCCCTCCAGCATGATGCCAGAAGCTGCCCACCCTAAAAAGCCCCTGTGCTCCCCCAGGGCACACACCACCTCCTGTCAATGCAGGCTGAAGACAACCTGGCCGCGGGATCAGGCTTGTCCTGCAGCCACTCGCACCTGGAAGCAACACATTAAATGAGGGGCACATGGCACAAGGGCCTGCCACGTGACGCCCAGTGGCGGCGTGTTACAGGGGCCAGCAGGGCAGACTCCACCAGTGCAGGATGATTCCCACTGGGGATATTCTCGCACACTGCTCCCTCTCTACGTCATCGGCAGGGAGCTGCCACCACGGAAAGAGGCCCCACATGGCTCCTTTCAGGCATCACCCTCCAAGAGCCCCCCCTCCGGCCACGAGTAGGGAGAGCAGAGTGAGCCGGAGGAGCTTTGCTCCTACCTTTGACTGTGCAGGAACAGTAAAGTGCTGTGGAACGCTGACGCCCGGCACTTTGCAGTTGATGGCAAACGTCACCGGGACAGGCAGAGGGTTGTCCACCTTGACGGTGGAGGACACTCTCTGCCGAACGGCGGTGCTCATTTCAACAGTGCCGATGGGTCCCGAAGCCATCACCTTGAAAGTCACCATGTGGAACAAGTACTCTCCGGTTGTCTCGTTGAGGAAGGTCACCTGAATCAGACAGAAAGGGAAGTGCTGCTCATTCCACACAGGAAAACAGACCCGGAAGAGCCCACCAAGCTCAGCGCCCTGCTTCCAGGAATGGCTATGAGCACCCAGCGAGGAGGAGTGCAAGACCAGAGAAAGCACCTGTGGTATTTCATAGGACCCGTGCACGTGGAGGTATGAAAACGGGCGTGTAGCTTCTCAGTGAGCCAACAGCTCCTTGAAGGGCCCTGCAGACCAGTGTCCTCACTCACCTTTGCCCTGTAGACTCCTTCTTTGTAGGAGAAGAAGGTGAGCTGGTAGTCCTTCTTCGCAGAGCTCGGCACGTCGATGTATGAACACCCCTGCAGCACGGAACTGCTTTCCAGGTTCTCTGGTTTGAGCATGTCAATAACCACCAGGAACCTGCGGGTGAGAAGGACGCAGTGAAGGTCAACAGGAAGGACTCCCATAGGATACCCATCGTGCGGGGGTACAATACAGTCCCTCTCATCCTCAGTGCCTCGGGCACAGGGCGCCAGCTCTCACCCCCCTTGGAGGAAAGCCCTCCAGGATGGCTCTGCACAGGCAGAACGTGGGTATGGCCAGACACAGCCAAGGAGAGGGAAAAGCTTTCAGGAGGGAGCTTCCAGGCACTGGAAGCTTCCTTCCTTGTGCCGCTGCAGGGATTGCTCATGAGGCCAGACTCCCTGGGCTGGACTCACCTCTGTGGTCTCTGCAGCCAGTTGGACACAGGGATGAGCTCCGTGTGGGAATTCCTGCACGGAACCTGCCGGGAAATGGCCCCTGAACACCTGGGGGCTTCAGCAGTTCCTTCCAGCTGGTAGCGTAAGCCTGTCCCGTCCGGCAGGGGGAAGAAGATGGAGCCCTACAGACAACGAATAGGACAAGTCGGCTCTGGAGCACCCCTGGACAGTCCCACGCCTGAGGCTCTCACTGAGGCAGCTTTCAGCACGTCCAGCTGGCAGAGCTGTGACTGCAGCCCTGTCCCGCGCAGGAGGAGACAGACGCCAGCGTCGCACCTGCTCTGAGCTGCTTGTGAGCGGGTGCGTGGCCCACAGGACACGGCACAGCTACAGGACACAGAGGCATCATCTCTGGGCAAAGCAAGGAAACACGGGCCCTGCAGCAGAGCTGCTCTGCACATCCCAACACTCACTTACTGGCCCCACTCACCTGGGCATGTCCCTGCCAGCCTGTGCTCACGCAGGGACAGCCGTGGGCAGGGGGTGGCCGTCCCTGATGAGCTCCATTGCCTCAGTCCTGCTGGCCTTAGCCCCAACAGCGCTGACCAGAGAGCAGCCTGTAAGCTGGCACAACAGGGGCCCCCAGACATGGGCCATGGAAAGCTCATATCCATGCTCATTCTGGGTGCCCGTGGATCCCAGACACCTGCCTCTGCCTCCACAGCAGCTGAAAGCTGCAAGACTCCTCACGCAGGCTGTACGTTAAAGAGATGCTGAGCACGTGCGACCCTAAGGGCACAGATCTGCTGAGCACCCTGGAGACTTGAGGCAAGAAATCTCTGACCTGGCCCACTGTAAGGCCAGCTGGAGCGGGACAAGGAGCGCGACAAGGACCCGGCAGCTCCAGCACCACAGAGCCCTTCTGAACTGACCCCTTGGATTTGGGAGCTTGTTGCTGGCCTGGCACAGAAAACATTGCAGAGGGGCCAGTCACCCCCATGTGCCCAGCCTGAGACCTGCAGGAAGGGCTCCTCCCAAAGCTCCTGCATGACCCTCAAGAGATCTCTCTCGTTTCCCACCTGCCTGCTCACGGCCAGGACGGCACTGACAAACTGCAGGGCAGCTTTGCCCTTCTTGCTCCCTGCAAGCTGCAGAAGGACACCAGCCAGGTGCTGCTGGCAGAAGTGGTTGTGCCCGGGGCTTGGAGAGCCTGTGCAGCCCGTGCGCTGAGCATGGGGGTCTCTGAGCCCCCTGGGCTGCCACAAGCAGCGACCCGGAGCTACGCAGAACAAACTTCATTTCTTGGCCTGCAGAAAGCCTGGCTTTTTACGTTAGCTGCTCCAACACGTTTGGTGCTCAGTCCCGACTTCCCATCTGCCCTTTGCCCGTGCCTGGCCCCCAGCCACCACAAAACCCAGCTTCCAACAGAGAGCACAGGACACCTTCAGCTTGGACAGGACCTCCAAAGGTCATCTCGGCCAACCTCCTGCCCAAAGGAGAGTGACCTACGAGGGTCATGCCACGAGGGTCAGCACGCTGGCACAGCTCACCTACCTGATGCTTCTTGTTCCCACAGCTCATGGTTAGGGGTCTGTAGGTGACCTGGTAGGCCTTTTCTTTTTGCCTGGCCTCCAGATGGATAAATTCAGGCCCTTTCCAGTATTTCCCCTCAACAATGGGCTGCAGGGTCCAGGCCTCGCTGCTCGGGTTCGACAGGAGGATGGTCTGGCTCTGCTTCTCACGCACATTGCAGCTGAAAGTCAGGGTCTGCAACAGAGGAGCACAGAGGCTGCGGGGTCGTACCCACAATCCTTGCCACTCTTCTCACGCTGGCTCTACACCAGGACCTGGAGCACGGGGAGCAGCTTTTCCTTGTCACATGCAAAAATTACACTTTGGCCACAGCTTTTGGAGTAAATCAAGCTGGTTGTTCTTGAAGAAGGGAGCAGAACAAGCCTTTCGCATGCTGGGTGAAAGGAAACTTCAGGGGAGTCCTGAAAGGAAACTGCTGTGCAAGGACAGATCTGCAGCCACACAGCCCTTTCCTTCATGGGCAGGATGAAGAGGAGCTCCATGCTCTCTTTGGGAGCAAGAGCCAACTGCTCCCAAGCTACCCCCTCGCAGGGGCTGGATGCAGATGCCTTGCCCCTTCCTACTGCTGAATGCCCTCCCCTGGCCCGGCACGGGGGAGAAGTGTGGCTGCGGGTGCAGTGCTGGGATACAGCGGGGTGGCTCTGTGGGGAGGGTCTCAGGAGAGCCCGGCAGGGTGCTCCCACGGCACGGGTGCTGCAGTGCAGAGCCAGGACAACCGAGCTGCTCACTGGAGGAGCAACACCTCGAACAGGGGAGAAAGGCAATGACAGGGCTCAGGAACTCTGGCAGTCCTGCCCAGCACTTTCTCTCTGGGATACCCCGGCACAAGCGAGTCTGCGCTCGCAAGTGTCCTTCAGTTCCTGCCGTGGGAGAGATGTGGCGCAAATGCTGGGGTCCAGGGGCCCATCCTGTCCCTGCTGCGTTACCTCTCTGGTGCCAGGGGCCTCCACGCAGGATCCTGATAGCGTAAGGCGGAGCGCCTCGCTGCCCGGGATGAAGCACCGCAGCCCCTCGTACTGGACAGCCTGGCTCAGCTTCGAGGGGCGGAAGGTCACAACGAAGGGGACATCCACCCCTGGCCTGATGTAACCCTTCGTGGGGCTGATAGCAAAGTCCGGCTGGAAGCTCTCCACGTCCCACAAAAACCTTGCCAAGGAAAGCACAAGGACAGGAAAGAAGGACTAGCCACGGGGAGCTCTCAAGGCAGGGTAAGTCTCAGCGTGAGGCTCTCCGTCTCTGGTGGGCTTTCCCACCACATCTCAGGCCTGATGCTGAGCCACCTGGCAATAAGGCTTCAGGCTGGGCAGGACCCACTGCACCCATCTCTAAATGAGCTTTTGCTCGTACCCCCTTGCTAACTGCCAGGGCCTGACTGCACGGCCATGGCTGCACGACTCTCCAGCGGGATGGAGAAGCAGAGAGGAGATATCTGGGCACACTACGGCTCCTCACAACCCTCATCCAAGCAATCAGCCCTCAGAGAGGCGGGGGGGTCCTGCTTTACCTGACTCCTGCGTCGCCCGCGTTCCGCATGACGACGCGCCGGCACGTGTAGCTCTGCCGTACCACGGCTCCAAAGCTGAGCTGGTCCTGGTCCAAGCTCACAAGGCTGCCCTGGCAGGAGCCCCGCACCGCAAAGAGGGAGCGCACCAGCCCGCGGCACTCCAGCAGCACTTCCCCGCTGAACGGCTGCATGCGGCGCTTCGGGGAGAAGGTCACCTCCACTTTGCAGGTGTCTCCTCTGGCCTTCAGCTTTAGCTCCTTGCTGGGCTTCAAGCACAGAACCTACCCGAAGAGATGAGTGGAGACTATTTCATCTGGCAAGCCAGCTGCGGAGCCTCCCTCACCAGACTCAGGGAAGAGGCTTCCAATTCCTCTTCTGTCCGCACCAACACTGACCCAGTCCCACTCATTCCCTCGTAGGCATTCCTAGGTAATACCAAAGGTGTTTTCTGCCATGTGTCCACCTGGTCACGGTGAGGTCACCTCTGCCTTCTAAAGCTTTCATGGAAGTTCCAACAGAGCTGTAACCCTCCCTCTTTCAAGATTCACCTCCCTCGCCTTTCCAGATCTAAAATATGTGGCTGCATCCTGACCTATGCGTCTAAAACAGGTTAGAGGAATTGTGCCGCCTTCTCACTTGTGGCTCTCGGGGAGTCCTGGCACCCAGCTCAGCTGAAGCATTCACACTGCAAGCATCTGCTGGCAGAGCAGTGCCAGCAGGGAGGACGGGGCAGGCACAGGCAGCCAGGGCAGCCCACAGCTGTCATTAGCTACTACCTCCCACCCACAGCAGCTCATCGCTCCCTGCAGGCACGCTAAAGTGCTCTGCAGAGAAGGAATGGCACTTACCCCAGCTTCCTGCAACTCTGGCACGGTGGATGTGACTCTGAGCTTAAAGGCGAGAGGGCCTGCACTCTTGTTGGCTATGGTGACGATCTTCTTCACCGTCTGCCCAATGCAGATGTTTCCTAGCTTCACCACCTTTCCTGGTGGATGCACAACGTCAACCTGAGGCAGGAGGGATTGATATCAAGCCAAAGGAAAGAAGGAGAAGAGGTTTTCTGCCACTCTCGTGGCAGAAACACAAACCATGGCAGGCTGGGGAAGAGATGAGGAAATGAGAAAACCATGCTGGTTGCCACCTGCACTTTTAGCATTTAGATTTCATCTCACCTTCATTTCTATGCCCCTTCCTTGGGCCTCAACAGTCAGCTTCTCAGCCGGGGCACACGGAGGCAGCAACAAGCTGTTGTGGCTGTTGTCGTCTTTAGGTGTCCGTAGGAGCTGCGCACAGAGGGAAGAGAAACCACAGACAGCATGAGTTTCTGGACCTTCACCACGTGAACAGACTCCCCAGACGAGCCATCCCCTCCCATACTCTTTCCCCCCAGTGGCAGGGATTATCCAAGTCCCTCCACAGCCTGCCAGCAGAGCCGGCTAACCCTGGAATGCCACCGGGCTTTGCCCTGCGCGCTGCCCCCGTCTCCCTGGCACAAGCCTGGGAATGCTGGAGCGCTGGGAATCTCCAGGAGCATGCACAGACCTTCCCCCTCACCTGCTCCTCAGCAAGGTGCTGCTGGTCAAACTCCAGTGAGTAAACCCCACAGGGGTTCTTCACCACCACTGTCCCCTCTTCCCCATGGCTCTGTGGCAGCAGCGGTCCCAGCTCGAGCTCTGCGGGGCTCAACTCCAGCCGTGGCTCCAGACCACATCCCAAGACCGGCACCCGCAGGCGTTGGCTGCTCTGGCAAATCTGGATCTGCAGCTCGCCCCGGTAGCACTTCTGCAAAGAAGCAGCACAGAAAGCTCCTCCGTGAAGCCCCAGGTGACAGTTCCTCCAAGGCAACAATCGCCCCAGGGTCAGGGGTCTTCTCAGCACCTCTAAGCTGAACCCAAACCAGGCAGTTACTTAGAGCAGGGGCTACAGCATCTGCATGGCTCTGAGTAACTGCGGTGAGTCCTGCTGGGGAGTGTAACTGGTCAGTTGGCTACCAGATGGATCTAAAACAGCCTATCAGAGGTTTTCACCTAGTCGTGGGGGAGCGCAACGCACGTGAGAAAAGTCTGCTTTCTCAGACACAGTCCTGGCGCTGCAGCACCGGGCAAACGTCAGCTGTGTGAAAGAGGCAGCTGAGCTCTCACTGGACAGAAATAAGGATCGTCTTCTCTGCTCAGTGCTTGGCTCTGGTCAAAGCTAGACACGAGACGCTGAAATCTCCACGAGCAATTGAAAGATCCCTGCGACTGTCCCCAGCCATGGAAGCACTTGGGTCCATCCTGTCACACGCTGCCAGTTTCCAAGTCACGGTGGCCACATGCAAACTGCCTTTGGGAATGCTCCACCATTTAAGCTGACTCCCAAACTGCATGGGACCGTGCAGGGGAAACTGAGGAACGGTGGGCACAGGGCTGGCAGAAAGCTCCACGCGGAGGCAGAGCTCATTCCCCGCTCCCTGGGCTGGCCTCCCCTTACCACACTGCCCTGACAGTCCTCCTGGGGGTGACACCCACCAAACTCACCTCTTCCGTGGGTGAAAAACGGACTTGGACATGGCACTGCTGTCCTGGAGCGAGGGTTCCAGCTGAGGGCAGCACCTCAAAGCCACAGGGCGCGGGCCTCATCTCCTCCCGCAGCTTGTCACGCTCGCTCGCTGGCAGATGTTTGTCCACCTGCGCACAGAAACCAGTCGCGTGAGGTCTCCTTGGTCTGCGAGGACAGACCCTCGGTTCCTGCAGTGCTCCGAGATGCTGGCACGGTGCAGGGAGCACCTTCATCCCACCCAGACGTGGCCACCCCTGCCTAGAACTGGAGGGCAAACATGTTGGCAGGGCAGGCAGATGGGGAGGCAGTGTCCTCGGAGGGGGAGGAATGGGTGAAGATGGCAGAGAAGTGAAGCGTCAGCTAGTGAGCAGGCCCAGGTGAACCAGCCTTGCTCTGTACCCTCAAAAGCTTCCTCAAGCGAGCTGCAGCCCAAGTGCTCAGGCAGCCAGAGGGGCGGGAAAGCCAAGAGAGGCAAAGAAAACCCAACCGAGAAGTTGTGTGTTACACGTTGTCTGTGCTTTACCTCCTTAACAGCCTCATTCATGCTCATGGACCATTTACAGGGGACCTGGGACGTGTTGTGGAGCTGGATGGTTTCTTCCTGCCACTGCCCACACTGGACAGAGGAGAACTCCAGCCTGTCCCTCGAGAGGCAGAGGGACGGCTCAGCCACAATGGCACGCAGGCGGACCTGGAACGTGGGGCCTCCTCTGACCTAGAGAAGGACAGAGCATCCAGTTGAGAGCCCGGCTGACACTCGCTGCTGTGCCCAACCTGCTGCCTGCCCCACAAGCTGGCCTACCTTGATGGGCAGGAGCACATCCACCTTTCCCAGGGGCACGTTGGCACTTTGTGGGTCGAAGCACACTTCAAATGTCTTGGTCTCACAGCAGGGCAGGCGCTTCACAAGGTCCAGGCACACGCTGAAGCCTGAACACAGGAAAATCAAGCAGCTGAGATACACAAGCAACAGGAAATGGCTCAGAAGCACGGCAAGGCCACAGGGGTGTCCTGGCTGGCAGCTCTGTGAAAGACCCCTTTCCATCTCCAGAGAAGCTGCTCTGCTCCCCTTGTCACTGCCCAAAGCAAAAGGATTTTCACAGCCAGAATCCAGGGGTTGCAGGGTAAAAACGAACCACATTGGTTGAGGAGCTCCAGCAATTCCTTCAGCAGGCATCTCAGGGAAGGACGCATACACCTCTCCAAAGGACAATTTCCAACTAAGATACCAAATGCTGTGGTGTTCCCTGGACAGCGGCTTAGAAGAGACGCCTGGCCACCCGTCACAGACAGCAGTCCCCGTGTGACGGAGCTGCAGCCTTACCCCAAGGCCTCTTTGTGAAGCCTGTTTCGATATGGCACAGGATCCCACAGGCCGTTCAATAAGGCTGAGCAGAAGTGCTCTGGCACTAGGAACTCTAAACAAAGCACTTCCGAACCACAGAGGGTCCATCTGGCTGCAACATAAACCCTCAGAGTGCACAAAGAAACTCCGATGGTGCTCACGGGAGCCAAGAGCAGTAGATGCTGAGAGGCGATCACGCTGATCAGCCCATCTGGCCCCTGCAATGACTTTTTAGGGCAGCCACAGGCAGACCAGGTCTCTGGGCACTGCTCGACAGAATTCAGGCTCTTGAACAGGGCACCGGCCAGAGGGGTACTAAGGAGGAAAAAGCTGCCCAAGGAAGTACTCAAATCTCCCCATGCCCAATGGCTCCAGCTGATGTGGCAGAGACAGCCCCTTCAAGCCCCCGTGAAGCCTCTTTACCACTGGTTACCTGTGTTATACAGGACATATCCATCGGCCTTGAAAGATGCAGGGAAGTGCCCGGTGTTGGTGAGCTTCACCATGTGTGTGTGGATGTCACCGGGAATGACATAGCCAAGGTCCAGGACGTATTCGGGCAGCTCAGCTCTGAAAGGAGGAGGAAGGACACTCTGTAAAGCCCAGCATGGCGTGGGGTGGAGAAGCAATTGGAGTGGATAATTCTGTATCCACTGCTGTGAAAACTCAAGCCAAGCCCAGGAAACCCAAGGCCTGACCTGAGCACCCAGTAATAAGACTTGGCTAAGTCATGGGGAGTGCAGGGCCTAGGATTTATCAGCCACCAACGGGATCTTCGAGTCAGTTTAAAGCGGGTACTGGACACAGTTCCTATGCTGTGAAAAGCCATTGCAGAGAAGTCCACTGCGTCTCCACGGGTCTCAATGAAACTGCTAAGCTGGTGTCCGGCCCAAGCCTGAAACTGCTTCAGGACCTTCTCACAGGATTTCCTTGCAGAGGATACCTCCACTGCTCTGCAGCCAGATCTGTCCCCAAAGCAGCGCTTGAGAGTATCGCGTGCAGTAACCAACACTACAAGATTGCTGTGAAGGTCTTTTTGCAGGCAATCCCACTTGGAAAAGCACATAAGGGATCTGGACCATTCCCTGCTCTTCCTGCTTAGTGGGGTCTGCTTCTCGGCACAAAGACGCCGGCTTGGAGATGCCCCTTTCACAGCTGGTCAGCAGGGGTGGTGCCTGTGCTGTCTGCAAGGGCTTGCTGGTCTGCACCCCCTCAGCTCTGAGAACAGAACCCAGCAACTGTGGGGAGTGGAGCACCTCCAGAGCTCAGGGTAGCACTGTGCAAGTGAGGACACCGAGCTGCCCACAGGGAGCACGGCATAGCTCTCAGCATCAGGCCCTTTCTGAAGTCTTCAGCTATTCCCAACTCTGAGACACAAGGAGCTCTCAGGGGCAGGGCTGCACTGCTGGCTGTTACCCTCGCGGCCCCTGGAGACAGGCTACAGGAGTCCCTACTAACTTGAGAAGCCTCCGATGTACACGCTGGTGAAAGGCAGTGTCCTCCGGGGGACGGGAGGCGAGAGCTTTCTGCTGCTCCAGGGCATGTTCCTCAATCAGCATCTCCTCCATCTGCATCTGCAGCTGAGCATCCCACTGAGGAAAGGAAAGACAGGGGCTGGTTAGCCAAGGTCCTTCCCAAGGCACAAGCTTGTCTCGGGTGGAGGATCCCACCCTGCTCTTGTGGAGAGGGGCGACGGAGTCAGTCTGTCTCACTGATCGGTGTCTGTGACACTTCCTGCTCTCTCAGGCAGGATCATATCCCCACAGAAATGAACTCCAGTGTCTCTGCCTGCCCAGTTATCAAAGCTGATCTGGACAGACACACAAACAAGCCAGAAACCTTCCAAAGCTCCAAGTATGTCCCTGCCTCCAGTCAGTGCCAAAGCAGCCTGGACAAAAGCTCTCCTGGAAAGGGAACCATGAGAGAGCTGGAGCCTCCTGGAGATACAGAACACAGCACAGCCTCAGGCTGCATTCAGGCTGCTGCTTTACGCTCTGTAAACCTGGCAGGGCTTGGCCGGTAAGCAACAAACCCCCCAGCACCGCCCTGTGTGTCCTTCAGAGCACCAGAAACCCAACTGCCCGAGCACAGCTTTCAGCATCTCCCTGGCTGGGGTAGTCAGGAGCTGGCGCATCGCCACGAGGGACAACTCCCAGAGGTGGGCAGCCCAAGGGGCACGCTGAGCTGACACACTCCGTGGCCAGGGGTGTGCAGGGAGGTGCCCAGTGCCGGCAGGGCCCTGGGCAGCTGCCGTGGGGCGCAGGGGCTCCAGTGTCTCGCAGGAGGGTGGCACGTGCGGGACAGGGCAGCAGCTCTACTCACCACGGTGCCCGAGTCGTCCACGCGGGGCTCGGCTGCCACAGCCTCCCCCAGAGCAATGGCCTCTTCTCTCTGGCTGCCTTTGTCCAGCTTTTCTTTGGCCTTTAGGAGGATCTTCTCATATTTGGCGTTGCCTGAAAGCACAGGACACCACCCATAGCAGTGGGGCAGCACAAATCCCACGGAAGACGGGAAGCCCCATTCCCCCGACACCCAGACACAAACTGCTCCAGCAATGTAGGGAAAGGAGATCCTGCTGCTTCTCACCCCCACCCGTCTTTCTCGCCACACAGGAGCATCTCAGCCCCACAGCGTGATGCAAACCCAACCCCTGTCAAAATCCCTGCCAGCCTCTATTACAGCTTTCCCAAGCTTTTCTGCCCAGCCATCATCTTCCCAGACCTCTTGGCAAGCTGTGCACGATGGTTCCTGCGGCAAAGCCCACATGGGCTCGTCTGCCAGAGGCTAAAGAAGCAACCAGAGGGCTGACCTTGTCTGACAGCCCTGAAACCTCCAGGCCTGCTGGAGGTGCCTGTGAGCTGCCCTGTGGGCATATGGCATGGGGGAAAGCCGAGCAGACAGGCAGTGTTCACCTTTGATGTTCCTGGGCAGGTCCAAGTGGATCCTGGGAAAGGTCCCCTCTCCTTTCAGGGAGATTTTTTCTGGCTCCAGGTGACCCAGTTGGATCTGGAAAGCCCTGCAGAAGACTCCAGGCACTCCTGGCAGGTAATACACTTTCAGCACTTGCTGCTTGCCAGGTTCAACGTAACCCTGCAGGGCACACAAGAGGGAGGGACGCAGTGTACCAAAGAGGATTCCGTGGAGGGATGGCTCACATGACAGACGCGCTGAGAACACAAGACAGGTTCTCATACATAAGGAAACATCAGACATCACCACCTCCAGCTTTCCTGTATCCAAACGCCTGAGTCTCACTGCTCTTCTGCTCACAGGGTTTACCCTCTGCTAGCCAGAGCCAGGCACAACAAACCAAAGCTCTTTCACCAGCTGCTCTGGAAGAACGGAGAAGGGCCTCTGCTTCCAGCAGGGCCAGCAGCTCCTGGCAGCAGCTTGCAGGAGAGGACATCAGCATGTCACCCCTCAGACGGACAGGCACTGAGGAAGGTGGAAGCCACTTGGCCCTTTGGCTTCCTCTTCCCATCGCAAAAGGGCACCAAGACAGGAACACTGCTCCAGCTCTAAGACACCCAGGCAGGATGACAAGCTGTGATGGAGTGATGCTCCAGTGATGGCACAACCAGAGAGCTCAGCACTCAGCTCCAAAGAGCTCCCGGAGCACTCGTGCCTCCCACTGGTGCTTGCTGTAGGACAGCAGAGCCAGCGGCGCCCAAGGACAATCAGGGGCTCCGTTAGGATTCTGCTCGATGGACCTCCTCTGCCTCTGCAACAGTCGCTCACAGCCCTGTCTCTCCTGGCTGGTTTTGGACGGGGCTTGTGTGTTCATTCCCCCTGTTTTCCCCCAAAACGCTCTCCTGGGCAGCCTGACACAGGCCGGGTGAAGCCCTTGTGCTACTCACCCTGCTGGGCACGACCAGGGGCACGCCAGGCAGAGGGTTGGCTGCAGTGCCTGTGCCGGGGCTCAGCACCGCAAAGGCAAATCCCAGCTTCCCGCTGTTTTGCAGGGTCAGCGCTGCTTCCGTGACTTTGTTAAACACCTGAGGAGAGGACAGAAGAGCAGGAAGTTACAGGCACATGTCTGCTGCCAAGAATTTCATTCCTCTTCCATCGGGTTGAAAGCAAAGGAACACAGCCCAGAAGCAGGGAGCGCACAGCAGAGATGGGCACTGGGCTCTCTGGGTTAGCCTGGGCAGCCCGCGGCCACAGGGTACTCCTGGGCCCTACACAGGAACAGCTATTTGTGGCAGAGGTGCAATAGCAACCATGGAAAGATCAGTAATAAAGCAAGTAGGGGACACAAGCTCTCTGCACTTGAAGGTGTCACCCAACTGCAAGCTGAAACACAGGAGGAGGCATTGGGGCATTTCAGGAGAAAAGGCACCTGCACACAAGTATTTGTGGGCACAACACAAGCCAAAACGGAGGGAGAGAGGGCAACGCACACAGGGCCAACAGCTGGAAACAGCTGTGGGGGTTGTAACCGGAAAGAAGTACAGTGAGGGTTATTCGGGGACATTCTATCCGGCTACGGTGACTGGAAGCCCAGGTCAGCTGCCTCCTTGGTTGATGAATCAGGAGCATTAAAAGAGAGCACCTCATTTGGGCTTTAGGAGCAGATCAGCGGATGGATGTCTCAGGGACACATCCCTCTGCAGATCACCACTGGGATCCTGCCTGCCCCAGGAGGCAGCGTTAGTTAGAGGAGGGATTCCCAGCTTTGGGCTGGGCTGGGGTGGAGATGGTCATTAAACGCCAGCTTGGAGGTATCCCCCAAACGTTGGACTTCCAAGCCACAGAGCCAGCGAAGCAGCTGGGAAGGGGGGAGAGCCCTGGACCCGGGTGGGCAGCAGCCCACCGGTCATGCTTGGAGGCAAGGAGCACTGACAAGAGCAGCGTGCGGTACCTGCAGCCCGCAGTCGATCTCGGTGGTGTCCAGGAGGTAGCTGATGCACGAGGCCTCCCCACGCAGAGCCACCTCGTAGCTCGGGCCTCCCTCCACCCTGCACAGCGCCGTGACCTGGCTGACGGTGTTGGCGTGGCCGAAGAAGGAGAAGGAGACGCGCTGGCTCTGGCCCGGCTGCAGCTCACCGTGCAGCGGCAGGATATCGAAAACCTGCAGGCAGGGAGGAGAGATCCACACGTGGAGCACGGGACTGATGCAGGAGAGCAGCCTCAGCTTGGGCCAAAGGACAGACGTGGCTGCAGGGGCCTCTTCCTCAAACACAGGCAACATCATCCTCATCTCACACTGCAGCCGTTCCACTCACCAACGGAGAAACCATGGGGAAAACCTTCTCCCACAGTCCCAATTAATGCAGTAGCTAATACACTACATTCATTTGTGGTGTCTCCTGGCAGCAAGAAATTCTCTCTGCTGCAGAACTTGCCTTCAAAAACACCTTTTCCTGCCCTCAGAAGAACACGAGACTGGGAGCTGAGAGCCTGTGGAGCCGGGGGCAGGATCCAGCCCAGCTCCTCGCACTCCTCATGCTTTTCCCTGTCTCTGATTCACATCCTGCTCTCTCCAGATGCTGCAGCAACTGCTGCCGCAGCAAATGCTGCCGCAGCAAATGCTGCTGCAGGAATTTCCTACCCACCACTAGATGAGGACCAAGATGGATAAAGTCCTCCATAGCTGCCGCACAAGGAGTGTTTTTGACCAGCCCTATTAACACCTCCCATGTGGCCTCTCCAATGACCAGCGATGCGCTTGTTATGACATGAGGCCACTCTGGCAGCAGCACCCAGGACACCAGTGGGAGTGGGAGTATGTAACTGCTTGCTACACTGGAAATGTGGAAGTGAGACAGATTCCCACTTACCTCCTCCACACCCAAGGCGAGGGGCTCTGTCTCCATGAACCTGGAAAAAGAACAGACCTTTGCTCAGGGACCTTGCAGTGGGAGGGAGGGAAGTCTGCACAGCAGCTCCTCGGCAGGATGGGGCCCCTGCGGGGGCATCAGTGGTGTGAGCTCAGCAATGAGCTCCAAAACTGGGATGGAGCAGGTCAACGCCTGGCAATGAAACTGCCATAGCAGCGCTGCAGGCAGCTGGCAACTGCTTGCCTCCAGATCTGCTATCTCCTGCTGCGTGATTCTGAAGATCCATTCCGTCACTGGAGAAAACACCTTGGTGCAAAGGCTTAGCTCAGCTTTGATCTCTCAGAGGTCCAAGGGCTGAGGCTTAGGGTTAGTCTGTCTCTAACCACGTGGGTCTACAACAAGAGTAACCACGAGAGATTCGTGCCTCAGAAGTCAGAGAAAGGGCACACGTTGGTCTACACTGCCTATGTCCAGCCACACAGCAACAGTCAGAAGTCAGAGAAAGGGCACACGTTGGTCTACACTGCCTATGTCCAGCCACACAGCAACAGTTGGATTGTGTTGCTCATATGATCACTCTGCCCCAGGTAGCAGCAATGACCAAAGAGCAAGGAGGAAAGAACGGGCTGGACAATTAGAAAGAAAAAAATGTAAACACACAAAGTCTTGTTGAGGCAGAGAAACAGCGTTTTTCTCTCCTGACCAAAATAAACGTGCGCGACTGATCCTGGGAGTCTCTGATGACCAGCTCCAGCAAGGTCCCAGGTAGGGAAAGTTCCAGTCTTTGATCTCCCCTTCATGAGACCTGATGCTTGATTCTCTCCATGTCAGACTGAGTTAGAGCTGATGATTTAGAATACCAACAGTGCTTAGTGTGGACCAGAAATAACATCTGACACGCTGCCCTTCTGCAGGCTCCTAATGAACACTTTGAGTGTTTGGTGGTAACACCTTGGAGACCATCTTCATTTCCAGCTCTGGCACACAGCATCCCATGGTGTCTGCTGAGCGCCCCGGAGTGCCCCAGTGCCCTGGTCGTCTCCCCCAAGCCCTCCTAATAGCCACAGCTCATCTCCAGTTCCCAAGAGGTCACCTCCTCCGAGTCAGATCCCAATTCCCTTCACACAGCTGCTTCTTGATCGTTTCCCTTGTTTGTAATAACAGCGCTTCAGTGCCACGTGGTGAACTTTGCTGCGTTTCCTAGGGCATTACGGAAAACCATTTGCTACCGTCCTTCAAACTGCCCAGAGCAGACTTTTGTGCTATGCAGAGAAGCCGCAGCAGAAGGAACACTAGGAATGTGCTTCTAGATGTGCTTCAGCACCACTACAAGTTTGCTCTTGGCCTTGGAAACCATAGACCACCACTGCATGGTCCTCCTTCCCAGGGATGTCCATACAAGGGCTCCCTCCAGCATCTACAGCTGGACCTAAAGTCACAGCAGAACCTGCCATTCCTCACTAAAACTCCACATAGCTCTTCTGTGAATGTGACGTGCAGTTCAAGAGATGAACACTCACTTCAAGGGGCTGTTTGCCTCAGGCCACGAAGATCTGAGAAAGCAGCTTTCTACATCAGCCCTCCTGCCCCCAGGAACCCATACAGGCCTACAGCAAAGCAGAGCAAGGGACTGCGACAGCAGTGTGTCACTCTGATGGCAGTGCCTGGGTAGGATCTTAGTACAAAATGACAACAGATGGGCTTAGCAGGGAAGGACACCTTCTACATCCGCTTCTCCAAGTGCCGAAGCATGGCTTTGCAGCTGCAGAGATAAAGCAGGACTCCAGCTTATGGCTATGTGAAAAGGGTCAGTAGTGTCCTACAGTCCCAGCCTGGCTGGAGAATGCTGTCTCCTTCCCAGCACCAAACCGGCGGAGATCACCTGTTCCCTGAGCACCTTGGCTGAGCACAACTCAGAGGTGTGATTTCCTCAAGGGAAGGTTGAAAACAATTTGGCAGATCAGGCAAATGGCCTCGGGCTTTGCAAACCACAAACAGGACATCAGGAAGAAGAGCTTCCAGGAGAGGGAGAGGTGCGCATACCTCACTGGGTTCACCTGGCTGTCCTTCAGGAATGCCCAGTGGTACTGGACAACCAGTGGGCTGCAGTTGGTCATCTCCATGTAACGCACATCCTTGCTGTCATTCAAGATGCAGCCAAAGTCCACGGCCGTGGTCTGGATCTGGAGATTCGGGAAGTAGACTTCTCCCCGGACGGTGACCTGCTCTTCGTGAGGATGCTCCAGGAACTTGATCTTCAGAGCCTTCTCCGCTGCCCGGATAAGCAAATCCTCCTCATAAGCAGGGTTAAATCCGATGCAGAGTTGAAGTTCCTCCCCTGTCCTCAGCTTCATGGGCTGCAAGGAGATGAAGAGAAAATGTTCAACGTGTGACCCCAACACGGGCTTCTCGCTTCATCCTTCATTTTCTTCACGCTGTCTGACCAAGCACCGCACTTTTTTCTGAAGCTGCCTGAGGCTCACGGTTCTGTGCTCTGCACCAATACAAGAGGAAATCCACGTTGGTCTCCTGAATTCTGGAGCCGCAGAAGCCACCTGCTAAACACAACCAAAGCAGCACTCTGGCACCCAGGCCTTCGCCCTCTGGAGGAACTCCTTTAGCCTGCAGCACAGCGGTGGCTGCACCTCTGACAACACGTGCACTGCAGAGCCCATGCCCAACACCTTCCGCACACACCAGGGCAGGAGCCAGACAGCAGCTGGAGAAGCCTACCTCAGCCTTCCCAAAGGCAGGGCTGCCCTCAAAGACAGCAAGCTGTTCCCCAGCTTATCTGAGGATGGCTGCTGGAGAGCTGGCATGCCTTCCAGCAGACACCTTTCCTACAGCTTGCCCACAGCTGGGTGCCTGCTCCCTCCTCCCCCTGTCTTCAAGCCAGGAGGTCTCTTCCCCATTCAGATGGCATTCTTTTTCCTTCAGCAGCTCGTTTCACATCTGATTTAGCTTGGGCCACTTTACTGCAGACTCTACAGAACACACTTCCATCATGGAGGACCTCCCAACAGAGACACACCACCACGTTCATCCCTCTTCAAAGCCCAGCAGCAAGAAAGTCCGGGGCTGCTCACCTGAGCATTTGCAGGGAGAGGCTGCTGGTCCGCAGTGCAGATGGAGAAGGGCTGCTCTAAGGCAAGGACCACGCTGAGGGGCAGCGAGCACATGTTCTTTACAGAGAGAGGCTTGTACATCACAGCCAGGACATCACCGGGGTGCTACAGAAACAGGAGACAAGAAAAAATGACCTTGAAGTGGCCATGGACCTCCTCCCCTTCAGACGCATTTCAAATTTTCCAACCCCAAAAGTGCATCCATCTCTATTTACTCTTTTGATTGGTTTCTACCCCTCTGCAAAGTTTGTCCTCCAACTCTAGCAGACGCTTTCGCGTTTAGAACCCACAGCCTTCCCCAGGGGACAGGGAAACAGTCTCGCGTACAGATGAGGGAGCAGCCCCCCAGAGGAGGCAGCTGCTTCAGCAAGATCCAAAACAGAAAGTGAACCCACTCTGGCTCCAGTTGTGTGTCCTCTCCTGCCCAGAGAGCACACACAGGCACAAGGCACAAGGCCATTTCCACTCCCATACAGTAGTTTCTTACCACCCTATCAGCTCTGCCAGGCCCGCAAGGCAGTGATGCTGCTCAGAGGAGGCAAGCAAGCAGGATATGGCCTGCAGCGGACAGCCTGCAGCAGCCCGAGGTCAGCTTTGAACATTCACGGGCACATGCAGACAGCTCCAAACCTCAACAGTCTGGCCGCAACCTGCTGCCCCTGCTCCACTGACAAGATGTTGCAGCCTCAAAGCTAAGCTCAGCCTAAGCCTTTTCCTCCTGTCCATGCATTGCTCCGCGCTTCCTGCATGGTTTATCTAAACTAGACAGTCTTTGGGAAACTAATTGTGGATGCATTGGCATCCAACTCCTGCAGTGTCGCAGCACGCAACACATGGGAGCATGTGGCATGAAGCAGACCACAGGCAGACATCAGGGGGAGCTGAAAAGCTTCTGATTAGATGTGAACCGCCTGCTCACAGGATTTGTGCTTCTCTGGAAGCCTGGGAAGTGGAGGAGAGACCTGAAACCGCAGAAACTAAATCATGAGCTATCTGCTCTTTTTCAGACACCTCACGCGACGGGGAAAGGTGATGCAGGAGTCGGGATCCAGACACTAAAGGGCACACACGTTGCACTGGTGCTCTCATCGCTGCAGCTGAAGGGCACTCGTGGGTCCTTTGAAGAAGGTGAGGCTTGGGAAAGGCAAAGAGGCAGCACCCATACCGACGGCAGGGAAGGCAAAGAGGCGCAAGAGATGCCAGTTTTTCCTCATCAGCTTGAGGAGTTGACAGGAATCTCAGCTTTTCTCAGCTTCCCTACACGATCGCTGCTCGGACATCACCACACCTTGGAAGATCCTCAAAACCCTGACTACAGACACTGGCGTCTCTCTAGAGGGGGGCATGCTCCCCCTCGCCAGAGCAGCTGTAATCTCAGTTCTACCTGGCTCAACTTAGAGAACAGCCTCATCTCTAGCAGCATCCTCACTCCTCTCACCACCACCTCAGGGAGGGTGAGGAGGGATCTGCTCTCCACCTGCAGCCCCAGCACAGCAAGTGGCTCTTCCAAAGCCCACGCTGCTCTCACGGGTCCCACATCTCAGCCCGTGCCCTTGGCTCAGCAGCTCAATTCTGTCTGCACCTCGAGAAGGGCAGAATAGAGCTGCGGAGACTGTCCCCAGCCCCACAGGGGTGAAATAATGATCTCGGCATTCATGACAAAAGCTGGGCCTGGCTCAAGTCAACAGCCAAAGCTCTGTGGACTTGGAGAACTTCCTCCTTAGGACACAGGCACACCCCAGCCACACCAGTCAGTGCCAGGATGCAATGCAGAGACTCACCTTCTCCACCCGGAAAGTGATTTCTCTGCTGGATATTTGCAGAGCAGGAGCAATGAACTCGCACGTGACGTCCACCTGCACGATCAGATTCTTCACTCCCTCCTTGCCCACGATGGCGTGACACAGCAGCTTCTCCTTCACCACCTGCATGCGAGCCACACGGCCCCCAGCGGGTGTTATCAGGGTGTCCACAAAACACACTGCATCTTTGAGCCGCCCACCCACACGCCCCATTACTGCATGAAGTTACAGCCATTGGTCTCCTCAGGAGCCCTCTCTTCTTTATAAGCTGCATCCTCTTTGTTCTGCACTCACGCGTCCCTCGTGTTACAACCCAACCACCACAAAAGGCCCTCAGGAGTCTTGTGCTGCCTACAGCTCTCAGAACAATCCCTGCCCAAACGGTTATTGCTTTGCTTTGTCCCACTGCCAAACAAAATGCTTACCGAAAACTGTAGGAACTCATGAAAAAAAAACAAACCAGACTGTATGAAGGGAAACAGGGGATAGAAGGATCAATGCCAGCAAATCCTCCCTTGCAAGTTTAGTGGAAAGGATCCCTGGGAAAACCCCAAACAGACAGCCTGCCTTCCTAGGATGTACTGTGTCCCCCTAGACCTGCCTGTAAAACAAACCTCCCCAGGAAAGAGATGTCTTCAACCCGGCATGAAAACCCTCGACTTAAGCTGGATGCTCTTACATCCAAGACTTTTCCTGATTCCTCCTCATGGTTTCACTTCCCCACATTCCTCCCTTTTTTCCTCTCTCTTCCCTCTGATAGACCACCACAACCCAACTCCTCCTCAGAGCCTAGAGACGTCAGAATCACCTGTGCTGCACGTGCACCACAGGGTCTTGGGCTTCTAACCAGCCTCAAGAGTATGAAGTTCTCGAGACCTAGGGAAGGTGGAAGACCCAGTCCCAGGCTCTTGGCTTGGACTGCACGAGCCAGGTAGCCACAGCTGAGCTCACAGATGCCCATTTGGTTTTCCAGGAAGGCACCCTCACCAGTGGCCTGACCATTTCCCTTCTGGTTCCTTCTTCCCTCTTCAGCAAAGCCTCATGGGCTCAGGACTGCACACGGACAGTCCCATCGGAGTCAACCAGCTGAGAGATCAAGTCTTCCTCAAGCTACCACTCAGGCAATCCTTTAAAACACCTCTCAAACTCTAGCAGCAGCAGGAGCTTAATGCACATTTATTCCCCATTCACTTAAACACTTGTGCCCAGTGCTCCTGGAGCCAGGGAAGGCACACCGGGGTCAGACGGCAGCTCCTCTGCAGAGCTGGATTTCCCCCGGAGAGACGGGTCCAGGGAGGAGAACACTCAGTGACCCTGCTGAAATCTGCCCCTCTGAGCTGCAACCCAAGGGTGCTGCAAGACCTGCCTGCCCTCGGCACACGGGGGCTGGCTGAGGGAGCGGGGCGAGCGCTGATGGGAATACTGACACAAGTCAAGCTCTCAGTTCTAATGATCCCTGGAACACTTTCCCATGTGGACGGACATCATTCGGATCATTAGAGCTGGCACACTGGGTTCATTTCTCTCGTCCCGGTCTCTGGGCCGGACAAGCTCCCGGCCCGTGTCTGTCTACAGAGGAAAATCAATGCTGCTCCCAGACACTCCCTACCTTCCCGGGTGTTTTGTTTCACTCGCTGCTTCCCCACACAGACAACTGGCCATTTCTTTAGTTACTTTCTGCCTGGGCTCCCAGTCTACCTCTAACTTTAAGGCCAGCTGAGAAAACTGGGGCTGCTCAGCCTGGAGAAGAGAAACCGCGGGGAGACCTCAGAGCAGCCTTCCACTAGCTGAACGGGGCCTACAAGGATGCCGGACACGGACTCTTCTCAGGGACTGCAGCAACAGGACAAGGGGTAATGGACTTAAACTCAAACAGGGCGAGTTCAGGTTAGATACAAGGAAGAGGTTCTTCACTGTGAGGATGGTGAGGCACTGGCACAGGTTGCCAAAGCAGTGGTGAATGCTCCATCCCTGGCAGGGTACAAGGCCATGCTGGACAGAGCCTGGGGCGACAGTGCCTTCAGGCCATGTTTTGCTACCACCAAGTTGGCTTTATGGTAGCCATGGAACTCAAAAAGCCTCAGCAACTGATGGTGGCGAGCATGGAAAGCAACTGGTGCTGCCACGGTAACTTATGGCAGGAAACCAGGTTCTCAGAAGCACTTGCCCATTTGCTCAGGCAAATGTCAAGGGGCTGCAGAAATGCCCTGATGCAGAACTCACCTGAGGGGTGCTGCAGGAGCCTTTCAGCACCACCTCCGCTGTCTGGCCGGGCATCAGCTCCGTCCTCAGCGGCTGAAGCTTCAGCACGGGGCCACAGGAGGAAACCTTGCCCTTGCTCTTACTGATGCGAGGGAGACGCTTGCGCTGCTTAAGTGTGGTGCCACCTTCTGTGGTCCAATAGAGCAGATGGGTGCGTCGTCCTTTGTTTGTCATCTTGAAGCGGTAACAGCAGGGATCCAGGCTAGAGGAGAAGCAGAGACACAAAATGGCAGGGGAGCTGCTATTTGCCACTGGTCACCCAGCTTCAGCACCCTGAGGGCACGACCTGACTGCACACTCGGCTTCACCAAAAGCCAGACCTTGGCTGCCCCTAGGTTTGTCACCATCCAGCAGCTGCTCTGCTGGCACCCTTCCAGCAAGGAAGAGCTTCGTAAAGAGCCGGCCCCACATGCAAGTTGCTGGAGGAACAGCCTCGCTGCCACTCCACCTTCCCCTTGGGAGCTGTTGTTCATGCCTCTGAGGCGTCTCGTAGGGAGCATCCAACCCTCATTGCCCCCAACGTACCACCCTCTGGTGGCGGCTCTGCAGCCGACAGCAATGGCAACAGCTCCAAACTGATCCCGCGGGCAATGACATAAAGGGGGGCAGAAGACAACTACATGAATCACATGGACACTGTCCCCTCCATTGTGCAGCCAGCTTGTGGCTGCACTGAGCACAGGAAACTCTGGGCAAGCACCAGCCTCCCTGCGATGTCCCTGCGTACGTGGAGGGCTCGTGGGTGCGTATTTTACCTCTCCAAATCTATCCCAAGTACTTAAGGTAGGATTAAGCTGCTCTTTCTACCCCAAGAATTCAGGTATCGGAGCACCACGGACCCTCTTTGCAGCCACAGAAAGGAAGAGCCACCCCAAGAAGACTGTTCTTCTCTGAGGAGGTCTCCAACACAAGGCAAACAGCACTTTTTTCCTCCTGTGTCCAAGAACATGACTGGTTTCAGACATACACGTTGGGACCACTGAATCCTCTCCTTCCAGCTCACCAATTTCAATCGAGACTCTTCATTTATCCCACTCCACCTCAGCAGACTTCCACACTTCCACACTTCCTCCCCCTTCCAGAGCTGGTCCTGCATCCACACTCGCTTGCCCGTGCCTCGGGAAGCAGGCAGGAGAAACCAGGGAAGAGCCACCACGTCTAATAAAGAGCAACCGGGCACGGAGTGGGGGAGAGGAGCCAACTGGGGGATGACACAGGGCAAAGAAATTCTGCTGCTCCTCCAGGGCTCCTGGCCAGAGGGGAAATAAACCAGCGCCATTCATTCAGTCGAGGAGCTGCTAACAAGCTACTGCCCAGGCTTGCTGCTGCTCTGAGATCTTACTCCAGACGGAATGGCAAAGCAAGCACTATCACTGCAGAGGGAAACATGTCTGTACTTGTAAGGCAGCATTTCTCAGCTGGAGGCTTCCAGGACCTGCTCTCTTCCTCCAAATCTTTGTTTGATAAAGTGAGGAGACAAATGGATTATGACTAAAGACAATTCAGCAACAACTTAGCAACTGCTCTCCAGCTCGGTGGCTTTCAGAGTACCTACTGACTTGCAGATGGCCATAAAATGTTTCCAAAGGAAGCCCTGTGGCTTCAGGGAAGCAGAGCCAGGACTGTGAGCACTGAAGAAGCTTGAGGGACTGCAGCAGAACTCCTCCTTGCTGAGCCCATGGGGAAGTGGGAGCTGAGAGATTCCCTACCTGAAGCAGGGCGCCAGGTTGAGCTCCGGGCCAAAGGGTTTGTCAATGACAATCGTGGTGCCAACGCCAACAGCCTGGACGGGGATGACGTAGGCACGACTGTTCTCAATGAACAGCACCACCTCGTCCTTGAATTGCTCCGTGTCATCCAAGTTTGCAGTGACAGCCAGAGACACCTCGGCCTTGGCAGGGATCACTCCCTGACTGGGTCCAACGGTCCAGCACGAGTCTGCACCAGCCTGGAAGACAAACAACACTCATTTAGGACGGAAACCACGGACCTGGCTGCCACCAGCCAAGGCCTGCCCAGGCAACACGTTCACACCGAGCCAGTGGGTGTGAAGATTCCACTGACATTCATGTACAGCTTCTCTGGCTCGTGCTGACACAGGGCAGCTCGCTTGGAAAGGAGCCCTGAGAGCTCCGCTCCAAACATGAATCTGAGAGTCTGCTCCCTGACAAAGCTCATTTATCAAAGCTTGGCAACAAGCCCGCCAGAAAATTGTACCCCAGAAACTATTCCTGAGGAATGAGGATGGGGGTCTCGACGGAGCCAGACCTTCAACTCCCTGGCGTGACCCAGCACAGCCCTGCTGGGCCCGCCCAGGCCAACAGCCCACGCCAACAGCCCAGGCCAGGGGAGGACGATTTGCATCCTCTCCTCATTCTTTCAGTCAGCATCTGCTCTGGCTCCAAGGGGCAGCACCGTGCACTGCTGAACAGGAGACCTGCCAGGGCCACAAGGCTCTGCCGAGACACATTCCCTTGGGTTTCTAGGTCAGCTTCTGCCTGCCCCCAATCCAGCCTGTGTCTCAGAGACAAGAAACCTCTTGGAGCCACGCTACAAAACACCCCCACTTTCAAGACAAATACCCAACCTCTGATAACATCTCTGCTACTTGCTTATCCTTGAGTGCGCCGCAAAATGATGCCGTAGCTGCATGCACTGCATCCACAAAGACAGTGGCTATTTCTGACCCTATAGCAGATTCTTGTACTATTGGGCATCAGAGCTCCTGAGTAACCAGTAAGGGCTGGGATCCACCACTTCAGAAGTTCACCACGATAATCAGAATCTTATCCCAGCACAGACGTCCATCGTGAATGAAAGCTTCCACAATCTGGTTACAATGGACACCAGTGTGCAGCTGACGGATGGAGGGAGGGAAGGAGAGAGGGAGGAAGGGACGGATAGCTGCCCCAAGGGATGACTGAGGAGACACCACAATCAGCTCTCTTGAATCTGTTTACAGATGAGTCACTGAAGTGATCTGGTCACTCTGGCCTTGCACAAGTGACAGAGGAAGCAGAACTCCACGTTACAAATGCAGCTGCACTTGATCAAGCCGTAGCTCTAGCGAGAGCCGTAGCTCTAACAACAGCATTCCCATTCCCATAGCTCTAACAACAGCATTCCCATTCTCAGTCAGGCTGAGTCACTGTCCTCGTAGGGCTGCTCATGAAGGGGAAATAAACCTCGTCCTGCACCAGCTGGCTGCAGAGCCTTGTCCCAGGTGGTTCAGCATTCCCGGTGGGGGGGACCCTCTGTTCTTCATTTCAAAGCTGCTCCTTATCCACACAAACAGCCAGTGGCAGGAAACAGCCCAAAAGCACCCCGAGCCCTGCAGGAGGCGGAGATCAGAGCCTGAGGCTGGCTACATGCTCCCGCCAACAACCGGCCTCCTCCTGCCTCCTCAGCATCAGCATCTCCTCAGCACAAGCACGGGGACCACTGTGGTTTAGCCTCTGCCCCGAGCACCGTCAACGGGATGTTTTACGGGATCAAGGGGCAGAGCTTGTCTCCATTTGTGCTCCCTGTCCACAGCTCACCCCTCCATGATCGCATCTGCCCTCCCTGCCAGGCTGGGGAGGCCAGGGACACCACTCTGCGCATCGCGGCTCTCCAGGCCACGGCTACGGCTTGCCCAGCTGCTGCCAAGCGCAACATTTAAGAACCAAACTGCTCCTGCTTTGCCTTTGGGAAAAGCTCTCAGCTTGCTTCTAGAAGCACAGCTGTCTTGAAGACTTCTAACCCTCTGTAATTCAGTTGCCAATAGGCACAGAGCAACAGGACATGTTTGCTTTCCCCTGACGAGCAGGGTAACAATTGCTTTGCTTACCAGCAAGTAAGAAAGGGCACTGAAGGAGGCAGCTGCTGAGGGCACTGGGGTGCTTGCTCTTTGCAGAGGTCAAAAGCAGATTTTTATGGTGCGGACAAAGCAAGCTGCCTGCGAATCCCCCACTTTGAGGTTCTATTTAACCCCCAAACGCCTGGAAAAGCAGCAGGAGGGAAATTCAGCCCCCTCCTCCTTGCCCAGGGGGCTGAGCCTGTGCTCTCACACCCTGCTGGATGCCTCATGCGCAGACACAACCAAGTCCCCAGCCACAGGCCTGCGTGAAGCGGCTCCAGAACTTCAACAACCCAGCCTGCAGAAGAACAAACCTCCTCTCAAGCCCCTCACAGACGCCCCTCCGGTGGGGAGCACCCCCCAGACCCAGCACACGAGCCCTTCCTGGCTGCATCAGCCCCTGTCAGAAGACCCCACAACCTCCTTCTGCTCCGCAGCCTGTTCCACCCTGCCGCCTCCAGGAATTAAACAGCCTCTTTCTGCAGCCACATGCTCTACAATGTTACAGAGCACACAGGCTCTGCAGGTACACAACCCTTACAAGTCTGCTTCTGGGCAACAACCCAGCTGGTTTGACCCCCGAGGAGGTGTGAAACCCACTTCACCCTAAGCGCCTTGAGGACAGACCTCTCAGTTCCAAAAACAAAGACTCTCACAGCTAAACGCCTTCCACAAAATAAAGGGAGAACTTGCAGAAATGAACTCCTTTCTGCTCAAACATCTCTGCAAACTCTGTTTTACTGACGGGTGCCCCAGCTACAAGTGCCCCCGGAGCCAGGCTCCTCTTGCTGCACTCGGATGGAACATCTGGCTTTCTCTCTCAGACACATCTCAGTGACGTGGAAATGTTGCATAGAAATAAGTGCTCCAGTCACAGGCTGCTATGGGCCACTCACTTGCTCTGGAAAACAGCCCCAGCGACACTTACCATCTTTGCCGAGAAGGATGCGGGGATGACAGACTGATTGGAGAGGTGAAGGGTCCGGGAAGCATCTTGTAGAACTTGGATGCTGCCAAAATTTATCTCACTTGGGTGCACGTGGACAACTGGTCCTTCTCCAGTGCTCAATAAATGGATTTCCTGCTCCAGGAGGCAGGCAGGAAAGAGAAAAAAACAACAGGGAAGGTTTAGAATGACTGGACAGCTCTAAGGGGGCTCGTAGGCTGAGGGAATTCTGACTGTTTGAAGCTGTCAGGGTTGTGAGGCTGAAACAGGAAGGCTGGAGCAAAGGTGGCACCTGGAGTGGTCCCTGCGGATCTGAAAGCCACAAGATCCCATTAGGAGGGGATACAGAACCCCCATCTCCCACGCATGCTTTTCACACCTCCTCCATGCTGTCAGCTCTCCTTCCGCTACCCTGCGCCTACGCCTGCTCCTTGTACTGCTCCATCATGCCATAAACCACCCTCCCTGACTGCTGCGGCTGCACAGCCACACTGCACAGGAACTTCTTCAACCTTCCCAAAGCTTCTCCTGTGAAAACCAGTAGAGGCTGGAAGCAAAGCTCTTCTCAGTAGAGATCATGCAAGTTAGTTGCCTCTCATTTGTGCTTGTGTGCATTCCTGGTATTACTTCTTTATTGCACCAAGACATTCATTATTAATTGCATCATTCGAGCAGTATTTTTTTCTGCTGACAGCCTGAGACCCAAAAGTTTGTTCCTGCAGAAGGGGCACAAACTAGCGGAGGAGGAATGTGGATCCTTTTGCTAAACCCCCTTCTCACATCACTAAAACCAATGAGAATTTATCCAGTCTGGCGGGATTTCCCCAGCTCCAAACACCCCAAGCCTTAACCAGGCTTGTAGTGCCTGAAGAAGGGAGGGCTCTGGGGAGACCTTAAAGCACCTTCCAGTGCCTAAAGGGGCCAACAAGAAACCTTGAGAGGGGCTTTGGATAAGGGCCTGCGGGGACAGAACAGGGAAGGACGGCTCTAAATTGACGGGGGGGGGGTGGTGGTGATCAATATGGGATCCTGGGAAGAAGCTCTTCCCTGTGAGGGGTGGTGAGGCTCTGGCACAGGTTGCCAAGAGGAGCTATGGCTGGCACAGGCTGCCCAGAGGAGCTATGGCTGCCCCATCCGTGGCACTGTTCAAGGCCAGCTTGGATGTGGCTACCAGCTCCCGAAGCTGCACTCAAGCCATAAGGCAGACCTAGAGGAAATGACACCCAGAAACTCCCATTTGTGCAGGCAACACCCAGCCAGGTTTTGACCAGCATTTGCGGGCTGCGAGCAGCAGCCGAGCACGAGCGCAGCGCCTTGAGGATGGATTGACCGGGCACAGGGTCACTCAGTCCCATGTCTTCTCCAGGCATTAGTGTTGCTTATGCCACGAATGCCTTCTTTCCTTGTAGACAACAGCCATAGATCATTTTCCCTGGAAGAACCCCTGTACGCTCTACATCCCACCAAGATGAGAGGCACAAAGGCACACGTCTGCCCCAGCACTCACCAGTGGGGATTCTTTACTCCCAAACACCGCAACACGAGCAACGGTGTCCTGCTTTCCCATCACCTGGACTTCCAGTGTGAACGGGATCTCCACCGAGCTCTGAGGCTGGATAATCCCACGGGGCTCAGGGCTGGAGTACCACACAGCAGCAGCATCCTTGTTCTCCTATAAGGGACAGAACCAAACACGGCTTCAGACTGACCTTTGAGGAAACTTTCAACTCTTTAACATCTACCACAACGCCAACTCACACACGTGTCTAAAAATGCCTAGGAGAAAGCAGAAAGGCACAACTCAAGATGCAAGACATGTATGGGTTCAGCATCCTGAGGGGGGCCAACAGCTGCTGCCTCCACAACCCCCCGTCCCGTGCTGGCAGCCTCCTTGCAGCAGCTTTTCACAACCCTACAAGTTCTCCCGCATTGAAAGCATCCCGAAGACTTGAATATAATCTTCTTCCTGGAGAGTTTAAGCTGCTTCCTGGAGTTGATATTCAGGTAGCTTCCTGTTCCCAGCAAACCTTTAGGGTTGAATACAAACCAGCAACATCTTAACCAAACCCGTTTTTTCCCTAACAAACCCCTAGGTGACATTGGAGGCAGGAGGCGGATGCGATGCCAAACCTGAGGAAGAGCCCAGTAGCAGCCTGGAAGGTTGCTGTCGTTCACAAGGGTCAGCATCTGCTGGTAAGGGACTTTGAGAGAGCATCGTCCAAAGGTCAGAGCCGGGTGGAGCACTCGCAGCGGGGGAATTACACATCTAGGCAGAGAGATGAGCAAAAGGGAATTAGATTCTGACACAGCGTTGCTTACTTGTTTACTTCTCAATGAGCACCAAATGGAGCACGACCCATTTGTCACCGTCAAATAGACATTTGATACGCCTACAGTGAGAAACAGCCTTCAACTTCTTTTTACCCAACAACCTCTTGCAAAAGAGGGGCAGACCCTGAGTCTCAGCATCACAAAAGCTGCTCAGTGCCCAGGCAGAGCACGGTGCCCTGTCCCAGGTCAGCTTTGCCCCTCCTTTGCCCCAGGAGGCTCGCAAGGACCCTCTCAATGGCCCCAGCGAGGTGTGAGCTCTGAGGGAGCTTTCCCACCGAGGAGCAGCGCTCGCCAAGGCTCCAGGAACACCAGACTCCAGTGTCTCAGGGAAAACACCGCTGTGTCCCTGCCTCAAATCCAGCCCTTTACCCCAGCAACGCAGGGTGCAGGCCACCACCTGCCCTGCGCCGTGAGCGATAACCCTCTCCCAGGCCCTGTGGCTGCCTTGCTCCTTTCCCCACGGGTCCGCACGCCAGCTGCTCCCATTTGCACTTGTTCTACACAACTGCAGCCCAGGCACTGACTGCACAACTCTGCCCGGGAGAGGGAACAGCACCGGTGAAATGCATCCCTCTTGCCGTTGAACTGACGCCCACCGCAGCACAACAGGCCTGAATGTGGCTGAAGCAAGAACAACTTTGAGCTTAACTCCGAGAACATCAATGCTCAGCAGAGCCAGACGGAAGCACAAAAACCTGAGCTCACCTTCCACACCAAGGACTACTTTGTCTGTCACAAGATCTCGCCTTTACCTTTCCCTCACCAGTCCTGCCCTAAGCCCCTTGCCCGTCTGCACGGCCCCTCCTTAACTGAGGCAGACAACAGCTTGCAGCAGCTGCTTGCTGTGGCCCAAACCAGTCCTGGATTCTGGCCACAACCCAGCACAAGTCCAACACTTGCAGGAAGGAGGAGAGGCGGCCCTTTGGAAACATTACACCTCAAGCCCCCAGAGCAGGCCGATAAGGAATATAATCACAGTTTCCTGTAGGAGAAGGCCCTGGGCCGTGCCTGTGCCTGAGCACAAGTGCTGCTCATCATGGACTGCTTTCCATGCGCTGCTGTTCTCCTGTCTAGCTGGGCAGAACTAGCTCATTGAGCAATGCTCCTCGTTTGGAGCTGGAGCCAGCCAGCTCTACGCAAGGCAGCACCACCTGCTTCTGGCAGATGCATAGGGAAAGAAGAGGGGCTGCAAGGGAAGCGTTGGTACCTGGCTCTGACGGGCAGTGATAACACCTCTCTGCCAACACCATCCACATCAACCACCAGGGCCAGCTTGTATCTCTTCACGGTGTTGGAGCACAGGGTGACCTGGAAGACAAGAGCATCAAATACTTCATCACTCCCAAAACCCATCGGCCATATGCAGTGCCCTCCACATCTCCTTCCACAGCAAGGAAAGGGAGGATTTAGTAGATATGAGGAAGATGAGGTATCAGGAAGAAGTTTTTCCTTGTGTGGGGGCTGAGGCCCTGGCACCGGTTGCCCAGAGAAGCTGCGGCTGCCCCATCCCTGGCGGTGTTCAAGGCCAGTTTGGATGTGGCTTGGAGCAGCCTCGTCTGGTGGAAGGTGTCCCTGCCCATGGCAGGGGGCTGGAACTGGATGAGCTGCAAGGTCCCTTCCAACCCAAAACAGGCTAGGATTCTGTGATGTTTGCCTTTAATTCTTCTGCTGGTTCATGTGTAGAGCACAGTCTCTGGCAGTAACAGAACTCTTTGGACAATACCTGAATTACTGAATGCGCTTTGCGTTGCCAGGGCAGATGTAGAGCCCAACACTAGTGCCCAACTCTTACTCGCAGGATGCTCAGAGCCAGCAGTGCTAAAGCCCCCTCAATGCCACCGAAGCTCCAGCTCCACCTCTGAAGCACACAGGGCTGCACTCTTCGCGTACCTGGATATCCAAGTGTCCCTTGGCGCAGATGGTCCCTGTGCAGGGCCTGATAGTAAATTCAGCTGGCTTCTTGGCACCTGGGGCTCGCTTTCTCCACGACGGACCAGTGCTGTCTGACACCTGAGCAAAACTGGTCACGCTGGGTGCTCCCGAGCCGTCCCCAGGAATGCGAAGGTTGAAGTTGAAGGGCACCGAGGAAGTGTTAGTGAGGCGGCAGCACAGGGTGCGAGGAAAGCCTGGGAAAAGGACACAACAGGAGTTTATTATCCCGTGACTCCTGGGGTGCACATCCTGCGGTGATAAAACTGCGCTTGGAGTTTGCCTCCTTTCAATGGCAATTACAGCTGATTGAGAAGCTCTGTGGGGAAGTCGTCGTCAATGACGGTCCCTTTTACGCTTGTCACACAGAAATGCCACTCTGACACAAGTGTCTCTAACTGTGAGGAGCTCTCACCTCCCCCAGACCAGCACCAATTCCTTCTCAACCATGACGGTGCATCCAGAACATTTACTCTCAAAAGTCAGTCCAGAAAAGTCCCTGTGAACTCCACAAACACTCCCACAGTTTTCGAGAGATAAAAGCAGTATGTTGTCATCAAAGAGATGATCCAGGAAAGGAAAGGAAAGATGAAATTGGCAGCCACAGCATGATGCAGAGCACTCTGAAGCAGTTTCTCCAGACAGGAACCTCGGTGCATCTCCTGGTTTGGGACAATCGAGACTGAGCCTGTGGCAGCTCACGGCCCACTTCACTGGAGGCAAACCTGATGCTTGCTCAAGAACAAGCAGGACCTGTGTCTCACCCTCCCGAAGGAGTGGGGACAAACGGCCATGCTGCACACCGCCTTTCATTACCCCACAAAGGCTGACATGGCTTCAGCTTTGGTACTTGCTTTCCATAATGGAAGCCACTGACACAATCGCAGCTGATCTGGGGGGTTGAGTTCACATTTAAACTTGAGACCATCTCAGTGAGAAGTCCTTTGCGAGACTGAGGTGGAGAACCAGAATCTGCATCTCAGTGGAGAAGCTCTGGGTGCACAGCCGCCAGCTCTGTCAGCAGAGCTGGGCTTTTGGTGGGGAAGGAGGAGCCCATGTCTGAAGACATGGGCGCCCAATGCGGAGCTACTGCTTGGCCATGTTACCTGGGAGCTGACAACGAGTTGGCCTCACAGCACTAGTTGATTTCTCACGCTAATGGTCAGGTGGGTAAATGGTGCCCTTGCCTCACAACAGCAAAATTCACCCAGGGCACCTACAACTTGCCTTCAACTCCCTTCTCCAGTTGGCCGCGGACAAGAAAGACTTTCACAGTCATTCTGTTGCTGAGGACTGGCAGATTGGGGCTGGACTGACTGTGAGGGACACCAGAGAACACTGACTTTCTACTCCCTCCGTTCTATTTGAACCATTCAATTGGCTCTGTGCCATTCTGTCTGGTTCTGTTTGATCTCATGATGGCAAAATACTGCCTAGCAGCTGGCAGTCCTGGTTTTGACATGCTGAAGGCGGCTATGGAGGAACACAAGTGACAATGCTGTCCTGGACAAGTGCTCCATCTGGGTAAGGCTCAGACCTCCCACCCTGCAGCCCAAGCCCAGGGCACACTCACCAAAGGAGACTTCACCGAAGCGGAGGGACGATACATTGAAATGAAACGCCGGCCCAGTGACACAGCCACTGTGAGGACAAAGGCAGAGGAGACATGGCCTCGGTTAAAGAGAACTGCAAAGCCTTCAGCTTTCCTTACCGTTCCGGTGGGTAAAAGCCAGCCTGAGAACCTCAGGGGGTTTCACATCAAGCCCTCACCCTCATGCTCAGCACAGCATCCAGGTGGACGGGAGGCAGCCAAAGCAAAGCGGTCAGCAGCCCATAGCTGCTTGTGGGGCTTGGGGCACAGTGTCATGCAGGGTATGCCCCCAAGTTGTAGATGGCCTGAGGAAGGACACCAAACAAGTGATGGCTGCGTGCCTCAGTTTCCCCATCTGTAATGTGTTGGACACAGGGGTGTCCCCAGTAAAGCACACTCAATGTAACTACCCTTCCCAGCCACAGCTTTCCTGCTTTGGCATTTCTTAGCTGGAACCGCTCTTCCCATGGAGTACAGGAACACCTTGCTCAGAAGATCTTGATCCATGCAATCGTTATGGGGGCAGGACTTTGAGACACGAAGCCAGGGGAGCCCCAGACATCCCTTGACAAGAGCCGCAACAGCTCAACAGAGCGGACAGTTGAATCTTGGAGGAAAACATCAGCCAACCACCAGGGCACCAGCTGACCCATCCAAGAGCAACACGTCTTAAACCACCCAACACAGAATCGTCAAATCATCTACGCTGGAAAAGACCTTTAAGATCATCAAGCCCAACTGTCACCCCAGCGCTGCCAAGCCCACCACTAATCCGTGTCACTAAGGGCCTCGTCTACACGGTTTGGGAACACTTCCAGGGATGGTGACTCCACCACTGCCCGGGGCAGTCTCTTCTAATGCCTGACCACCCTTTCGGGGAGAAACTGTTCCTAACATCAAGTCTAAATCTGCCCTGCACACACTGAGGCCGTTTCCTCTTGTCCTTTCCCTTGTTACTTGGGAGAAGAGACCAGCCACCTCCTGGCTCCATCCTCCTTTCAAGTAGTTGCAGGCATAACGGAACCTGAACACACCGCATCTCCTCACCTGCCCTTAAATTCAGCAGACTTGAAGGCTCCAAACTCCAGGACTCACCAACATCCACCTGAATCACCACGTGAAGCTGCACAACACCCATTAATTTATTTCATGGTTGATGCCAACCAATGCCAGCTCTGCCTCTCAGCTCAAAATCAAGGACCACAGCAACTGGTGTGTTCAACCCAACCTATTCCATGGCTCCCTCTTGCTGACAATTCCACTTCACTTGCTGCTGCGGTCGCAAGGAGTCAGCATCAAACTGGAGTCAAGGTTAGTGTGGGCTCCTAGTGTGGAGATGCCAGGATGAGAGCCAAGCTCAAGACCTCAGACAAGCCTTTTCTTTCTCTGCTCCATCAGCAAATGAGGTAGGTGGGAGATGACTACCCAGAGAGAGCTACAGATGTGGCCGCCAAGCTCTTAGAACCCTCCTCACCTCACAGTCAGCGTCAGAGGCTCAGGGGATCCCTTCACATTGAACTGGAATTCCTCTGTGAACTGCCCCACGACACTGGCATTGAAGGAGATCCAGATGGCCTGATGATCAAAAGGCAAAAGCATGCCCTCCCGGGGGCCAAAGGTGAAGTAGGAGCCCAGAGCTCTCTCCGGAGGGACCACGCTGAAGGGAGTCTCAGTAACTCCTCTGTTGAGCAGGAACACCTGCAGCAGCAGCGAGAAGGCAACATGGAAATACATGAGGAATCCTCTTTGCTTACAGAAGGCTCACTTCTTTTCTAGTTTAGCAATTAACATCTGTAAAAGGCAGAAGATGCTGAGCGCTGCTGCCAAATACAACAGGACGAGTTCTGCCTCGTGGATTTTTTCCATGCAAAGCAGGGATAACTTCACACAAACAGAGCCACTCTGGGCTTATTCCCCTGACACAGAGCACTCCACTTGACCTGCAGTGCCAAGCGCCTGCTCAGCACCACCAAGTTGATTCAGACCCATCCCACAGCTCCACGAGGCTCGCTGCTGCCCGGGAGCCATCCGGATCCACCCCATGCCCTGCGCCCCGTCCTGCTCACCCTGTAGCTGTGGCTTGAGCCAACAGTCACCTCCCCGATGCTCAGCTGGTCACAGCTGAGTTGGACCTGGGGCCCGACGCCTTCCCCGCTGATGCACAGGGGCAGCCTGGTCTCACAGCCTGTGGAGGGAAATCTCTGTGAGTGCAATTCCCTCTGCTACCCGGCACTTTCCAGGTTGTCTCAGTGCTGCTGCCGGTCCCTGGGCTGGATGGAACCAGCTCTAGATGCTCCAGGACAAGATACGGGACCCATCTCGTCCCTCAGGACATACGCCTTGGGGCTGCTTTCTCATTTCTAACCAACCCCCTGGGCCGGTGTCTCAGAGAACCACAGAATGGTTTGTGTTGGAAAGGACCTTAAGATCATCCAGTTCCAACCCCTTGCCATGGACAGGGACACCTTCCACTAGAGCAGCTTGCTTCAAGTCCCGTCCAGCCTGAACTTGAACATTGCCACGGGTGGAGCAACTTCCTTGGGCAGCCTCTTCCAGTGCCTCACCACTCTCACAGGAAAGAATTTCTTCTGTATATCTAAACTAAATCTCCCCTGTTTAAGCTCGAACCCATCAGCCCTTGTCTTATCTCTCCAGTCCCCGATGAAGGCTCTCTCTCCAGTCATGGGAAACCAGCCTTCTCACTGAGCAGATCACATAAGCCATAAATGTACTGCTAACGTGCACATCCCTTGGTGCAAAGGCAACCGAGACCTCAAGGCTTACAGCTAAACTCCAAGGTGGGTCCTTTCCCTTACATTTGCTAGAGATGACAGAGCACAAGATCTTCAGTCTGAAGGCTGCTCTCAGCCACTGAAGCAGCCTAAGGTGCCTGAATCCTGGCTCAAATTTTGGATGAGCTCTCACTGCCATCCCAGCCTACTCTGCACACAAAGTGAGCAGCACGAGAAGGAGGAGAGAGCCACGCCACAAAGACTCATCTTGGAGGTAACTGGTCTACAGGGGCCTGGTGCTCCTTCACTAAAGCTGTGTTGCAAATGCTGACAAAGCCATGGCGGGAAAGCTTATTCCTTCACTGCTTGGTCACTTCTGGGATCAGGAAGGCAGAGCCAGGCATCCTGAGCCCTGGCCTCCGACAGGAGACCACCGGGAACCACGGGGACAGCGGCGTGTGCCAGCACTGCCCTGTTGAGCCCTCCAGAACTACATGAGGTCCGAGTGGGCTGGAAGAGTGTTTCTACCTCCTCTGTGGGAACAGGAGCAGGAGGAAAGAGCTGTACCTGAGATGTCACAGTAGACTGTCTCTTGGTAGACTCTGGCTTCTTCGGGCTTAAAGATTACATTGATTTCAAGGGAAGAATTGGGCAAGACATCTCCCTCCTGAAACAGAAGTGACAGCAAACCATTTATCTTCAAACATCACATTCTTGTTTCCACTGCAGCCCTGGAAGCCTTTATTTAGAGCATCAGCAAAGAGCAAGGAGCAAGCAACGCTTGTCAACAGGATTTACAGGAGAGCTTGGAAGCAGCAGCTTCCAAAGTCCCTCGCCTTTACTGGCACCCGGAAGGGGCATTTTGTTCCCCTCAGAAGAGACTGAGCTCTTGCTCGCGGATTTAAGTCTGGGCCACGCTACCAGTTTCTGCAACTCTCTGCTGCTCTCGCAGAGGATCCTGGCACTGGTGCTCAGTCCCAGGAAGCCCTGCCACACATTTCAGGAGGCATCCCTGGTTTCTATAGGCTCTCACTTCCTGTAACTGGTTTAAGGATAGGCACCTCTCAGCTTTACACGGGCTGCAGGAGCAACCAAGAAGAGAACAGCAGCCCCTTCCTCGGAAAACAAAATAGAAAAAATAAACTACTTTCACCCACTGTAAAAGAAAGAAGAGGTTGGGATTATTCCAGGGTTTACTCCAAGATGAGAAGGGATGCTGCGCTGCTCAGACAGCAGCCATTCTTCATCTCAAGACCATGCAAATACTCAGAAGGCAGGCTCTGGCTGATTGAAGGCCATGGGGTTTTTGCTGGCATCACCAGGAAAGTGAGCAGTTTTCTCTACCTATCTGCAGTAGAACTCAAAAATCCCGTTTAAACCTGCCAGCCTCGTGTCCAGGCTCACAGACGACACTGGAAGGGAGACTCAGACGTGGTATAAATCCAGGTTTTAGGAAGGGATTGCTGTGCTTGGGCTCAATTTGGCCTCCTTTCCACCCAGGACCATTGCATTCTGCAGGTCAGTATGTGAACTAACAGTGCACCAGTGTCCTTTCTTCACCCCCGCGCGCTACGTGGGAATGTGTCCTTACGGAGAATAACTGATACCTCTGAACACTGTGTGGACACTCATGAAGTGCCCTTAATTCACAGCCCTTGCAGCAGAGCCCAGCCTGGGGTCGGCTCTTGCCGCTGTTCAGAAATGCTTTTTGCAACAAGTGCCCCTAGCCTCACCAGAAACCGGATGTCTCCTCTCTTGGCACATCAAGCAGCTGATGTGGGATCTGCCAAGGGACCTCCTTCAGAGATGAGAAGGAGGAGGAGCAGCAGGAAGGGAGGTTCTCAGCCATCACTTACCATGGGCACAATGGTGAAAATATCACTGCAGAAAGGCATGGAGCCTCCCTGCACCTCTGTCCCCTGGTTCTGGGAGCTGCAGATGGGAAGGGAAGGGTGTTCTCTGAGAGGGGGGACCAGCCCGTGCTCCGCAGGAACATCAACCAGCTTGTCCTCTTCCTGCCTCTGCAGCCTGTGCCATGGGAGAGACGAACCAAGCAGATAATTGAATAAGCAGCAGATTTGCAAAGCCTGTCGTGTCAGTGCACGAGCAGCAAAGCACTCGGCGAGGAAGAGCAGCAGCTCAGCACAGGGCTGACCCTGAGACACAGGCTCCCACATGGATCCCATTATTGCCGTTCTTCCCAGCACAGCAAGGAGTTTTACTCCTCACTGACGAGCTAACAAGAGGTTTCTTAAAGCTGGCAGCCCTCAAGAAAAAGCCTCCTGCATTGGGAGGGGAGAAGCAACTGGCTTTCAGCTGCTCGTTACCAGCATCACACTTTTCCCCTTCCCTTTTGCACCCACAGGGGTGAGGAGACAGTATCTGCACTGCCTTCCACCAGAGGATCCCGGTGCACTTCCAAAGCAAAGCAACGGATTTGGGCATCCCATCACTTCAGTGACACAAATGGCTTTCTGAGCATGAAAACAGAGGTGCCAAGAGACGAAGGGACTCTGCCCAGCATCACCTAGTAAAGAAGTCAGGACCAGCATCTCTGAATGCAAACCCTACGTGGAATCTTGAACCACCTCATCTTTTCCCTCGTTTTGGCCTCCACTGCAGAGCTGTGATGCACTTAACCTCTCCCTTTATTGGCGACTGCAGCAGAAATCATTCTAGTGTTTAAAGATCACAAGCGGGAGATGAAAGGGGAGCCCTGCTGCAGAGCGGTTGCTCCTTGCTGGCACACTGCTGTCCCCCCTTCACGCTCCGGTCCCCTGGCCATGAAGAACCAGCGGGTGACAGCACTGGGGGACCAGGGGAAAGCTCCACGTGCAGCAAATCGAGGCAACGCCGTGTGAACGATCATCACCCAGCTAAATCCAAACGCAAAGAGAAGGGAAACAGGCAAGGACGTTACTTGCTGCACACACACTGAGCCTCGCGCACATGCTGTGCATGAGGAGGGCTTCCACACACTGGCGTGAGCAGCCCTCAACTCAAGCTCCGTCAGCAGGCCAGAATCACATCCCCAAAAGCGCTGCAGGAGGGACACCTTCTAATGGGCCATGTCTTTTGGGGTCACATCCCAACACAGGCTCCTGCACTGCCTCCTCTCAGGAAAAGGCCCTCTCTCCTCTGAGATCTCAAAAGCTTCTCTGACAGCAGGACGGTGGCCTTGGACCATCCCCAAAACTACGAGTAAGGAGGAACCAAGCGTCGTGCTCAGAGTCAAGGACAGAGACTGGCACGACAGCAAGTCTCATACGTAAAAAATCAGGTTGAAGTGAACTCTGGGGAAAGCTGGTGGCTTCTGAGGGGACAGAGGATCACCCAGGGTCCAGTCCGAGACAGGCAGGTGGGGAGAGATGCTAAAGAAATGGTCCAGGGAAGAATCAAGGCAAGCTCACGAGATTTTCTTTTAACTCAGTGCGTTTGCACAGAACTCACACACTGTGTCATTAAAAACAGACAACCGTGGAAAACTAGTTCTGGCCTTTGAGGCATTTCTGACCTAATTACGCTGAACTTGATGTGCTCAAAGCCCTTGAAAAGTGCTGCAGTTCAAGGCAGTTTCCTGATCAGCTCTGGGTTCAGACTAACTCCTGTATATCTGCACCCATCTGAGCCTGAGAAGTCGCACAAGGATTGCCCAAGTCACATAAGCTTTAAAGTGTCATTTCCAGTTCATCCCCCCAGGCTGTGAGTGTTTCTCTGCTGCCTGAAATGGCAATTTCAAAGCTTTGCCAGAGACACCCTTGGAAGAACCTGCCCCATCTCTCACCCCCACGACGACACAGGTTGCTGAAGCCCAAAAGCACTTCCAAGTCCTGGCTGCCCTCCCTTCCCCGCAGAGCCCTCCACATCTGCCCAGCCTATGAGGAAGGGGAGAAACACCTCGTTGGGCCAGAAACCAGGACACTGAAAGGCAATTCCCCAGCCTACGGCAGGACGGCCTCCACCTTCTGGGCCAACCAAGCACTCTACCCTGCCTGTGACTGGAAAAGGAGCCTGCCAGCTTATCAAAGAAGAAACTGCTAGAGTATCACAATAGCTGTGCCACCTGCAGCTCTTCAGGGCTACTGCTCAGTGCAGTCCCAGGTACCGAGTGCTGACACCTTCCTCAGCCTCATGGACCCTCCGTAGTGCACGGATCTCTGAACTCAATAGTTTGCCGCTCCCAAACGTGAGTTTGCCCTCTCAGGCAATCCAGTGATTGCACTCAACCTTCTCTCCCCAAAACATCATCCTCAGCTGTAGCACGGCTGGGACTGCAATGGTAAGGGTTAAGCTCCACGCTGTGCATGGGTTTACGTGCCCTAATCCGTTCAAAAGCCCCAACAGCCCTCTGAGACCGTGTGTTAGTTTTCCCCTGGGGCATCTATCTTTCTGAGACGAATCTCTCAAACAAACCTCAGCTTCTGCCGCTCCTCCTCTTCCTGATCAACAAAACGCTTCCACTGGAAGTGGGCCGTGATGGCACTCTGATTGTGGATGACCAGGGATCTTAGCTTTGACAGCGTGACAGAAGTCTTCTCAACTGTCAAGGAGCTCTTGTCAAGCCTGATGTTGACATTTACAGCTGTTCCACAAAGGCTTTTGTGAACATCTTCACCTGGAACAAAGCAAAAGCAAGTCTTGGCTCATCTCACTTGCTGACGGAAGTACAAGGAACAGAACAATCTGCAGGCAACAGAAGAAAGAGCTGCAGTTTTGAGCTGCATAAGCAGTTCCCCGGATCAGGACACTTAGCATATCCTGACAGCTGCACATGCTACAGCATGAGGATGTCCTGGCACCACCTTAGGCACCTTATTTTGTGGGTCGTTCGTGGAGATGTATCTTTTCAGATGTGCCCGGGTGCCCTTTGGGCTGCCATCCCACTCAGGTCACAGGGAATTCTACATCCAAGTCACTCAGTGATGCTGAGGAGTGCCACCTCAGCCATGCCTTGCCCAGGGTCTCCTGCAGGCAGGAGATGCCCCCAGTGTCGTGTCATCCTCATCTCCTGGTCCTGAAATATTGGGCATAGCTCTGATCTCAGAACCCAAGCGGGAGCATTTGAAATGCAATGGAGAAGGGCAGAAACAACAATGGAAACTACAGAGCAGCTTCTGTGCTGAGCTCTGCACTCAACAGGCTGCTACTGGGCCCTCGGATCCATCTGCCAACTCCTTCTTTGGCTCCTGCTACGGTCACAGCCAGGTGCCTCACCACTGCCCGCACATTCTTCCTTGTCAAACGTGCTGCTGTTACCACTTCACCACCGGAGAAGTGAGTCCCTTCACTAGGGTAAGTGTCCTCTGGAAGGCTGGAGACTTACTTCCAGCACCAGAGCAACACGCACAGCAGCACAGCCATTTCAAAGTGTTTCTCCAAGGTGGTGTTCACGACCTACCTTCAGACATCATTGCACCCTCACATTACTGACTCCAGCCAGCCCTAGCAGCAGCTTGCTCATAAACCTCACCACTAAAGAACTGCTGCTAACAAGGCGGTTTCTACAGAATCATTCCCAGGCTACAGCAAAGCTCAGAGCACCCTAATGGCTACCGCTGCCACAGTTACTGCTCCTCCTGGTCACAAGTCCTCAGCATGGCCCAGCTCTCAGCACAGCACCAACTGTACCCATGCAGCACATCACAAGAAGAGGGTCTCTACCTCAAAGGCCTTCCCAGGAACTGTAACACAACAGATCGGGATGAAAAGCAATGACCCGTCAGGAGAGCTCTAGGGGACAGGTTGCAGGCTCTTCAGAGAGCTCTCTTGCACGTTAAAAGCCATCTCCTTTTCAGTCAGGCTCCCTGCTGTGAGTTCTTCTGCAATGGAGCACCCAGAATATTCGCCATCGCCCCCGGTGCACCGTGCGCAGGAAGATCTGCCTGCCTTGTTACAGGCTGAAATATTCCAGCACAGGAATATCTGGCAGCCAGCAGGGGAGCTTTGCTCGACTCAGCGTGAAGGAACCTTGCAGAAGGGATTCAACAGGACAATGAAGCCACCAGATGATGACAGACAGCGCAGACACCGCTCTGTTTCGAAGGACACACGGAGGGTGCACCACGCGTTTACCTGTGTCATAGTGAACGATCATTGGACTCGTATAAACACCAGTCTTTGGTGGGTGGAATTCCACCGTGACTTCCATCGCTTCTCCAACGCCAAGAGTCCCAATGGAGGGATCCACAGAGAAAGGGCTGCAACACAAAGAGAGAGATCAGGACTGTATGGGAGATCCGGGCCCTCCGTTAAGTTTGCAGTCTAGTTCGCTTCAGCTCACTTGTGCAAGCAAGGAGCAAGCAAACCACAGTCGGTACAAGAAAACCAGAACATCCAGGATCAGAAATGGAGCGGGTGACTCTCCCTGCTGAAAGAGAACCAGACCTCAGAAGATCCCGCGGTATACCACGACCCCAGCCCCCCACACTCTGCACCCAGTTCTCAGTTCTCAGCTCTTCACCTCTGCACACGTGCAATCCAGTTACTCAGAATTCTGCTTTTTTGTGTAGTTCACTTAAAACTTTCCTAATGCTTCCCATTTCTTTATTGCAACTTGGGACTGAAATAGTTCATTGCCGAAGTTCGGGAACTCTTAAAACCCTTGTCAAGGAGCTCTCAACACACGCTCTATTACCCAGTAGAGTAGTTGGCAAGCGCCTTGCAAATAGATGCTAGACTTCACTGGGTATTTACTGTGGTGGTGACTCTCACCAGCTCATTGCTTGCCTGTTTCTTGATGCTGTGTTTGGGATCCGTGACCTGAGCCCCTCGAACTGTCCTCTGCCACACAGCACCTTCTTCAGCAGTCAAGCTGCCTTCCTACCTTGCCTCTTCCAACCCAACAGCATCAGACCTGCAAGATGCTGCGTTGGAGACACCACTGCAGTGTAAAACTTGCTTGCAGAGCTTTCTCAAAACACTGCAAGCAATGGCAAACCCCACGTGTCCTGCCCATCTCCAGCACCTCAGATGCTCTGCCTCCTTTTTCTCACAGTTTACAAGCCCATGACCACGCAACAGCGTTTTGCGCAAGGGATGAGCTCCTTTACCTCAGAGTGGTGATGCTGTAGCAAGCCTCCCGCTTCCCCACGTTGCGCACCAGCAGAGTTTTCTGGGTGCTGAACCTGACTGGACACTCGGAGAAGTTCAGCTGCTCAGGGAAGTCCAGGCTGGCTCGGGCACCTATGGCTCGGATAGGCACAAAGAACTTCTCCCTCTCTGTGATGATGATAAGCTCGTCGAAATAATCCTGCAGGGAGAGAAACAATCTCAGCACAGTGCCTTTAGCACCATGCCCATGGCAGAAGAAGAGCTGCTGGTTTCTGTGACTCTCACAGTAGCATTCGGCAATGGACATGCACTTTTTACCTTCATGGCCTTTCATTACAGATTATTTCACAAGCAGGGGCAGCCAGGGACCATGGGGCAGATCCTCTTTAGTTTCTACAGGCATGCTGCCCGAGGGTAGGCCAGAGTATTGAACTACATTTAAGCAGCAAACAGAAGATGAGGAAAAGGCCATGCACAGGCAGCAGACTCTCAGCCCTGAAGCCAACAGACGTTACGTTAAATATTCCACCACTGAAGGGGAAAACAGCCTGAAACAGGCAAGAGCCTCCAGCCTATGGGAGCACAACCTTCACCCCCAGGAAGGAGTCTCCCCCAGGTCTAGATCCAGTGCAACTCCACTGAACGCAGGCCACTTCTTCAAAACCCACACCACATGCCTGCTTTGGAACCCAGCCCTGCAGGTTCACCTTCCCCTCAAGGCGCCATCTCTCGGGACCTCCACTCTCACCTTGTCCTCATCAGGTCTGAAAAGGATGCGGTAGGTTGAAGACATGCCCGGTGCTACCTTATAGTCCTCATTACTCGGGCTGATCAACTCGAAGTAAGGAGAGTTCCCCAGGATGACGTTCAGCAGACGAGGAACCTGCAGGGAAGACACAAGTAGGATTTTGTCGCTTGTGGAAACATGAGAAGGGACCAGGACAGGCCATGTGACATCCTTCCTTACCACCTTTCCAAAACACTTTTAGCTCTGAAGCTACACGCACGTAACACACGAGGGTGGACTTGAATCCCTTCTGCTGAGCTACACAGCTGCAGCACAGAGACAGTAGGAACAACACGCCCTGCTCTGAAGGCAGCAGGAAGGAGATGCAGTACCTCAAGTCACCTGCGTATTCAACAAGCCCAAAGAACATGCTTGCTTCTGCCTGCACACATCCATGCAGTCATACCTCTGGAGGGGGAATGTATTATCTGAAGGCAAACCAGCGTGCGTTATACGGGGAGGGAAGGAAGTCACTTCTGACACACCAGGGTGGAGCGGGGTGGTCAAGCTGCGGTGCTAGTCATGGCGGTGGACCAGCAAGAGAAGCAGACCACAGACACTCTGGGCTTCCTGAGAATAAAAGCTTACCTCAAGAGCAAAAGGACGAGCGCAGGAAGACAAAAGAACAACCCCAGGAAGAAGCAGATGGCTAAGAGAATTTAAAGGGGGCTGCAAAGCAGCAAGGGAGATCCGTAATACAAGGAAAGGCTGGTGCAGAGATGAGAACACCCAACGTGCCTCTACGATGGATACCACAGGCACGGAGACAGCAAACAGACATTCTCTAGCACACAGGCAGCAACGCCCCAGCACCCAATCTCATCTCAGAAAGCATAACAAGGAGACTTTGAATGGCAGGCAGCTCCACTGATGAACACGACGAGCCTTGGAAAAAATGCAGGCTCATTCTGCACCCCTGACCCAAGCCTGGTGACCCATGGCCAAGGCAGCCCTGGACGCTCTAAACACCCTTTGCTCCCACCAATGCCCTGGGGCAGCAAGCTCCAGGAGCCCATTTCCCACTGCAGCCACACGTTCTGGTCGCCAAGTCCCTTGGCACGTGAGCCCAGGTGGCAAAGATCTTCAGCAAGAGCCACCCAGGATGCCTCTGAGGGTGCTGAGGAGCAGCCTGAAGACAGGAAAGCAATTCGACAGCAAGTAGGCAAGAGCAGTAAGCATAGAGTGCAGCACTTCCGTATCGGAGTGAATACAGAGCACCTATTGGGCTCGATTACACTTTGCCTCTGTTACACATTGCTGCTAGCTGCAGTTTTAGGGGGTAGACAACCTCAGCTACCACGCAGGATACATCAGTAGGATTCCGAGGAATGTGGGAAACTCGTGAGACAGAGCACAATGTTCCTTTTCTCCAGGACATGACCAAAACCCAGCAAAATTAGAACATAATGAACTCTCTTGGGATTAGCATCTCTATCTTTGTGCATTTAAATATGCCAAGGGTTTTCCTTAGAGCTGATCTGCCTTTTACACCAGGGCTCTCCGACGCCTGAGGTTGTACCAGCTTCACAACTGATTCATTTTGGGTAAAATCAACAGTTCACACACTGCCTCCCCTTCACAGGGCATAGAAATCCCAAGCTGCAGCTGTTACCAGTCTATTACGTTTTATTGGGAATGGCACCAACATCAATGCAGGTGTTGTTTTCCACTTGGGAAGCACGAATAGAGCAAATTCACTGTTTGCCTCTTTGCTGGTACTTGGCAAAGGCAAACATTCTGAGGTGCTGCACGGATGAGGGAGCAGCTGAAGCCAAAAGGCACAGTGGGAACGAAGCAGAGCAGTAGGAAAAGAAAAGCTGAGGCCCATTTTAATAAGCAAAGGGCACACCTGCAGCAAAGATTGCCCAAAGTCACTGTGAACCACACCAGTGGTGTCCCTTGGGCATAGGTACCCACATTGCAACTTCCCAGTATGCCCAAGCTACACCAGGAATGACACAGTACTCTCTGGGAGTAACTGAGGGACCATACCTTCATCCTTCCTTGCCAAAGGCTCTTCCATGCTCTACCACGTCCCTGTAAAACCTGTTATCTCAGGAGATACTCTGACTTCTCTTGCTGTTCCTCCCCCTACATTAAGCCCTGACGGTGTCACTCCTTTTGTCCCCTCCTTTGTTTCTCCCAACAGGGAGATTTGAGGAGGGCGTTAATTCACCTGCACACTTCCACCTCCCCCCCGCTCCCCGCTGTGCCCTCCTCTCACACACACGTCTTGCTCTTTCTTACACAACCGGATCCTGAATTACGCCTGTTTCTCACCTTTCTCTGCTTCTAGCACACTTCCTCTTACGTACCAAGAGAATCCCTGTGCGGAAGAAAGCGCTCCGCGACAGGACGTTGAACTCAGCCCCTTTCCTCCCTCCTGTCTTTTCCCACCAGCTTGCTCTTGGCACATGCCTCACTGGAGCAAACGTTTCCCCAGCTGAAATTCAAAAGGTCTCCATTTCCCCCTCTACAGCAGAGCAGAACAAAGTTGCTGCCACTTCTCAACTTCTCCCTGCTCATTTTTCTTAGGAAATCTCAACAGGATCACAATCTTTCCCGTTCAAGTTGGAGACCTTCAGGAGCACATTACCCTGCCTGTGCTGGGATTCTCCAAAGAGAAAGCACAGCCACGCTGGCTTAGAAACACCTGAGCAGAACCGAACTAAGCTTAGCAGGAGCCTCAAGTGGCACCTCAAGTCCTCCCCTTTAACTGCTGCTGCTAAGCCAGCCTGTTTCCCCTGCTCTTCCAAAACACCCAGCCTGGAGTGCTAATGCCAGGAGTTACAACTTACTCCAGCACAAAGTAGAGAAAACTCAAGCCCTGTGCTTTGACACGGAGTTGCACACAGGGGGCTCAACAGGCTGAGAGAGGGAAACATGCCCTGCCAGAAACCAGGATTAACCAAGGAGCCACCGGGACATGGTGCACACTCGCGGTAAAGCATGACAGCAGGCAAGCACTGCCCAGCCCTCGACATTCCCATCAGTCCAGAGCTTTCAAGGGGAAGCATGCTGGCTCAGAAAGCTCCTTTGGCTTAGTTACCACCAGTGCGCGGCCAAAACCAGCGGCAGAATCCCCAGCATGGCAACATTTCCCCCATCTTGCAGAATCACGCTGCTGAGACATTTTATTCTGGATGCGCTGCGCTGCAGCAGGTAACTTGCTCTGCTGCACACCACGTGAATTCCACTGCTCTCCTCCTCCAGCCCAGTGCTCAGCCTCCACAGCCCAGCACTTACCCTGTCGATGTTCCTCAGAGCTAGCGCCGCTATGTAGAACTGGCGGGGAACGTAGTTCTCAAACACCACCTCGGATGGGAACGGCTGGAACAACCTCTGGTCCAGGCCAACTGCTGAGAACTGCAGATGCAAGACAGAGCAGAGAGAGCTTCAGCTGCTGGGAGAAAGATTAACGAATGAAGATCCCACACTGATCTCCAGTAAATACAGTCTCTTGGTGAGTACATCTGCCCAGTTCACACTAGGAGATGGGAGCCCACCCACCTCCGCTCTCAGCTCACAAAACGTTTCTGGACCATGTTGAGCAGCCTCAAGCTAAGAAGCTCTTTTGCAGGCTGTTTCTCCAGGCTGCCTTCTCCAAAAGGCAAAGCAGCGCCCACCTCCAGCAGAGCCCTCTGCTAAGGGGCTCACTCAGCTCCAGACGCTTGCTGGAACAGTCACGAGCACTCAGGGAGCAAGCAAAACCCAGGAGTTTCCAGGAGCCTCCACAGGAAACAATTTGCAGGTGAACTTCCCTCTGAGACAGCGAGACTGAGTCCCACGCATCCCAAATATCTTTTTGGCTTTTTGATGCAGACCCGAGAAACCAGTCGGAAGACACCAGTACCAGGGAGGAAAGGCCAACAAGAAAGAAACAGGGCAGGAGGGAAACAGACAAATGAGGTGAATGCTGGATGGGGATGAAGTTTCAGCTGAAGTCTCAGCATCACGGGGCAACTTGAGCTAGACTGCAATTCGTATCCCCTTTCCCCACGAGCTTTATGTTGATGCTTCACTGTATTCTCTTACTGCTCGTTTCTTGAACACCGCTGCAGAAGCAGCTCTGAAAAATGCACGCAAAGACCAAACGCTGACCCAGCAGAGGCAGTACTTGGAGATAATTCCTCCCTGCTTGCTCTCCCCTCTCCCAGCTGCACTGCTGTCACTCGAAAGACACAGGCAGCTCTCCCGCTTCTCCACAAAAGCCACGCTCAGGCCGAGCCCAGTAGCTGTAGCACTGCCAGTTATTTGGGCGCCCGTCTTACGTGTTCCCACCTCCTGTGCTGCCTGGGGCAACCCATAACCGATGTGCTACATCAGGTCTCTTGCTGGCAGCTTTCTGCTCAACAGCCTACCTCAGTCATCCACCCACCTGGACTGTGTGTTAGACTGAGCAGTCCTGCAAGAAAAGCAGCTTTGAACATCCATCTAAGAGAACACTGATCCAGGCAAAGCGCATCCACTCTTCTCTGCCCAGCAAAACCCACCCACTGCAGCAGAGGTTCCACTGCCTTTGTGCAGACCAGGACTTCAATGGCTCATTGGAGAAATGTGTTTTTTGCCTTTCCCCCAGCAGAAAGAACTCCACCGCCACCAGTTGGAAATGACAACAGGACCTCATCACCAAGCTGCTTGGGTAAGCTGGAGGCAAGGCTGCCACAAGCACGTGCCCTCTTCAAATGTCACATCAAACGGCAAGGAGAAGAGCAGGGAAAGGCTACCTTTTGATGGGAGACTTCACCCATGTCCCGAAGCTGGGTAGCCCGGGGCCGCCTCATCTCCCGAGGGCTGGCCAGCCTCTGCCTGGTGGTGAGAGACTCTTCTGCCTCTCTGACCAGCTTCGGATTACGAGATGCTATCACTCTGCTCTGGAATCCATCCGCCCTTCTGGAGGACCTCATGGGCCGGGGGGTCTTGCCACTGGCCATGTCGCAGAGGTCGCCTGGAAAGAAGCAACAGTTGGACAATCCACAACCCCAGAACCTTAAAACCCTGGACCCATGGAACCCTGGAACCCCGCAACCTCAGGGAAGGGCTCTTAAAGCTCACCCAGTTCCAACCCCCTGCCACGGGCAGGGACACCTTCCACTAGGGCAGGTTGCTCCAAGCCCCGTCCAACCTGGCCTTGAACACTGCCAGAGATGGGGCAGCCACAGCTTCTCTGGGCAACCTGTGCCAGGGCCTTGCCATTCCTGGCACACCCAAAGGACACAGCTGTGTCTCCAGCCTCTGGCATCCTTCCTAAGCGGAGAACACAGGGCCTCCCCACCCTCGTTCATGATTAGACCATATTTAGGCTCCATTCATAGACGTAAAACCCCACAACAAACAGACCCTGAGCCAAAACAGCCTTTTGCTCTGGGGGCAGTCCCACGAGCCACACAGACGCACCAGGCGCTACTGGCACTTCTCACCCTCTCTGCAAGGAGCCTGATGATGTTTCTAACTAAGTCAGCACAGAGTTCAAGACTCTGATTAAGAACCATAGTTTCTCAAGGCTACTTTGCCTGGCTCACGTTACAAAGATTATCTGGCAAAAACGGCTCCTTCCAGGCAGGAAATCACCCCACTGCCCAAGAGCATTTCTCCATGCAGAAGGACGCCCTAATTTTCACTTGTTAACACCCAAACTCCAGGCTCCCTCCAGGCACTCCAGGCTGCCACAGCAGGAAAAAAGCAGGAAACCATCGAAGGCACATGAGCAATTAGCTCAGAGCTACGTAAAATCCAGGATGATATTCCCTCCTGCTTCCCTGTGCTCCACATCACCTCTGCTGTGTGCACTTGCTGTACACAGCAAGACAGCATCTAGGCAAAGATGGCCATTCCCTGCCCCTCGACTGCTCCCCACACCCTGCAAGCAAGGCAATCACTTCATTCCTTTACTGCCAAGGCAGCGACAGCACGGCACGTGTTTGTGGTGCCGGGCCCTCCACGGCTTCAGGAAACAAGGCTACCGTTTCCTTTTGTCCTTGCAAGAAACTCCAGAGCTCTGCACTGCCCTACGGACAGGAGGACCTGCTGCAGCAAGAGCTGGGATTTAGAGCTGGAAATAACTCCTTTTCAAGGGAGAAACCTAATGGGGATGATCCAGCATTAAGCTGGGTTTCAGTGGTTTCTTACCGGGTCTTAAGAATAACTGCCTTATTCGTTCCAATTCTCCCAGCTGTGATTTCACTTCACTTGAAACGAACCCTGTCGTCGCCCCCACAACGCTTATTTCCAGAGGGCTTCCAACCTCCAGAGCCCAGCCAGCCCAGCAGCTTCCCCCCGCGCCCTGGAGCAAGGCTCTTCCACAGCCCCAGAGCCTGCAGGGACCAGCCTCCCAGAGGAGCAGGAAAGGAGCACAACGGAGCAATCGGGCACATCTCCCTGCAGGGGCAGGACAAACCAGCCACCAGGACACAGCACCCCTCCAGCCCACCACCCCACGGCTCCCTGCTCCCCACCTCAGACAGCCAAGGCTCCCTTTGCTGCAGGACCTACAGCCTAGCTCCAAGTCTCTACCCTCACTGCAAGTTGCACGGCAATTTCAGAGCCCGTTCAAGCCCTTCTACCTGCCCAGCCCTGCTCTTAGCCCAGGGATGTTTAAATCCTGCCGGCTATCACACAACTGCCCCATCCCTGCTGCCAGCGGAGCTGCCTCCTCCCTGCCCAGGGCCAGACGCTACCTGAGCACGGGTGATTCACGCTTCTCCTGGAGGATTCCTCCGTGCGGGGCCCAGCCTTGGCTCCTGAATGCCCTCGCGCTGCTCGGCAGCTGTGGGCAGCTGCAGGGACAGGAGCCGCCCAGGGACGCCTCGGTGTGGCTCTTGCCCACCAGCACAGCAGCTAACTGCTGCTGGGCTGCCAACAGCCAGGGGAACCTGGGCAGCAAAGGACAGGGCTGGCACCTGGGCTGCCCAGCCCCTCTCCTCAACGCTCTGGCTTTGCCAGCTAGGGCAGGGTTTCACCAGCGCCTCGAGGAAGCAGAGCTCAGAGCCTGACAGTAGCTCAAGCCTGCTCCTGCCTCAGCGGCTCAGCAACTCCTGCTCTCACTGGGCCACGGCTGCTGCTCGCATTTAACAGCAGCAGCTCCCCTGTACGTCACAATAGGCGAGGGCCACACGTGGCTTCCACGGCCACCGCAGGGCCTTGCTAAAGCTACAGCCTTGCGGATCCCTGCAGCCCCCCGACGCCTTCAATGTCTCCCCCGCAGTGAAGCCCTGCAGCAGGGCTAAAGTGCACCTTACAGCAGCATTTGGTCACGCTCCGTGAGCGACACATAAATTGCTGGAGACACCGCAGATGAGCCAAGAATTTCTCTGCTTCAGCAGGAAAGAAAAAAGCTTCCGCACTGACTACAAAGCAACCATTTAATTCCTACTTTGCTGGCCCACGAGGAGCCCCGCCACACCAGGGCCATGGCCAGGCTGCCTTTGGGGTGACCCCTGTTGCTGTCCCTGGTGAGCGCCCGTCGATGACTTTGTACCCATTAAGCCTGCGCACACGGGCACACGCACCACACAAGGCCACCCAACTGCCCGGGGCATCTCAGCTGCCAGGAGCTTCACACGTTTGCAGCACAGCGTTTGCCAGAAACAAAAGCTTCCCATGAGACTCGGGGCCACAGGCAAAGCAAATCCTCACACCTGCCTGGCGGGGAACGTGGAGCCCTCACTTTGAAACCAACACTCATCATCTGGGCCTTTACAACACAGGCAGGGAGGATATGAGCCCCGAGTGCTAACTGGCTCTCCAGGCAGCCAGCCTCTGGAAACACTCCAAAACATGTCCCGCACCATGTCCAGCCACGAATCCAGCTGGAAACTGGAGAGCTCAGGCAAAGACACCTCAGGCGTGACACCCCTTTGTGCTGAAGGCACCAAGGCAGAAGCTCTCTAACTAAAGGAAACCTCTTACAAAAGCTCTACCACAGCTGACATCATTAATAGGAGCCCACTAGTAGAGCTTCCTGCTATTTCCTTCATAACCTTCAACTGCCAGCCAACGCTGAGACAGCCCAAGCTCCCTTCCAGGGTCATAGACTCATAGAATAGTTAGGGTTGGAAAGGACCTCAAGATCATCTAGTTCCAACCCCCCTGCCATGGCCAGGGACACCTCACGCTAAACCATCCCACGCAAGGCTTCATCCAACCTGGCCTCGAACACCGCCAGGGATGGAGCACTCACAACCTCCCTGGGCAACCCATTCCAGTGTCTCACCACCCTAACAGGAAAGAATTTCCTCCTTAGATCCAATCTAAACTTCCCCTGTTTAAGTTTTAACCCCTTACCCCTTGTGCTGTCACTACAGTCCCTGATGAAGAGTCCCTCCCCAGCATCCCTATAGGCCCCCTTCAGGTACTGGAAGGCTGCTATTACGTCCCCACGCAGCCTTCTCTTCTCCACGCTGAACAGCCCCAACTTGCTCAGCCTATCTTCATACGGGAGGCGCTCCAGTCCCCTGATCATCCTCGTGGCCCTCCTCTGGACTTGTTCCAGCAGTTCCATGTCCTTTTTATGTTGAGGACACCAGAACTGCACACAATACTCCAGGTGAGGTCTCACAAGAGCAGAGTAGAGGGGCAGGATCACCTCTTTCGACCTGCTGGTCTCGCTCCTTTTCATGCAGCCCAGGATACGGTTGGCTTTCTGGGCTGCGAGCGCACACTGCCGGCTCATGTTCATTTCCTCATCGACCAGCACCCCCAGGTCCTTCTCTGCAGGGCCGCTCTGAATCTCTTCTCTGCCCAACCTGTAGCTGTGCCTGGGATTGCTCCAACCCAGGTGTAGGACCTTGCACTTGTCATGGTTGAACTTCATAAGGTTGGCATCAGCCCACCTTACAAGCGTGTCAAGGTCCCTCTGGATGGCATCCCTTCCCTCCAGCATATCAACCGGACCACACAGCTTGGTGGTCGCTGGCAAACTTGCTGAGGGCGCACTCAAGCCCACTGTCCATGTCAGCGACAAAGATGTTGAGTAAGACCGGTCCCAACACCGATCCCTGAGGGACACCACTCGTTACCGGTCTCCAGCCGGACATCGAGCCATTGAGCACAACTCTTTGCGTGCGGCCGTCCAGCCAGTTCTTTATCCACCGAGTGGTCCATCCATCAAATTGATATCTCTCCAATTCAGAGAGAAGGATGTCGTGTGGGACAGTGTCAAACGCTTTGCACAAGTCCAGGTAGATGACACCAACTGCTTTACCCTTGTCCATCAATTCTGTAGCCCCATCATAGAAGGCCACCACATTGGTCAGGCAGGATTTCCCCTTAGTGAAGCCATGCTGGCTGTCACCAAGCACCTAGTTGTTTTTCATGTGCCTTAGCATGCTGTCCAGGAGAATGTGCTCCAAGATTTTACCAGTCACAGAGGTAAGACTCTGTAATTCCCCGCGTCTTCCATTTTCCCCTTCTTGAAAATGGGGGTTATATTTCCCGTTTTCCAGTCGTCGGGAACTTCACCTGGCTGCCATTATTTTTCAAATATGATGGCCAGTAGCTTAGCAACGTCACTCGCCAGCTCCTTCAGGACCCGCGGATGGATTCCATCAGGTTCCATGGACTTGTGCACGTTCAGGTTCTTAAGACGGTCTTGAACCAGATCCTCTCCTATAGTGGGCCTAAGGTCTTCATTCTCAAATTTTTACCTTTAAGTGGAACCGACTGAAGTCTTAACCGCGCTTTCCCAAAGAATCTTAGAGAATAACAGAATCGTAGAACGCTTTGGATTGGAAAGGACCTTAAGATCCTCTAGTTCCAACACCCTGTCACAGGGAGGGACACCTCACACAAGAACATGGTGCCCAAGCCCCGTCCAACCTGGCCTTGAACACTGCCAGGGATGGAGCATTCACCACTGCTTTGGGCAACCTGTGCCAGTGCCCCACCACCCGCACAGTGAAGAATTTCTTCCTTCTAGCTAACCTGAACTTCCTCTGTTTCACTTTAAGCCCATCACCCCTTGTCCTCTTGATACAGTCCCTGATGAAGAGTCCCTCCCCAGCATGCTGGTAGGCCCCCTTCAGATACTGGAAGGCTGCTATGAGGTCTCCACCCCGCCTTCCCTTCTCCACGCTGAACAGCCCCAGCTTTCTCAGCCTGTCTTTGTACAGGAGCTGCTCCATCCCCCTTAGCATCCTCGTGGCCCTCCTCTGGATTTGCTCCAACAGCTCTAGGTCCTTCTGTTGAGGACACCAGAACTGTACACTGTGCTCCCAGGGGGGGTCTCATGAGAGCAGAGGAGCAGGATCACCTCCCTTGACCTGCTGGTCATGCTCTTGGTGATACAGCCCAGGACACAGGGGGTTTCCGGGCTCAAGCGTACGCTGAAGCGCCTCATGTTCCAACCCCCAGGTCCTTCTCCTCACGCTGCTCTGAATCACTTCTCTGCGCAGCCTGCAGCTGTGCCTGGGATTGCCCTGACCCAGGGCCAGGAGCCTGCACTCGGCTTTGCTGAACTTCATGAGGCTGGCCACCTCTCCAGCATGTGCAGGTCCCTCTGGATGCCATCCCTTCCCTCCAGCGCGCCGGCTGCACCACACAGCTTGGTGTTGTCTGCAAGCTTGCTGAGGGCGCTCGATCCCACTGTCTGTGTCAGCGACAAAGATGTTGAACAGGGTCTGCCCCAACACTGACCCCTGACGGACACCATTCGTCACTGGTCTCCGTTTACACATTGAGCCATTGACCGCGACTCTCTGTGTGCAGTCATCCAGCCAATTCCTTGTCCAGCGGCTGTGCATCCAGCGAATTCATGCCTCTCCCGTTTAGAGACAAGGACGTTGTGTGGGAGGATGCTAAATGGAATTTATTGGCTCCAGAGAGCACGAACGTGGCGGGAAGGGCCAGGGGCAGCTGGTCACTTGCGGGTGGAGGGCAGGCCCCGGAGGTGGTAGATCCAGGAGCCGCCAGGGCAAGAGACCACCAGCCTGCTGGTGACAGGAGCCGGGCCGCCCGTGAAGGAGACGGTGATGGTGGTGCTGCTCTTGGCGCGCAGCATCTCGGGGGCCCTGACGCTGAAGGCCGGGTGCTTTACGGCATACTGGAACGCCGTGGCCCTCGGGAAGACGTTCCTGAAGGAGATGGAGGTGGTGCCGCCGGCTGGGATGAGGAAGGGGCCCTGGGGTTCAGGGGGCAGCGCAAGGCCGATGAGTGGGATGCAGTACTGCCCGCCCAGTGCAGAGCTGAGCTGCAGCGTGGCCTTGGCTTTGCCCAGGTGGCAGGGCTCAAAGGTCACTTCCACATTCAGCTCCGAGCCCCCAGCGCTGGCGGGTGCCGCACTGATGGATTTTGCCGTCCGGAAGTCGGCACAGTCGGTCTGCGCAGGGGAGACAAGAGACCATGGGGGGTTGGTCACAACAGCAGAGCCAGCGCCTCGGGAAGAACACGATGGTCCCCTGGCCCTGGCCCGTCCCACCCAGACCATAGCCCTGGTGAGTGCCTGCGGTGAATGGGCAAGAGAAGTGTGCAAACGTGCCCAGCAGGAACAACCCTGCACCCAAGCCCCAAGACTGCCAGACCTGGGCTGCAAGCGGGAAGCAAGCCCAGGCACCATGGGGCCTGAAAAGCAGCTCCAACCAGGGCAGCAGACACGGGCCCGCAAGGGAGGACAAGCCCACACTAGTGGGAAGGCCCCTGGGCTCACATGGCCACCCTGGCTCTGCCAGGCCACGCCAGAGGCACTCGGACCCCCTGGTGGAGAGGGCTGGTGCTGGCCAGAGGAGCTGCCTCCCAGCCAGAGCCCCGGCAGCCCGGGCTCACCTGTAGGAGGTACTCGGTCTCCTGCTGGGCAAAATTCCGGATTTTGGTGGTGATGGTCTGACGGGAGCCCAGCGTGGTGCGGAAATACACGGGCTTCTCTGGCCTGCTCGAGGTGGCTTTCAGCTGCAGGTTGTAAGACAGAGAGCCCAAGTCGCTGCTCTGGAGCACCAGGTGCCCCGTGCTCTCACCCGTTTTCAGGGGCTGATACTCCAAGACAAGATCCGCCTGGGAGGAAGGAAGGAAAAAGCCACGGCGTCAGGCACAGGCAGGGAACACGTGTGCCTGAGAAGGGGGCAGCTGGTCCCTGCTCTGCTCAGGCAGCGCTTGAAGGCTGGGCTGCCTTCCCTGCTCTGACTCCCTCTCTCTCGGGCACAGCCTTGCTCCTTCTGGGGGACGGTTCACTCAGGGACAGATCCCAACAGCTCAGAGCCCTCCAGCATGATGCCAGAAGCTGCCCACCCTAAAAAGCCCCTGTGCTCCCCCAGGGCACACACCACCTCCTGTCAATGCAGGCTGCAGACAACCTGGCCGCGGGATCAGGCTTGTCCTGCAGCCACTCGCACCTGGAAGCAACACATTAAATGAGGGGCACATGGCACAAGGGCCTGCCACGTGACGCCCAGTGGCGGCGTGTTACAGGGGCCAGCAGGGCAGACTCCACCAGCGCAGGATGATTCCCACTGGGGATATTCTCGCACACTGCTCCCTCTCTACGTCATCGGCAGGGAGCTGCCACCACGGAAAGAGGCCCCACATGGCTCCTTTCAGGCATCACCCTCCAAGAGCCCCCCTCCGGCCACGAGTAGGGAGAGCAGAGTGAGCCGGAGGAGCTTTGCTCCTACCTTTGACTGTGCAGGAACAGTAAAGTGCTGTGGAACGCTGACGTCCGGCACTTTGCAGTTGATGGCAAACGTCACCGGGACAGGCAGAGGGTTGTCCACCTTGACGGTGGAGGACACTCTCTGCCGAACGGCGGTGCTCATTTCAACAGTGCCGATGGGTCCCGAAGCCATCACCTTGAAAGTCACCATGTGGAACAAGTACTCTCCGGTTGTCTCGTTGAGGAAGGTCACCTGAATCAGACAGAAAGGGAAGTGCTGCTCATTCCACACATGAAAACAGACCCGGAAGAGCCCACCGAGCTCAGCGCCCTGCTTCCAGGAATGGCTATGAGCACCCAGCGAGGAGGAGTGCAAGACCAGAGAAAGCACCTGTGGTATTTCATAGGACCCGTGCACGTGGAGGTATGAAAACGGGCGTGTAGCTTCTCAGTGAGCCAACAGCTCCTTGAAGGGCCCTGCAGACCAGTGTCCTCACTCACCTTTGCCCTGTAGACTCCTTCTTTGTAGGAGAAGAAGGTGAGCTGGTAGTCCTTCTTCGCAGAGCTCGGCACGTCGATGTATGAACACCCCTGCAGCACGGAACTGCTTTCCAGGTTCTCTGGTTTGAGCATGTCAATAACCACCAGGAACCTGCGGGTGAGAAGGACGCAGTGAAGGTCAACAGGAAGGACTCCCATAGGATACCCATCGTGCGGGGGTACAATACAGTCCCTCTCATCCTCAGTGCCTCGGGCACAGGGCGCCAGCTCTCACCCCCCTTGGAGGAAAGCCCTCCAGGATGGCTCTGCACAGGCAGAACGTGGGTATGGCCAGACACAGCCAAGGAGAGGGAAAAGCTTTCAGGAGGGAGCTTCCAGGCACTGGAAGCTTCCTTCCTTGTGCTGCTGCAGGGATTGCTCATGAGGCCAGACTCCCTGGGCTGGACTCACCTCTGTGGTCTCTGCAGCCAGTTGGACACAGGGATGAGCTCCGTGTGGGAATTCCTGCACGGAACCTGCCGGGAAATGGCCCCTGAACACCTGGGGGCTTCAGCAGTTCCTTCCAGCTGGTAGCGTAAGCCTGTCCCGTCCGGCAGGGGGAAGAAGATGGAGCCCTACAGACAACGAATAGGACAAGTCGGCTCTGGAGCACCCCTGGACAGTCCCACGCCTGAGGCTCTCACTGAGGCAGCTTTCAGCACGTCCAGCTGGCAGAGCTGTGACTGCAGCCCTGTCCCGCGCAGGAGGAGACAGACGCCAGCGTCGCACCTGCTCTGAGCTGCTTGTGAGCGGGTGCGTGGCCCACAGGACACGGCACAGCTACAGGACACAGAGGCATCATCTCTGGGCAAAGCAAGGAAACACGGGCCCTGCAGCAGAGCTGCTCTGCACATCCCAACACTCCCTTACTGGCCCCACTCACCTGGGCATGTCCCTGCCAGCCTGTGCTCACGCAGGGACAGCCGTGGGCAGGGGGTGGCCGTCCCTGATGAGCTCCATTGCCTCAGTCCTGCTGGCCTTAGCCCCAACAGCGCTGACCAGAGAGCAGCCTGTAAGCTGGCACAACAGGGGCCCCCAGACATGGGCCATGGAAAGCTCATATCCATGCTCATTCTGGGTGCCCGTGGATCCCAGACACCTGCCTCTGCCTCCACAGCAGCTGAAAGCTGCAAGACTCCTCACGCAGGCTGTACGTTAAAGAGATGCTGAGCACGTGCGACCCTAAGGGCACAGATCTGCTGAGCACCCTGGAGACTTGAGGCCAGAAATCTCTGACCTGGCCCACTGTAAGGCCAGCTGGAGCGGGACAAGGAGCGCGACAAGGACCCGGCAGCTCCAGCACCACAGAGCCCTTCTGAACTGACCCCTTGGATTTAGGAGCTTGTTGCTGGCCTGGCACAGAAAACATTGCAGAGGGGCCAGTCACCCCCATGTGCCCAGCCTGAGACCTGCAGGAAGGGCTCCTCCCAAAGCTCCTGCATGACCCTCAAGAGATCTCTCTCGTTTCCCACCTGCCTGCTCACGGCCAGGACGGCACTGACAAACTGCAGGGCAGCTTTGCCCTTCTTGCTCCCTGCAAGCTGCAGAAGGACACCAGCCAGGTGCTGCTGGCAGAAGTGGTTGTGCCCGGGGCTTGGAGAGCCTGTGCAGCCCGTGCGCTGAGCATGGGGGTCTCTGAGCCCCCTGGGCTGCCACAAGCAGCGACCCAGAGCTACGCAGAACAAACTTCATTTCTTGGCCTGCAGAAAGCCTGGCTTTTTACGTTAGCTGCTCCAACACGTTTGGTGCTCAGTCCCGACTTCCCATCTGCCCTTTGCCCGTGCCTGGCCCCCAGCCACCACAAAACCCACCTTCCAACAGAGAGCACAGGACACCTTCAGCTTGGACAGGACCTCCAAAGGTCATCTCGGCCAACCTCCTGCCCAAAGGAGAGTGACCTACGAGGGTCATGCCACGAGGGTCAGCACGCTGGCACAGCTCACCTACCTGATGCTTCTTGTTCCCACAGCTCGTGGTTAGGGGTCTGTAGGTGACCTGGTAGGCCTTTTCTTTTTGCCTGGCCTCCAGATGGATAAATTCAGGCCCTTTCCAGTATTTCCCCTCAACAATGGGCTGCAGGGTCCAGGACTCGCTGCTCGGGTTCGACAGGAGGATGGTCTGGCTCTGCTTCTCACGCACATTGCAGCTGAAAGTCAGGGTCTGCAACAGAGGAGCACAGAGGCTGCGGGGTCGTACCCACAATCCTTGCCACTCTTCTCACGCTGGCTCTACACCAGGACCTGGAGCACGGGAAGCAGCTTTTCCTTGTCACATGCAAAAATTACACCTTGGCCACAGCTTTTGGAGTAAATCAAGCTGGTTGTTCTTGAAGAAGGGAGCAGAACAAGCCTTTCGCATGCTGGGTGAAAGGAAACTTCAGGGGAGTCCTGAAAGGAAACTGCTGTGCAAGGACAGATCTGCAGCCACACAGCCCTTTCCTTCATGGGCAGGATGAAGAGGAGCTCCATGCTCTCTTTGGGAGCAAGAGCCAACTGCTCCCAAGCTACCCCCTCCCAGGGGCTGGATGCAGATGCCTTGCCCCTTCCTACTGCTGAATGCCCTCCCCTGGCCCGGCACGGGGGAGAAGTGTGGCTGCGGGTGCAGTGCTGGGATACAGCGGGGTGGCTCTGTGGGGAGGGTCTCAGGAGAGCCCGGCAGGGTGCTCCCACGGCACGGGTGCTACAGTGCAGAGCCAGGACAACCGAGCTGCTCACTGGAGGAGCAACACCTCGAACAGGGGAGAAAGGCAATGACAGGGCTCAGGAACTCTGGCAGTCCTGCCCAGCACTTTCTCTCTGGGATACCCCGGCACAAGCGAGTCTGCGCTCGCAAGTGTCCTTCAGTTCCTGCCCTGGCAGAGATGTGGCGCAAATGCTGGGGTCCAGGGGCCCATCCTGTCCCTGCTGCGTTACCTCTCTGGTGCCAGGGGCCTCCACGCAGGATCCTGATAGCGTAAGGCGGAGCGCCTCGCTGCCCGGGATGAAGCACCGCAGCCCCTCGTACTGGACAGCCTGGCTCAGCTTCGAGGGGCGGAAGGTCACAACGAAGGGGACATCCACCCCTGGCCTGATGTAACCCTTTGTGGGGCTGATAGCAAAGTCCGGCTGGAAGCTCTCCACGTCCCACAAAAACCTTGCCAAGGAAAGCACAAGGACAGGAAAGAAGGATTAGCCACGGGGAGCTCTCAAGGCAGGGTAAGTCTCAGCGTGAGGCTCTCCGTCTCTGGTGGGCTTTCCCACCACATCTCAGGCCTGATGCTGAGCCACCTGGCAATAAGGCTTCAGGCTGGGCAGGACCCACTGCACCCATCTCTAAATGAGCTTTTGCTCGTACCCCCTTGCTAACTGCCAGGGCCTGACTGCACGGCCATGGCTGCACGACTCTCCAGCGGGATGGAGAAGCAGAGAGGAGCTATCTGGGCACACTACGGCTCCTCACAACCCTCATCCAAGCAATCAGCCCTCAGAGAGGTGGGGGGGTCCTGCTTTACCTGACTCCTGCGTCGCCCGCGTTCCGCATGACGACGCGCCGGCACGTGTAGCTCTGCCGTACCACGGCTCCAAAGCTGAGCTGGTCCTGGTCCAAGCTCACGAGGCTGCCCTGGCAGGAGCCCCGCACCGCAAAGAGGGAGCGCACCAGCCCGCGGCACTCCAGCAGCACTTCCCCGCTGAACGGCTGCATGCGGCGCTTCGGGGAGAAGGTCACCTCCACTTTGCAGGTGTCTCCTCTGGCCTTCAGCTTTAGCTCCTTGCTGGGCTTCAAGCACAGAACCTACCCGAAGAGATGAGTGGAGACTATTTCATCTGGCAAGCCAGCTGCGGAGCCTCCCTCACCAGACTCAGGGAAGAGGCTTCCAATTCCTCTTCTGTCCGCACCAACACTGACCCAGTCCCACTCATTCCCTCGTAGGCATTCCTAGGTAATACCAAAGGTGTTTTCTGCCATGTGTCCACCTGGTCACGGTGAGGTCACCTCTGCCTTCTAAAGCTTTCATGGAAGTTCCAACAGAGCTGTAACCCTCCCTCTTTCAAGATTCACCTCCCTCGCCTTTCCAGATCTAAAATATGTGGCTGCATCCTGACCTATGCGTCTAAAACAGGTTAGAGGAATTGTGCCGCCTTCTCACTTGTGGCTCTCGGGGAGTCCTGGCACCCAGCTCAGCTGAAGCATTCACACTGCAAGCATCTGCTGGCAGAGCAGTGCCAGCAGGGAGGACGGGGCAGGCACAGGCAGCCAGGGCAGCCCACAGCTGTCATTAGCTACTACCTCCCACCCACAGCAGCTCATCGCTCCCTGCAGGCACGCTAAAGTGCTCTGCAGAGAAGGAATGGCACTTACCCCAGCTTCCTGCAACTCTGGCACGGTGGATGTGACTCTGAGCTTAAAGGCGAGAGGGCCTGCACTCTTGTTGGCTATGGTGACGATCTTCTTCACCGTCTGCCCAATGCAGATGTTTCCTAGCTTCACCACCTTTCCTGGTGGATGCACAACGTCAACCTGAGGCAGGAGGGATTGATATCAAGCCAAAGGAAAGAAGGAGAAGAGGTTTTCTGCCACTCTCGTGGCAGAAACACAAACCATGCTAGGCTGGGGAAGAGATGAGGAAATGAGAAAACCATGCTGGTTGCCACCTGCACTTTTAGCATTTAGATTTCATCTCACCTTCATTTCTATGCCCCTTCCTTGGGCCTCAACAGTCAGCTTCTCAGCCGGGGCACACGGAGGCAGCAACAAGCTGTTGTGGCTGTTGTCGTCTTTAGGTGTCCGTAGGAGCTGCGCACAGAGGGAAGAGAAACCACAGACAGCATGAGTTTCTGGACCTTCACCACGTGAACAGACTCCCCAGACGAGCCATCCCCTCCCATACTCTTTCCCCCCAGTGGCAGGGATTATCCAAGTCCCTCCACAGCCTGCCAGCAGAGCCGGCTAACCCTGGAATGCCACCGGGCTTTGCCCTGCGCGCTGCCCCCGTCTCCCTGGCACAAGCCTGGGAATGCTGGAGCGCTGGGAATCTCCAGGAGCGTGCACAGACCTTCCCCCTCACCTGCTCCTCAGCAAGGTGCTGCTGGTCAAACTCCAGTGAGTAAACCCCACAGGGGTTCTTCACCACCACTGTCCCCTCTTCCCCATGGCTCTGTGGCAGCAGCGGTCCCAGCTCGAGCTCTGCGGGGCTCAACTCCAGCCGTGGCTCCAGACCACATCCCAAGACCGGCACCCGCAGGCGTTGGCTGCTCTGGCAAATCTGGATCTGCAGCTCGCCCCGGTAGCACTTCTGCAAAGAAGCAGCACAGAAAGCTCCTCCGTGAAGCCCCAGGTGACAGCGCCTCCAAGGCAACAATCGCCCCAGGGTCAGGGGTCTTCTCAGCACCTCTAAGCTGAACCCAAACCAGGCAGTTACTTAGAGCAGGGGCTACAGCATCTGCATGGCTCTGAGTAACTGCGGTGAGTCCTGCTCGGGAGTGTAACTGCGCAGTTGGCTACCAGATGGATCTAAAACAGCCTATCAGAGGTTTTCACCTAGTCGTGGGGGAGCGCAACGCACGTGAGAAAAGTCTGCTTTCTCAGACACAGTCCTGGCGCTGCAGCACCGGGCAAACATCAGCTGTGTGAAAGAGGCAGCTGAGCTCTCACTGGACAGAAATAAGGATCGTCTTCTCTGCTCAGTGCTTGGCTCTGGTCAAAGCCAGACACGAGACGCTGAAATCTCCACGAGCAATTGAAAGATCCCTGCGACTGTCCCCAGCCATGGAAGCACTTGGGTCCATCCTGTCACACGCTGCCAGCTTCCAAGTCACGGTGGCCACATGCAAACTGCCTTTGGGAATGCTCCACCATTTAAGCTGACTCCCAAACTGCGTGGGACCGTGCAGGGGAAACTGAGGAACGGTGGGCACAGGGCTGGCAGAAAGCTCCACGCGGAGGCAGAGCTCATTCCCCGCTCCCTGTGCTGGCCTCCCCTTACCACACTGCCCTGACAGTCCTCCTGGGGGTGACACCCACCAAACTCACCTCTTCCGTGGGTGAAAAACGGACTTGGACATGGCACTGCTGTCCTGGAGCGAGGGTTCCAGCTGAGGGCAGCACCTCAAAGCCACAGGGCGCGGGCCTCATCTCCTCCCGCAGCTTGTCACGCTCGCTCGCTGGCAGATGTTTGTCCACCTGCACACAGAAACCAGTCGCGTGAGGTCTCCTTGGTCTGCGAGGACAGACCCTCGGTTCCTGCAGTGCTCCGAGATGCTGGCATGGTGCAGGGAGCACCTTCATCCCACCCAGACGTGGCCACCCCTGCCTAGAACTGGAGGGCAAACATGTTGGCAGGGCAGGCAGATGGGGAGGCAGTGTCCTCGGAGGGGGAGGAATGGGTGAAGATGGCAGAGAAGTGAAGCGTCAGCTAGTGAGCAGGCCCAGGTGAACCAGCCTTGCTCTGTACCCTCAAAAGCTTCCTCAAGCGAGCTGCAGCCCAAGTGCTCAGGCAGCCAGAGGGGCGGGAAAGCCAAGAGAGGCAAAGAAAACCCAACCGAGAAGTTGTGTGTTACACGTTGTCTGTGCTTTACCTCCTTAACAGCCTCATTCATGCTCATGGACCATTTACAGGGGACCTGGGACGTGTTGTGGAGCTGGATGGTTTCTTCCTGCCACTGCCCACACTGGACAGAGGAGAACTCCAGCCTGTCCCTCGAGAGGCAGAGGGACGGCTCAGCCACAATGGCACGCAGGCGGACCTGGAACGTGGGGCCTCCTCTGACCTAGAGAAGGACAGAGCATCCAGTTGAGAGCCCGGCTGACACTCGCTGCTGTGCCCAACCTGCTGCCTGCCCCACAAGCTGGCCTACCTTGATGGGCAGGAGCACATCCACCTTTCCCAGGGGCACGTTGGCACTTTGTGGGTCGAAGCACACTTCAAATGTCTTGGTCTCACAGCAGGGCAGGCGCTTCACAAGGTCCAGGCACACGCTGAAGCCTGAACACAGGAAAATCAAGCAGCTGAGATACACAAGCAACAGGAAATGGCTCAGAAGCACGGCAAGGCCACAGGGGTGTCCTGGCTGGCAGCTCTGTGAAAGACCCCTTTCCATCTCCAGAGAAGCTGCTCTGCTCCCCTTGTCACTGCCCAAAGCAAAAGGATTTTCACAGCCAGAATCCAGGGGTTGCAGGGTAAAAACGAACCACATTGGTTGAGGAGCTCCAGCAATTCCTTCAGCAGGCATCTCAGGGAAGGACGCATACACCTCTCCAAAGGACAATTTCCAACTAAGATACCAAATGCTGTGGTGTTCCCTGGACAGCGGCTTAGAAGAGACGCCTGGCCACCCGTCACAGACAGCAGTCCCCGTGTGACGGAGCTGCAGCCTTACCCCACGGCCTCTTTGCGAAGCCTGTTTCGATACGGCACAGGATCCCACAGGCCGTTCAATAAGGCTGAGCAGAAGTGCTCTGGCACTAGGAACTCTAAACAAAGCACTTCCGAACCACAGAGGGTCCATCTGGCTGCAACATAAACCCTCAGAGTGCACAAAGAAACTCCGATGGTGCTCACGGGAGCCAAGAGCAGTAGATGCTGAGAGGCGATCACGCTGATCAGCCCATCTGGCCCCTGCAATGACTTTTTAGGGCAGCCACAGGCAGACCAGGTCTCTGGGCACTGCTCGACAGAATTCAGGCTCTTGAACAGGGCACCGGCCAGAGGGGTACTAAGGAGGAAAAAGCTGCCCAAGGAAGTACTCAAATCTCCCCATGCCCAATGGCTCCAGCTGATGTGGCAGAGACAGCCCCTTCAAGCCCCCGTGAAGCCTCTTTACCACTGGTTACCTGTGTTATACAGGACATATCCATCGGCCTTGAAAGATGCAGGGAAGTGCCCGGTGTTGGTGAGCTTCACCATGTGTGTGTGGATGTCACCGGGAACGACATAGCCAAGGTCCAGGACGTATTCGGGCAGCTCAGCTCTGAAAGGAGGAGGAAGGACACTCTGTAAAGCCCAGCATGGCGTGGGGTGGAGAAGCAAATGGAGTGGATAATTCTGTATCCACTGCTGTGAAAACTCAAGCCAAGCCCAGGAAACCCAAGGCCTGACCTGAGCACCCAGTAATAAGACTTGGCTAAGTCATGGGGAGTGCAGGGCCTAGGATTTATCAGCCACCAACGGGATCTTCGAGTCAGTTTAAAGCGGGTACTGGACACAGTTCCTATGCTGTGAAAAGCCATTGCAGAGAAGTCCACTGCGTCTCCACGGGTCTCAATGAAACTGCTAAGCTGGTGGCCGGCCCAAGCCTGAAACTGCTTCAGGACCTTCTCACAGGATTTCCTTGCAGAGGATACCTCCACTGCTCTGCAGCCAGATCTGTCCCCAAAGCAGCGCTTGAGAGTATCGCGTGCAGTAACCAACACTACAAGATTGCTGTGAAGGTCTTTTTGCAGGCAATCCCACTTGGAAAAGCACATAAGGGATCTGGACCATTCCCTGCTCTTCCTGCTTAGTGGGGTCTGCTTCTCGGCACAAAGACACCGGCTTGGAGATGCCCCTTTCACAGCTGGTCAGCAGGGGTGGTGCCTGTGCTGTCTGCAAGGGCTTGCTGGTCTGCACCCCCTCAGCTCTGAGAACAGAACCCAGCAACTGTGGGGAGTGGAGCACCTCCAGAGCTCAGGGTAGCACTGTGCAAGTGAGGACACCGAGCTGCCCACAGGGAGCACGGCGTAGCTCTCAGCATCAGGCCCTTTCTGAAGTCTTCAGCTATTCCCAACTCTGAGACACAAGGAGCTCTCAGGGGCAGGGCTGCACTGCTGGCTGTTACCCTCGCGGCCCCTGGAGACAGGCTACAGGAGTCCCTACTAACTTGAGAAGCCTCCGATGTACACGCTGGTGAAAGGCAGTGTCCTCCGGGGGACGGGAGGCGAGAGCTTTCTGCTGCTCCAGGGCATGTTCCTCAATCAGCATCTCCTCCATCTGCATCTGCAGCTGAGCATCCCACTGAGGAAAGGAAAGACAGGGGCTGGTTAGCCAAGGTCCTTCCCAAGGCACAAGCTTGTCTCGGGTGGAGGATCCCACTCTGCTCTTGTTGAGAGGGGCGACGGAGTCAGTCTGTCTCACTGGTCGGTGTCTGTGACACTTCCTGCTCTCTCAGGCAGGATCATATCCCCACAGAAATGAACTCCAGTGTCTCTGCCTGCCCAGTTATCAAAGCTGATCTGGACAGACACACAAACAAGCCAGAAACCTTCCAAAGCTCCAAGTATGTCCCTGCCTCCAGTGAGTGCCAAAGCAGCCTGGACAAAAGCTCTCCTGGAAAGGGAACCATGAGAGAGCTGGAGCCTCCTGGAGATACAGAACACAGCACAGCCTCAGGCTGCATTCAGGCTGCTGCTTTACGCTCTGTAAACCTGGCAGGGCTTGGCCGGTGAGCAACAAACCCCCCAGCACCGCCCTGTGTGTCCTTCAGAGCACCAGAAACCCAACTGCCCGAGCACAGCTTTCAGCATCTCCCTGGGGCAGTCAGGAGCTGGCGCATCGCCACGAGGGACAACTCCCAGAGGTGGGCAGCCCAAGGGGCACGCTGAGCTGACACACTCCGTGGCCAGGGGTGTGCAGGGAGGTGCCCAGTGCCGGCAGGGCCCTGGGCAGCTGCCGTGGGGCGCAGGGGCTCCAGTGTCTCGCAGGAGGGTGGCACGTGCGGGACAGGGCAGCAGCTCTACTCACCACGGTGCCCGAGTCGTCCACGCGGGGCTCGGCTGCCACAGCCTCCCCCAGAGCAATGGCCTCTTCTCTCTGGCTGCCTTTGTCCAGCTTTTCTTTGGCCTTTAGGAGGATCTTCTCATATTTGGCGTTGCCTGAAAGCACAGGACACCACCCATAGCAGTGGGGCAGCACAAATCCCACGGAAGACGGGAAGCCCCATTCCCCCGACACCCAGACACAAACTGCTCCAGCAATGTAGGGAAAGGAGATCCTGCTGCTTCTCACCCCCACCCGTCTTTCTCGCCACACAGGAGCATCTCAGCCCCACAGCGTGATGCAAACCCAACCCCTGTCAAAATCCCTGCCAGCCTCTATTACAGCTTTCCCAAGCTTTTCTGCCCAGCCATCATCTTCCCAGACCTCTTGGCAAGCTGTGCACGATGGTTCCTGCGGCAAAGCCCACATGGGCTCGTCTGCCAGAGGCTAAAGAAGCAACCAGAGGGCTGACCTTGTCTGACAGCCCTGAAACCTCCAGGCCTGCTCGAGGTGCCTGTGAGCTGCCCTGTGGGCATATGGCATGGGGGAAAGCCGAGCAGACAGGCAGTGCTCACCTTTGATGTTCCTGGGCAGGTCCAAGTGGATCCTGGGAAAGGTCCCCTCTCCTTTCAGGGAGATTTTTTCTGGCTCCAGGTGACCCAGTTGGATCTGGAAAGCCCTGCAGAAGACTCCAGGCACTCCTGGCAGGTAATACACTTTCAGCACTTGCTGCTTGCCAGGTTCAACGTAACCCTGCAGGGCACACAAGAGGGAGGGACGCAGTGTACCAAAGAGGATTCCGTGGAGGGATGGCTCACATGACAGACGCGCTGAGAACACAAGACAGGTTCTCATACATAAGGAAACATCAGACATCACCACCTCCAGCTTTCCTGTATCCAAACGCCTGAGTCTCACAGCTCTTCTGCTCACAGGGTTTACCCTCTGCTAGCCAGAGCCAGGCACAACAAACCAAAGCTCTTTCACCAGCTGCTCTGGAAGAACGGAGAAGGGCCTCTGCTTCCAGCAGGGCCAGCAGCTCCTGGCAGCAGCTTGCAGGAGAGGACATCAGCATGTCACCCCTCAGACGGACAGGCACTGAGGAAGGTGGAAGCCACTTGGCCCTTTGGCTTCCTCTTCCCATCGCAAAAGGGCACCAAGACAGGAACACTGCTCCAGCTCTAAGACACCCAGGCAGGATGACAAGCTGCGATGGAGTGATGCTCCAGTGATGGCACAACCAGAGAGCTCAGCACTCAGCTCCAAAGAGCTCCCGGAGCACTCGTGCCTCCCACTGGTGCTTGCTGTAGGACAGCAGAGCCAGCGGCGCCCAAGGACAATCAGGGGCTCCGTTAGGATTCTGCTCGATGGACCTCCTCTGCCTCTGCAACAGTCGCTCACAGCCCTGTCTCTCCTGGCTGGTTTTGGACGGGGCTTGTGTGTTCATTCCCCCTGTTTTCCCCCAAAGCGCTCTCCTGGGCAGCCTGACACAGGCCGGGTGAAGCCCTTGTGCTACTCACCCTGCTGGGCACGACCAGGGGCACGCCAGGCAGAGGGCTGGCTGCAGTGCCTGTGCCGGGGCTCAGCACCACAAAGGCAAATCCCAGCTTCCCGCTGTTTTGCAGGGTCAGCGCTGCTTCCGTGACTTTGTTAAACACCTGAGCAGAGGACAGAAGAGCAGGAAGTTACAGGCACACGTCTGCTGCCAAGAATTTCATTCCTCTTCCATCGGGTTGAAAGCAAAGGAACACAGCCCAGAAGCAGGGAGCGCACAGGAGAGATGGGCACTGGGCTCTCTGGGTTAGCCTGGGCAGCCCGCGGCCACAGGGTACCCTGGGCCCTACACAGGAACAGCTATTTGTGGCAGAGGTGCAATAGCAACCATGGAAAGATCAGTAATAAAGCAAGTAGGGGACACAAGCTCTCTGCACTTGAAGGTGTCACCCAACTGCGAGCTGAAACACAGGAGGAGGCATTGGGGCATTTCAGGAGAAAAGGCACCTGCACACAAGCATTTGTGGGCACAACACAAGCCAAAAGGGAGGGAGAGAGGGCAACGCACACAGGGCCAACAGCTGGAAACAGCTGTGGGGGCTGTAACCGGAAAGAAGTACAGTGAGGGTTATTCAGGGACATTCTATCCGGCTACGGTGACTGGAAGCCCAGGTCAGCTGCCTCCTTGGTTGATGAATCAGGAGCATTAAAAGAGAGCACCTCATTTGGGCTTTAGGAGCAGATCAGCGGATGGATGTCTCAGGGACACATCCCTCTGCAGATCACCACTGGGATCCTGCCTGCCCCAGGAGGCAGTGTTAGTTAGAGGAGGGATTCCCAGCTTTGGGCTGGGCTGGGGTGGAGATGGTCATTAAACGCCAGCTTGGAGGTATCCCCCAAACGCTGGACTTCCAAGCCACAGAGCCAGCGAAGCAGCTGGGAAGGGGGGAGAGCCCTGGACCCGGGTGGGCAGCAGCCCACCGGTCATGCTTGGAGGCAAGGAGCACTGACAAGAGCAGCGTGCGGTACCTGCAGCCCGCAGTCGATCTCGGTGGTGTCCAGGAGGTAGCTGATGCGCGAGGCCTCCCCACGCAGAGCCACCTCGTAGCTCGGGCCTCCCTCCACCCTGCACAGCGCCGTGACCTGGCTGACGGTGTTGGCGTGGCCGAAGAAGGAGAAGGAGACGCGCTGGCTCTGGCCCGGCTGCAGCTCACCGTGCAGCGGCAGGATATCGAAAACCTGCAGGCAGGGAGGAGAGATCCACACGTGGAGCACGGGACTGATGCAGGAGAGCAGCCTCAGCTTGGGCCAAAGGACAGATGTGGCTGCAGGGGCCTCTTCCTCAAACACAGGCAACATCATCCTCATCTCACACTGCAGCCGTTCCACTCACCAACGGAGAGACCATGGGGAAAACCTTCTCCCACAGTCCCAATTAATGCAGTAGCTAATACACTACATTCATTTGTGGTGTCTCCTGGCAGCAAGAAATTCTCTCTGCTGCAGAACTTGCCTTCAAAAACACCTTTTCCTGCCCTCAGAAGAACACGAGACTGGGAGCTGAGAGCCTGTGGAGCCGGGGGCAGGATCCAGCCCAGCTCCTCGCACTCCTCATGCTTTTCCCTGTCTCTGATTCACATCCTGCTCTCTCCAGATGCTGCAGCAACTGCTGCCGCAGCAAATGCTGCCGCAGCAAATGCTGCTGCAGGAATTTCTTACCCACCACTAGATGAGGACCAAGATGGATAAAGTCCTCCATAACTGCCGCACAAGGAATGTTCTTGACCAGCCCGATAACACCTCCCATGTGGCCTCTCCAATGACCAGTGATGCACTTGTTATGACATGAGGCCACTCTGGGAGCAGCACCCAGGACACCAGTGGGAGTGGGAGTACGTAACTGCTTGCTACACTGGAAATGTGGAAGTGAGACAGATTCCCACTTACCTCCTCCACACCCAAGGCGAGGGGCTCTGTCTCCATGAACCTGGAAAAAGAACAGACCTTTGCTCAGGGACCTTGCAGTGGGAGGGAGGGAAGTCTGCACAGCAGCTCCTCGGCAGGATGGGGCCCCTGCGGGGGCATCAGTGGTGTGAGCTCAGCAATGAGCTCCAAAACTGGGATGGAGCAGGTCAACGCCTGGCAATGAAACTGCCATAGCAGCGCTGCAGGCAGCTGGCAACTGCTTGCCTCCAGATCTGCTATCTCCTGCTGCGTGATTCTGAAGATCCATTCCGTCACTGGAGAAAACACCTTGGTGCAAAGGCTTAGCTCAGCTTTGAGCTCTCAGAGGTCCAAGGGCTGAGGCTTAGGGTTAGTCTGTCTCTAACCACGTGGGTCTACAACAAGAGTAACCACGAGAGATTCGTGCCTCAGAAGTCAGAGAAAGGGCACACGTTGGTCTACACTGCCTATGTCCAGCCACACAGCAACAGTCAGAAGTCAGAGAAAGGGCACACGTTGGTCTACACTGCCTATGTCCAGCCACACAGCAACAGTTGGATTGTGTTGCTCATATGATCACTCTGCCCCAGGTAGCAGCAATGACCAAAGAGCAAGGAGGAAAGAACGGGCTGGACAATTAGAAAGAAAAAAATGTAAACACACAAAGTCTTGTTGAGGCAGAGAAACAGCATTTTTCTCTCCTGACCAAAATAAACGTGCGCGACTGATCCTGGGAGTCTCTGATGACCAGCTCCAGCAAGGTCCCAGGTAGGGAAAGTTCCAGTCTTTGATCTCCCCTTCATGAGACCTGATGCTTGATTCCCTCCATGTCAGACTGAGTTAGAGCTGATGATTTAGAATACCAACAGTGCTTAGTGTGGACCAGAAATAACATCTGACACGCTGCCCTTCTGCAGGCTCCTAATGAACACTTTGAGTGTTTGGTGGTAACACCTTGGAGACCATCTTCATTTCCAGCTCTGGCACACAGCATCCCATGGTGTCTGCTGAGCGCCCCAGAGTGCCCCAGTGCCCTGGTGGTCTCCCCCAAGCCCTCCTAATAGCCACAGCTCATCTCCAGTTCCCAAGAGGTCACCTCCTCCGAGTCAGATCCCAATTCCCTTCACACAGCTGCTTCTTGATCGTTTCCCTTGTTTGTAATAACAGCGCTTCAGTGCCACGTGGTGAACTTTGCTGCGTTTCCTAGGGCATTACGGAAAACCATTTGCTACCGTCCTTCAAACTGCCCAGAGCAGACTTTTGTGCTATGCAGAGAAGCCGCAGCAGAAGGAACACTAGGAATGTGCTTCTAGATGTGCTTCAGCACCACTACAAGTTTGCTCTTGGCCTTGGAAACCATAGACCACCACTGCATGGTCCTCCTTCCCAGGGATGTCCATACAAGGGCTCCCTCCAGCATCTACAGCTGGACCTAAAGTCACAGCAGAACCTGCCATTCCTCACTAAAACTCTACATAGCTCTCCTGTGAATGTGACGTGCAGTTCAAGAGATGAACACGCACTTCAAGGGGCTGTTTGCCTCAGGCCACGAAGATCTGAGAAAGCAGCTTTCTACATCAGCCCTCCTGCCCCCAGGAACCCATACAGGCCTACAGCAAAGCAGAGCAAGGGACTGCGACAGCAGTGTGTCACTCTGATGGCAGTGCCTGGGTAGGATCTTAGTACAAAATGACAACAGATGGGCTTAGCAGGGAAGGACACCTTCTACATCCGCTTCTCCAAGTGCCGAAGCATGGCTTTGCAGCTGCAGAGATAAAGCAGGACTCCAGCTTATGGCTATGTGAAAAGGGTCAGTAGTGTCCTACAGTCCCAGCCTGGCTGGAGAATGCTGTCTCCTTCCCAGCATCAAGCCGGTGGAGATCACCTGTTCCCTGAGCACCTTGGCTGAGCACAACTCAGAGGTGTGATTTCCTCAAGGGAAGGTTGAAAACAATTTGGCAGATCAGGCAAATGGCCTCGGGCTTTGCAAACCACAAACAGGACATCAGGAAGAAGAGCTTCCAGGAGAGGGAGAGGTGCGCATACCTCACTGGGTTCACCTGGCTGTCCTTCAGGAATGCCCAGTGGTACTGGACAACCAGTGGGCTGCAGTTGGTCATCTCCATGTAACGCACATCCTTGCTGTCATTCAAGATGCAGCCAAAGTCCACGGCCGTGGTCTGGATCTGGAGATTCGGGAAGTAGACTTCTCCCCGGACGGTGACCTGCTCTTCGTGAGGATGCTCCAGGAACTTGATCTTCAGAGCCTTCTCCGCTGCCCGGATAAGCAAATCCTCCTCATAAGCAGGGTTAAATCCGATGCAGAGTTGAAGTTCCTCCCCTGTCCTCAGCTTCATGGGCTGCAAGCAGATGAAGAGAAAATGTTCAACGTGTGACCCCAACACGGGCTTCTGGCTTCATCCTTCATTTTCTTCACGCTGTCTGACCAAGCACCGCACTTTTTTCTGAAGCTGCCTGAGGCTCACGGTTCTGTGCTCTGCACCAATACAAGAGGAAATCCACGTTGGTCTCCTGAATTCTGGAGCCGCAGAAGCCACCTGCTAAACACAACCAAAGCAGCACTCTGGCACCCAGGCCTTTGCCCTCACTCTGGAGGAACTCCTTTAGCCTGCAGCACAGCGGTGGCTGCACCTCTGACAACACGTGCACTGCAGAGCCCATGCCCAACACCTTCCGCACACACCAGGGCAGGAGCCAGACAGCAGCTGGAGAAGCCTACCTCAGCCTTCCCAAAGGCAGGGCTGCCCTCAAAGACAGCAAGCTGTTCCCCAGCTTATCTGAGGATGGCTGCTGGAGAGCTGGCATGCCTTCCAGCAGACACCTTTCCTACAGCTTGCCCACAGCTGGGTGCCTGCTCCCTCCTCCCCCTGTCTTCAAGCCAGGAGGTCTCTTCCCGATTCAGATGGCATTCTGTTTCCTTCAGCAGCTCGTTTCACATCTGATTTAGCTTGGGCCACTTTACTGCAGACTCTACAGAACACACTTCCATCGTGGAGAACCTCCCAACAGAGACACACCACCACGTTCATCCCTCTTCAAAGCCCAGCAGCAAGAAAGTCCGGGGCTGCTCACCTGAGCATCTGCAGGGAGAGGCTGCTGGTCCGCAGTGCAGATGGAGAAGGGCTGCTCTAAGGCAAGGACCACGCTGAGGGGCAGGGAGCACATGTTCTTTACAGAGAGAGGCTTGTACATCACAGCCAGGACATCACCGGGGTGCTACAGAAACAGGAGACAAGAAAAAATGACCTCGAAGTGGCCATGGACCTCCTCCCCTTCAGACGCATTTCAAATTTTCCAACCCCAAAAGTGCATCCATCTCTATTTACTCTTTTGATTGGTTTCTACCCCTCTGCAAAGTTTGTCCTCCAACTCTAGCAGACGCTTTCGCGTTTAGAACCCACAGCCTTCCCCAGGGGACAGGGAAACAGTCTCGCGTACAGATGAGGGAGCAGCCCCCCAGAGGAGGCAGCTGCTTCAGCAAGATCCAAAACAGAAAGTGAACCCACTCTGGCTCCAGTTGTGTGTCCTCTCCTGCCCAGAGAGCACACACAGGCACAAGGCACAAGGCCATTTCCACTCCCATACAGTAGTTTCTTACCACCCTATCAGCTCTGCCAGGCCCGCAAGGCAGTGATGCTGCTCAGAGGAGGCAAGCAAGCAGGATATGGCCTGCAGCGGACAGCCTGCAGCAGCCCGAGGTCAGCTTTGAACATTCACGGGCACATGCAGACAGCTCCAAACCTCAACAGTCTGGCCGCAACCTGCTGCCCCTGCTCCACTGACAAGATGTTGCAGCCTCAAAGCTAAGCTCAGCCTAAGCCTTTTCCTCCTGTCCATGCATTGCTCCGCGCTTCCTGCATGGTTTATCTAAACTAGACAGTCTTTGGGAAACTAATTGTGGATGCATTGGCATCCAACTCCTGCAGTGTCGCAGCACGCAACACATGGGAGCATGTGGCATGAAGCAGACCACAGGCAGACATCAGGGGGAGCTGAAAAGCTTCTGATTAGATGTGAACCGCCTGCTCACAGGATTTGTGCTTCTCTGGAAGCCTGGGAAGTGGAGGAGAGACCTGAAACCGCAGAAACTAAATCATGAGCTATCTGCTCTTTTTCAGACACCTCACGCGACGGGGAAAGGTGATGCAGGAGTCGGGATCCAGACACTAAAGGGCACACACGTTGCACTGGTGCTCTCATCGCTGCAGCTGAAGGACACTCGTGGGTCCTTTGAAGAAGGTGAGGCTTGGGAAAGGCAAAGAGGCAGCACCCATACCGACGGCAGGGAAGGCAAAGAGGCGCAAGAGATGCCAGTTTTTCCTCATCAGCTTGAGGAGTTGACAGGAATCTCAGCTTTTCTCAGCTTCCCTACACGATCGCTGCTCGGACATCACCACACCTTGGAAGATCCTCAAAACCCTGACTACAGACACTGGCGTCTCTCTAGAGGGGGGCATGCTCCCCCTCGCCAGAGCAGCTGTAATCTCAGTTCTACCTGGCTCAACTTAGAGAACAGCCTCATCTCTAGTAGCATCCTCACTCCTCTCACCACCACCTCAGGGAGGGTGAGGAGGGATCTGCTCTCCACCTGCAGCCCCAGCACAGCAAGTGGCTCTTCCAAAGCCCACGCTGCTCTCACGGGTCCCACATCTCAGCCCGTGCCCTTGGCTCAGCAGCTCAATTCTGTCTCCACCTCGAGAAGGGCAGAATAGAGCTGCGGAGACTGTCCCTAGCCCCACAGGGGTGAAATAATGATCTCGGCATTCATGACAAAAGCTGGGCCTGGCTCAAGTCAACACTCAAAGCTCTGTGGACTTGGAGAACTTCCTCCTTAGGACACAGGCACAACCCAACCACACCAGTCAGTGCCAGGATGCAATGCAGAGACTCACCTTCTCCACCCGGAAAGTGATTTCTCTGCTGGATATTTGCAGAGCAGGAGCAATGAACTCGCACGTGACGTCCACCTGCACGATCAGATTCTTCACTCCCTCCTTGCCCACGATGGCGTGACACAGCAGCTTCTCCTTCACCACCTGCATGCGAGCCACACGGCCCCCAGCGGGTGTTATCAGGGTGTCCACAAAACACACTGCATCTTTGAGCCGCCCACCCACACGCCCCATTACTGCATGAAGTTACAGCCATTGGTCTCCTCAGGAGCCCTCTCTTCTTTATAAGCTGCATCCTCTTTGTTCTGCACTCACGCATCCCTCGTGTTACAACCCAACCACCACAAAAGGCCCTCAGGAGTCTTGTGCTGCCTACAGCTCTCAGAACAATCCCTGCCCAAACGGTTATTGCTTTGCTTTGTCCCACTGCCAAACAAAATGCTTACTGAAAACTGTAGGAACTCATTAAAAAAAAACAAACCAGACTGTATGAAGGGAAACAGGGGATAGAAGGATCAATGCCAGCAAATCCTCCCTTGCAAGTTTAGTGGAAAGGATCCCTGGGAAAACCCCAAACAGACAGCCTGCCTTCCTAGGATGTACTGTGTCCCCCTAGACCTGCCTGTCAAACAAACCTCCCCAGGAAAGAGATGTCTTCAACCTGGCATGAAAACCCTCTACTTAAGCTGGATGCTCTTACATCCAAGACTTTTCCTGATTCCTCCTCATGGTTTCACTTCCCCACATTCCTCCCTTTTTTCCTCTCTCTTCCCTCTGATAGACCACCACAACCCAACTCCTCCTCAGAGCCTAGAGACGTCAGAATCACCTGTGCTGCACGTGCACCACAGGGTCTTGGGCTTCTAACCAGCCTCAAGAGTATGAAGTTCTCGAGACCTAGGGAAGGTGGAAGACCCAGTCCCAGGCTCTTGGCTTGGACTGCACGAGCCAGGTAGCCACAGCTGAGCTCACAGATGCCCATTTGGCTTTCCAGGAAGGCACCCTCACCAGTGGCCTGACCATTTCCCTTCTGGTTCCTTCTTCCCTCTTCAGCAAAGCCTCATGGGCTCAGGACTGCACACGGACAGTCCCATCGGAGTCAACCAGCTGAGGGATCAAGTCTTCCTCAAGCTACCACTCAGGCAATCCTTTAAAACACCTCTCAAACTCTAGCAGCAGCAGGAGCTTAATGCACATTTATTCCCCATTCACTTAAACACTTGTGCCCAGTGCTCCTGGAGCCAGGGAAGGCACACCGGGGTCAGACGGCAGCTCCTCTGCAGAGCTGGATTTCCCCCGGAGAGAAGGGTCCAGGGAGGAGAACACTCAGTGACCCTGCTGAAATCTGCCCCTCTGAGCTGCAACCCAAGGGTGCTGCAAGACCTGCCTGCCCTCGGCACACGGGGGCTGGCTGAGGGAGCGGGGCGAGCGCTGATGGGAATACTGACACAAGTCAAGCTCTCAGTTCTAATGATCCCTGGAACACTTTCCCATGTGGACGGACATCATTCGGATCATTAGAGCTGGCACACTGGGTTCATTTCTCTCGTCCCGGTCTCCGGGCCGGACAAGCTCCCGGCCCGTGTCTGTCTACAGAGGAAAATCAATGCTGCTCCCAGACACTCCCTACCTTCCTGGGTGTTTTGTTTCACTCGCTGCTTCCCCACACAGACAACTGGCCATTTCTTTAGTTACTTTCTGCCTGGGCTCCCAGTCTACCTCTAACTTTAAGGCCAGCTGAGAAAACTGGGGCTGCTCAGCCTGGAGAAGAGAAACCGCGGGGAGACCTCAGAGCAGCCTTCCACTAGCTGAACGGGGCCTACAAGGATGCCGGACACGGACTCTTCTCAGGGACTGCAGCAACAGGACAAGGGGTAATGGACTTAAACTCAAACAGGGCAAGTTCAGGTTAGATACAAGGAAGAGGTTCTTCACTGTGAGGATGGTGAGGCACTGGCACAGGTTGCCAAAGCAGTGGTGAATGCTCCATCCCTGGCAGGGTACAAGGCCATGCTGGACAGAGCCTGGGGCGACAGTGCCTTCAGGCCATGTTTTGCTACCACCAAGTTGGCTTTATGGTAGCCATGGAACTCAAAAAGCCTCAGCAACTGATGGTGGCGAGCATGGAAAGCAACTGGTGCTGCCACGGTAACTTATGGCAGGAAACCAGGTTCTCAGAAGCACTTGCCCATTTGCTCAGGCAAATGTCAAGGGGCTGCAGAAATGCCCTGATGCAGAACTCACCTGGGGGGTGCTGCAGGAGCCTTTCAGCACCACCTCCGCTGTCTGGCCGGGCATCAGCTCCGTCCTCAGCGGCTGAAGCTTCAGCACGGGGCCACAGGAGGAAACCTTGCCCTTGCTCTTACTGATGCGAGGGAGACGCTTGCGCTGCTTAAGTGTGGTGCCACCTTCTGTGGTCCAATAGAGCAGATGGGTGCGTCGTCCTTTGTTTGTCATCTTGAAGCGGTAACAGCAGGGATCCAGGCTAGAGGAGAAGCAGAGACACAAAATGGCAGGGGAGCTGCTATTTGCCACTGGTCACCCAGCTTCAGCACCCTGAGGGCACGACCTGACTGCACACTCGGCTTCACCAAAAGCCAGACCTTGGCTGCCCCTAGGTTTGTCACCATCCAGCAGCTGCTCTGCTGGCACCCTTCCAGCAAGGAAGAGCTTCGTAAAGAGCCGGCCCCACATGCAAGTAGCTGGAGGAACAGCCTCGCTGCCACTCCACCTTCCCCTTGGGAGCTGTTGTTCATGCCTCTGAGGCGTCTCGTAGGGAGCATCCAACCCTCATTGCCCCCAACGTACCACCCTCTGGTGGCGGCTCTGCAGCCGACAGCAATGGCAACAGCTCCAAACTGAGCCCGCGGGCAATGACATAAAGGGGGGCAGAAGACAACTACATGAATCACATGGACACTGTCCCCTCCATTGTGCAGCCAGCTTGTGGCTGCACTGAGCACAGGAAACTCTGGGCAAGCACCAGCCTCCCTGCGATGTCCCTGCGTACGTGGAGGGCTCGTGGGTGCGTATTTTACCTCTCCAAATCTATCCCAAGTACTTAAGGTAGGATTAAGCTGCTCTTTCTACCCGAAGAATTCAGGTATCGGAGCACCACGGACCCTCTTTGCAGCCACAGAAAGGAAGAGCCACCCCAAGAAGACTGTTCTTCTCTGAGGAGGTCTCCAACACAAGGCAAACAGCACTTTTTTCCTCCTGTGTCCAAGAACATGACTGGTTTCAGACACACACGTTGGGACCACTGAATCCTCTCCTTCCAGCTCACCAATTTCAATCGAGACTCTTCATTTATCCCACTCCACCTCAGCAGACTTCCACACTTCCACACTTCCTCCCCCTTCCAGAGCTGGTCCTGCATCCACACTCGCTTGCCCGTGCCTCGGGAAGCAGGCAGGAGAAACCAGGGAAGAGCCACCACGTCTAATAAAGAGCAACCGGGCACGGAGTGGGGGAGAGGAGCCAACTGGGGGATGACACAGGGCAAAGAAATTCTGCTGCTCCTCCAGGGCTCCTGGCCAGAGGGGAAATAAACCAGCGCCATTCATTCAGTCGAGGAGCTGCTAACAAGCTACTGCCCAGGCTTGCTGCTGCTCTGAGATCTTACTCCAGACGGAATGGCAAAGCAAGCAATATCACTGCAGAGGGAAACATGTCTGTACTTGTAAGGCAGCATTTCTCAGCTGGAGGCTTCCAGGACCTGCTCTCTTCCTCCAAATCTTTGTTTGATAAAGTGAGGAGACAAATGGATTATGACTAAAGACAATTCAGCAACAACTTAGCAACTGCTCTCCAGCTCGGTGGCTTTCAGAGTACCTACTGACTTGCAGATGGCCATAAAATGTTTCCAAAGGAAGCCCTGTGGCTTCAGGGAAGCAGAGCCAGGACTGTGAGCACTGAAGAAGCTTGAGGGACTGCAGCAGAACTCCTCCTTGCTGAGCCCATGGGGAAGTGGGAGCTGAGAGATTCCCTACCTGAAGCAGGGCGCCAGGTTGAGCTCCGGGCCAAAGGGTTTGTCAATGACAATCGTGGTGCCAACGCCAACAGCCTGGACGGGGATGACGTAGGCACGACTGTTCTCAATAAACAGCACCACCTCGTCCTTGAATTGCTCCGTGTCATCCAAGTTTGCAGTGACAGCCAGAGACACCTCGGCCTTGGCAGGGATCACTCCCTGACTGGGTCCAACGGTCCAGCACGAGTCTGCACCAGCCTGGAAGACAAACAACACTCATTTAGGACGGAAACCACGGACCTGGCTGCCACCAGCCAAGGCCTGCCCAGGCAACACGTTCACACCGAGCCAGTGGGTGTGAAGATTCCACTGACATTCATGTACAGCTTCTCTGGCTCGTGCTGACACAGGGCAGCTCGCTTGGAAAGGAGCCCTGAGAGCTCCGCTCCAAACGTGAATCTGAGAGTCTGCTCCCTGACAAAGCTCATTTATCAAAGCTTGGCAACAAGCCCGCCAGAAAATTGTACCCCAGAAACTATTCCTGAGGAATGAGGATGGGGGTCTCGACGGAGCCAGACCTTCAACTCCCTGGCGTGACCCAGCACAGCCCTGCTGGGCCCGCCCAGGCCAACAGCCCACGCCAACAGCCCAGGCCAGGGGAGGACGATTTGCATCCTCTCCTCATTCTTTCAGTCAGCATCTGCTCTGGCTCCAAGGGGCAGCACCGTGCACTGCTGAACAGGAGACCTGCCAGGGCCACAAGGCTCTGCCGAGACACATTCCCTTGGGTTTCTAGGTCAGCTTCTGCCTGCCCCCAATCCAGCCTGTGTCTCAGAGACAAGAAACCTCTTGGAGCCACGCTACAAAATACCCCCACTTTCAAGACAAATACCCAACCTCTGATAACATCTCTGCTACTTGCTTATCCTTGAGTGCGCCGCAAAATGATGCCGTAGCTGCATGCACTGCATGCACAAAGACAGTGGCTATTTCTGACCCTATAGCAGCTTCTTGTACTATTGGGCATCAGAGCTCCTGAGTAACCAGTAAGGGCTGGGATCCACCACTTCAGAAGTTCACCACGATAATCAGAATCTTATCCCAGCACAGACGTCCATCGTGAATGAAAGCTTCCACAATCTGGTTACAATGGACACCAGTGTGCAGCTGACGGATGGAGGGAGGGAAGGAGAGAGGGAGGAAGGGACGGATAGCTGCCCCAAGGGATGACTGAGGAGACACCACAATCAGCTCTCTTGAATCTGTTTACAGATGAGTCACTGAAGTGATCTGGTCACTCTGGCCTTGCACAAGTGACAGAGGAAGCAGAACTCCACGTTACAAATGCAGCTGCACTTGATCAAGCCGTAGCTCTAGCGAGAGCCGTAGCTCTAACAACAGCATTCCCATTCTCAGTCAGGCTGAGTCACTGTCCTCGTAGGGCTGCTCATGAAGGGGAAATAAACCCTGTCCTGCACCAGCTGGCTGCAGAGCCTTGTCCCAGGTGGTTCAGCATTCCCGGTGGGGGGGACCCTCTGTTCTTCATTTCAAAGCTGCTCCTTATCCACACAAACAGCCAGTGGCAGGAAACAGCCCAAAAGCACCCCGAGCCCTGCAGGAGGCGGAGATCAGAGCCTGAGGCTGGCTACATGCTCCCGCCAACAACCGGCCTCCTCCTGCCTCCTCAGCATCAGCATCTCCTCAGCACAAGCACGGGGACCACTGTGGTTTAGCCTCTGCCCCGAGCACCGTCAACGGGATGTTTTACGGGATCAAGGGGCAGAGCTTGTCTCCATTTGTGCTCCCTGTCCACAGCTCACCCCTCCATGATCGCATCTGCCCTCCCTGCCAGGCTGGGGAGGCCAGGGACACCACTCTGCGCTTCGCGGCTCTCCAGGCCACGGCTACGGCTTGCCCAGCTGCTGCCAAGCGCAACATTTAAGAACCAAACTGCTCCTGCTTTGCCTTTGGGAAAAGCTCTCAGCTTGCTTCTAGAAGCACAGCTGTCTTGAAGACTTCTAACCCTCTGTAATTCAGTTGCCAATAGGCACAGCGCAACAGGACATGTTTGCTTTCCCCTGACGAGCAGAGTAACAATTGCTTTGCTTACCAGCAAGTAAGAAAGGGCACTGAAGGAGGCAGCTGCTGAGGGCACTGGGGTGCTTGCTCTTTGCAGAGGTCAAAAGCAGATTTTTATGGTGTGGACAAAGCAAGCTGCCTGCGAATCCCCCACTTTGAGGTTCTATTTAACCCCCAAACGCCTGGAAAAGCAGCAGGAGGGAAATTCAGCCCCCTCCTCCTTGCCCAGGGGGCTGAGCCTGTGCTCTCACACCCTGCTGGATGCCTCATGCGCAGACACAACCAAGTCCCCAGCCACAGGCCTGCGTGAAGCGGCTCCAGAACTTCAACAACCCAGCCTGCAGAAGAACAAACCTCCTCTCAAGCCCCTCACAGACGCCCCTCCGGTGGGGAGCACCCCCCAGACCCAGCACACGAGCCCTTCCTGGCTGCATCAGCCCCTGTCAGAAGACCCCACAACCTCCTTCTGCTCCGCAGCCTGTTCCACCCTGCCGCCTCCAGGAATTAAACAGCCTCTTTCTGCAGCCACATGCTCTACAATGTTACAGAGCACACAGGCTCTGCAGGTACACAACCCTTACAAGTCTGCTTCTGGGCAACAACCCAGCTGGTTTGACCCCCGAGGAGGTGTGAAACCCACTTCACCCTAAGCGCCTTGAGGACAGACCTCTCAGTTCCAAAACAAAGACTCTCACAGCTAAACGCCTTCCACAAAATAAAGGGAGAACTTGCAGAAATGAACTCCTTTCTGCTCAAACATCTCTGCAAACTCTGTTTTACTGACGGGTGCCCCAGCTACAAGTGCCCCCGGAGCCAGGCTCCTCTTGCTGCACTCGGATGGAACATCTGGCTTTCTCTCTCAGACACATCTCAGTGACGTGGAAATGTTGCATAGAAATAAGTGCTCCAGTCACAGGCTGCTATGGGCCACTCACTTGCTCTGGAAAACAGCCCCAGCGACACTTACCATCTTTGCCGAGAAGGATGCGGGGATGACAGACTGATTGGAGAGGTGAAGGGTCCGGGAAGCATCTTGTAGAACTTGGATGCTGCCAAAATTTATCTCACTTGGGTGCACGTGGACAACTGGTCCTTCTCCAGTGCTCAATAAATGGATTTCCTGCTCCAGGAGGCAGGCAGGAAAGAGAAAAAAACAACAGGGAAGGTTTAGAATGACTGGACAGCTCTAAGGGGGCTCGTAGGCTGAGGGAATTCTGACTGTTTGAAGCTGTCAGGGTTGTGAGGCTGAAACAGGAAGGCTGGAGCAAAGGTGGCACCTGGAGTGGTCCCTGCGGATCTGAAAGCCACAAGATCCCATTAGGAGGGGATACAGAACCCCCACCTCCCACGCATGCTTTTCACACCACCTCCATGCTGTCAGCTCTCCTTCCGCTACCCTGCGCCTACGCCTGCTCCTTGTACTGCTCCATCATGCCATAAACCACCCTCCCTGACTGCTGCGGCTGCACAGCCACACTGCACAGGAACTTCTTCAACCTTCCCAAAGCTTCTCCTGTGAAAACCAGTAGAGGCTGGAAGCAAAGTTAGTTGCCTCTCATTTGTGCTTGTGTGCATTCCTGGTATTACTTCTTTATTGCACCAAGACATTCATTATTAATTGCATCATTCGAGCAGTATTTTTTTCTGCTGACAGCCTGAGACCCAAAAGTTTGTTCCTGCAGAAGGGGCACAAACTAGCGGAGGAGGAATGTGGATCCTTTTGCTAAACCCCCTTCTCACATCACTAAAACCAATGAGAATTTATCCAGTCTGGCGGGATTTCCCCAGCTCCAAACACCCCAAGCCTTAACCAGGCTTGTAGAGCCTGAAGAAGGGAGGGCTCGGGGGAGACCTTAAAGCACCTTCCAGTGCCTAAAGGGGCCAACAAGAAACCTTGAGAGGGGCTTTGGATAAGGGCCTGCGGGGACAGAACAGGGAAGGACGGTTCTAAATTGACGGGGGGGGGGGGGTGGTGATCAATATGGGATCCTGGGAAGAAGCTCTTCCCTGTGAGGGGTGGTGAGGCTCTGGCACAGGTTGCCAAGAGGAGCTATGGCTGGCACAGGCTGCCCAGAGGAGCTATGGCTGCCCCATCCGTGGCACTGTTCAAGGCCAGCTTGGATGTGGCTACCAGCTCCCAAAGCTGCACTCAAGCCATAAGGCAGACCTAGAGGAAATGACACCCAGAAACTCCCATTTGTGCAGGCAACACCCAGCCAGGTTTTGACCAGCATTTGCGGGCTGCGAGCAGCAGCCGAGCACGAGCGCAGCGCCTTGAGGATGGATTGACCGGGCACAGGGTCACTCAGTCCCATGTCTTCTCCAGGCATTAGTGTTGCTTATGCCACGAATGCCTTCTTTCCTTGTAGACAACAGCCATAGATCATTTTCCCTGGAAGAACCCCTGTACGCTCTACATCCCACCAAGATGAGAGGCACAAAGGCACACGTCTGCCCCAGCACTCACCAGTGGGGATTCTTTACTCCCAAACACCGCAACACGAGCAACGGTGTCCTGCTTTCCCGTCACCTGGACTTCCAGTGTGAACGGGATCTCCACCGAGCTGTGAGGCTGGATAATCCCACGGGGCTCAGGGCTGGAGTACCACACAGCAGCAGCATCCTTGTTCTCCTATAAGGGACAGAACCAAACACGGCTTCAGACTGACCTTTGAGGAAACTTTCAACTCTTTAACATCTACCACAACGCCAACTCACACACGTGTCTAAAAATGCCTAGGAGAAAGCAGAAAGGCACAACTCAAGATGCAAGACATGTATGGGTTCAGCATCCCGAGGGGGGCCAACAGCTGCTGCCTCCACAACCCCCCGTCCCGTGCTGGCAGCCTCCTTGCAGCAGCTTTTCACAACCCTACAAGTTCTCCCGCATTGAAAGCATCCCAAAGACTTGAATATAATCTGCTTCCTGGAGAGTTTAAGCTGCTTCCTGGAGTTGATATTCAGGTAGCTTCCTGTTCCCAGCAAACCTTTAGGGTTGAATACAAACCAGCAACATCTTAACCAAACCCGTTTTTTCCCTAACAAACCCCTAGGTGACATTGGAGGCAGGAGGCGGATGCGATGCCAAACCTGAGGAAGAGCCCAGTAGCAGCCTGGAAGGTTGCTGTCGTTCACAAGGGTCAGCATCTGCTGGTAAGGGACTTTGAGAGAGCATCGTCCAAAGGTCAGAGCCGGGTGGAGCACTCGCAGCGGGGGAATTACACATCTAGGCAGAGAGATGAGCAAAAGGGAATTAGATTCTGACACAGCGTTGCTTACTTGTTTACTTCTCAATGAGCACCAAATGGAGCACGACCCATTTGTCACCGTCAAATAGACATTTGATACGCCTACAGTGAGAAACAGCCTTCAACTTCTTTTTACCCAACAACCTCTTGCAAAAGAGGGGCAGACCCTGAGTCTCAGCATCACAAAAGCTGCTCAGTGCCCAGGCAGAGCACGGTGCCCTGTCCCAGGTCAGCTTTGCCCCTCCTTTGCCCCAGGAGGCTCGCAAGGACCCTCTCAATGGCCCCAGCGAGGTGTGAGCTCTGAGGGAGCTTTCCCACCGAGGAGCAGCGCTCGCCAAGGCTCCAGGAACACCAGACTCCAGTGTCTCAGGGAAAACACCGCTGTGTCCCTGCCTCAAATCCAGCCCTTTACCCCAGCAACGCAGGGTGCAGGCCACCACCTGCCCTGCGCCGTGAGCGATAACCCTCTCCCAGGCCCTGTGGCTGCCTTGCTCCTTTCCCCAGGGGTCCGCACGCCAGCTGCTCCCATTTGCACTTGTTCTACACAACTGCAGCCCAGGCACTGACTGCACAACTCTGCCCGGGAGAGGGAACAGCACCGGTGAAATGCATCCCTCTTGCCGTTGAACTGACGCCCACCGCAGCACAACAGGCCTGAATGTGGCTGAAGCAAGAACAACTTTGAGCTTAACTCCGAGAACATCAATGCTCAGCAGAGCCAGACGGAAGCACAAAAACCTGAGCTCACCTTCCACACCAAGGACTACTTTGTCTGTCACAAGATCTCGCCTTTACTTTTCCCTCACCAGTCCTGCCCTAAGCCCCTTGCCCGTCTGCACGGCCCCTCCTTAACTGAGGCAGACAACAGCTTGCAGCAGCTGCTTGCTGTGGCCCAAACCAGTCCTGGATTCTGGCCACAACCCAGCACAAGTCCAACACTTGCAGGAAGGAGGAGAGGCGGCCCTTTGGAAACATTACACCTCAAGCCCCCAGAGCAGGCCGATAAGGAATATAATCACAGTTTCCTGTAGGAGAAGGCCCTGGGCCGTGCCTGTGCCTGAGCACAAGTGCTGCTCATCATGGACTGCTTTCCATGCGCTGCTGTTCTCCTGTCTAGCTGGGCAGAACTAGCTCATTGAGCAATGCTCCTCGTTTGGAGCTGGAGCCAGCCAGCTCTACGCAAGGCAGCACCACTTGCTTCTGGCAGATGCATAGGGAAAGAAGAGGGGCTGCAAGGGAAGCGTTGGTACCTGGCTCTGACGGGCAGTGATAACACCTCTCTGCCAACACCATCCACATCAGCCACCAGGGCCAGCTTGTATCTCTTCACGGTGTTGGAGCACAGGGTGACCTGGAAGACAAGAGCATCAAATACTTCATCACTCCCAAAACCCATCGGCCATATGCAGTGCCCTCCACATCTCCTTCCACAGCAAGGAAAGGGAGGATTTAGTAGATATGAGGAAGATGAGGTATCAGGAAGAAGTTCTTCCTTGTGCGGGGGCTGAGGCCCTGGCACCGGTTGCCCAGAGAAGCTGTGGCTGCCCCATCCCTGGCGGTGTTCAAGGCCAGTTTGGATGTGGCTTGGAGCAGCCTCGTCTGGTGGAAGGTGTCCCTGCCCATGGCAGGGGGCTGGAACTGGATGAGCTGTAAGGTCCCTTCCAACCCAAAACAGGCTAGGATTCTGTGATGTTTGCCTTTAATTCTTCTGCTGGTTCATGTGTAGAGCACAGTCTCTGGCAGTAACAGAAGTCTTTGGACAATACCTGAATTACTGAATGCGCTTTGCGTTGCCAGGGCAGATGTAGAGCCCAACACTAGTGCCCAACTCTTACTCGCAGGATGCTCAGAGCCAGCAGTGCTAAAGCCCCCTCAATGCCACCGAAGCTCCAGCTCCACCTCTGAAGCACACAGGGCTGGACTCTTCGCGTACCTGGATATCCAAGTGTCCCTTGGCGCAGATGGTCCCTGTGCAGGGCCTGATAGTAAATTCAGCTGGCTTCTTGGCACCTGGGGCTCGCTTTCTCCACGACGGACCAGTGCTGTCTGACACCTGAGCAAAACTGGTCACGCTGGGTGCTCCCGAGCCGTCCCCAGGAATGCGAAGGTTGAAGTTGAAGGGCACCGAGGAAGTGTTAGTGAGGCGGCAGCACAGGGTGCGAGGAAAGCCTGGGAAAAGGACACAACAGGAGTTTATTATCCCGTGACTCCTGGGGTGGACATCCTGCGGTGATAAAAAACTGCGCTTGGAGTTTGCCTCCTTTCAATGGCAATTACAGCTGATTGAGAAGCTCTGTGGGGAAGTCGTCGTCAATGACGGTCCCTTTTACGCTTGTCACACAGAAATGCCACTCTGACACAAGTGTCTCTAACTGTGAGGAGCTCTCACCTCCCCCAGACCAGCACCAATTCCTTCTCAACCATGACGGTGCATCCAGAACATTTACTCTCAAAAGTCAGTCCAGAAAAGTCCCTGTGAACTCCACAAACACTCCCACAGTTTTCGAGAGATAAAAGCAGTATGTTGTCATCAAAGAGATGATCCAGGAAAGGAAAGGAAAGATGAAATTGGCAGCCACAGCATGATGCAGAGCACTCTGAAGCAGTTTCTCCAGACAGGAACCTCGGTGCATCTCCTGGTTTGGGACAATTGAGACTGAGCCTGTGGCAGCTCACGGCCCACTTCACTGGAGGCAAACCTGATGCTCGCTCAAGAACAAGCAGGACCTGTGTCTCACCCTCCCGAAGGAGTGGGGACAAACGGCCATGCTGCACACCGCCTTTCATTACCCCACAAAGGCTGACATGGCTTCAGCTTTGGTACTTGCTTTCCATAATGGAAGCCACTGACACAATCGCAGCTGATCTGGGGGGTTGAGTTCACATTTAAACTTGAGACCATCTCAGTGAGAAGTCCTTTGCGAGACTGAGGTGGAGAACCAGAATCTGCATCTCAGTGGAGAAGCTCTGGGTGCACAGCCGCCAGCTGCGTCAGCAGAGCTGGGCTTTTGGTGGGGAAGGAGGAGCCCATGTCTGAAGACATGGGCGCCCAATGCGGAGCTACTGCTTGGCCATGTTACCTGGGAGCTGACAACGAGTTGGCCTCACAGCACTAATTGATTTCTCACGCTAATGGTCAGGTGGGTAAATGGTGCCCTTGCCTCACAACAGCAAAATTCACCCAGGGCACCTACAACTTGCCTTCAACTCCCTTCTCCAGTTGGCCGTGGACAAGAAAGACTTTCACAGCCATTCTGTTGCTGAGGACTGGCAGATTGGGGCTGGACTGACTGTGAGGGACACCAGAGAACACTGACTTTCTACTCCCTCCGTTCTATTTGAACCATTCAATTGGCTCTGTGCCATTCTGTCTGGGTCTGTTTGATCTCATGATGGCAAAATACTGCCTAGCAGCTGGCAGTCCTGGTTTTGACATGCTGAAGGCGGCTATGGAGGAACACAAGTGACAATGCTGTCCTGGACAAGTGCTCCATCTGGGTAAGGCTCAGACCTCCCACCCTGCAGCCCAAGCCCAGGGCACACTCACCAAAGGAGACTTCACCGAAGCGGAGGGACGATACATTGAAATGAAACGCCGGCCCAGTGACACAGCCACTGTGAGGACAAAGGCAGAGGAGACATGGCCTCGGTTAAAGAGAACTGCAAAGCCTTCAGCTTTCCTTACCGTTCCGGTGGGTAAAAGCCGGCCTGAGAACCTCAGGGGGTTTCACATCAAGCCCTCACCCTCATGCTCAGCACAGCATCCAGGTGGACGGGAGGCAGCCAAAGCAAAGCGGTCAGCAGCCCATAGCTGCTTGTGGGGCTTGGGGCACAGTGTCATGCAGGGTATGCCCCCAGGTTGTTGATGGCCTGAGGAAGGACACCAAACAAGTGATGGCTGCGTGCCTCAGTTTCCCCATCTGTAATGTGTTGGACACAGGGGTGTCCCCAGTAAAGCACACTCAATGTAACTACCCTTCCCAGCCACAGCTTTCCTGCTTTGGCATTTCTTAGCTGGAACCGCTCTTCCCATGGAGTACAGGAACACCTTGCTCAGAAGATCTTGATCCACGCAATCGTTATGGGGGCAGGACTTTGAGACACGAAGCCGGGGGAGCCCCAGACATCCCTTGACAAGAGCCGCAACAGCTCAACAGAGCGGACAGTTGAATCTTGGAGGAAAATATCAGCCAACCACCAGGGCACCAGCTGACCCATCCAAGAGCAACACGTCTTAAACCACCCAACACAGAATCGTCAAATCATCTACGCTGGAAAAGACCTTTAAGATCATCAAGTCCAACTGTCACCCCAGCGCTGCCAAGCCCACCACTAATCCGTGTCACTAAGGGCCTCGTCTACACGGTTTGGGAACACTTCCAGAGATGGTGACTCCACCACTGCCCGGGGCAGTCTCTTCTGACCACCCTTTCGGGGAGAAACTGTTCCTAACATCAAATCTAAATCTGCCCTGCACACACTGAGGCCGTTTCCTCTTGTCCTTTCCCTTGTTACTTGGGAGAAGAGACCAGCCACCTCCTGGCTCCATCCTCCTTTCAAGTAGTTGCAGGCATAATGGAACCTGAACGCACCGCATCTCCTCACCTGCCCTTAAATTCAGCAGACTTGAAGGCTCCAAACTCCAGGACTCACCAACATCCACCTGAATCACCACGTGAAGCTGCACAACACCCATTAATTTATTTCATGGTTGATGCCAACCAATGCCAGCTCTGCCTCTCAGCTCAAAATCAAGGACCACAGCAAATGGTGTGTTCAACCCAACCTATTCCATGGCTCCCTCTTGCTGACAATTCCACTTCACTTGCTGCTGCGGTCGCAAGGAGTCAGCATCAAACTGGAGTCAAGGTTAGTGTGGGCTCCTAGTGTGGGGATGCCAGGATGAGAGCCAAGATCAAGACCTCAGACAAGCCTTTTCTTTCTCTGCTCCATCAGCAAATGAGGTAGGTGGGAGATGACTACCCAGAGAGAGATACAGATGTGGCCGCCAAGCTCTTAGAACCCTCCTCACCTCACAGTCAGCGTCAGAGGCTCAGGGGATCCCTTCACATTGAACTGGAATTCCTCTGTGAACTGCCCCATGACACTGGCATTGAAGGAGATCCAGATGGCCTGATGATCAAAAGGCAAAAGCATGCCCTCCCGCGGGCCAAAGGTGAAGCAGGAGCCCAGAGCTCTCTCTGGAGGGACCACGCTGAAGGGAGTCTCAGTAACTCCTCTGTTGAGCAGGAACACCTGCAGCAGCAGCGAGAAGGCAACATGGAAATACATGAGGAATCCTCTTTGCTTACAGAAGGCTCACTTCTTTTCTAGTTTAGCAATTAACATCTGTAAAAGGCAGAAGATGCTGAGCGCTGCTGCCAAATACAACAGGACGAGTTCTGCCTCGGGGTTTTTTTCCATGCAAAGCAGGGATAACTTCACACAAACAGAGCCACTCTGGGCTTATTCCCCTGACACAGAGCACTCCACTTGACCTGCAGTGCCAAGCACCTGCTCAGCACCACCAAGTTGATTCAGACCCATCCCACAGCTCCACGAGGCTCGCTGCTGCCCGGGAGCCATCCGGATCCACCCCATGCCCTGCGCCCCGTCCTGCTCACCCTGTAGCTGTGGCTTGAGCCAACAGTCACCTCCCCGATGCTCAGCTGGTCACAGCTGAGTTGGACCTGGGGCCCGACGCCTTCCCCGCTGATGCACAGGGGCAGCCTGGTCTCACAGCCTGTGGAGGGAAATCTCTGTGAGTGCAATTTCCTCTGCTACGCGGCACTTTCCAGGTTGTCTCAGTGCTGCTGCCGGTCCCTGGGCTGGATGGAACCAGCTCTAGATGCTCCAGGAGAAGATACGGGACCCATCTCGTCCCTCAGGACATACGCCTTGGGGCTGCTTTCTCATTTCTAACCAACCCCCTGGGCCGGTGTCTCAGAGAACCACAGAATGGTTTGCGTTGGAAAGGACCTTAAGATCATCCAGTTCCAACCCCTTGCCATGGACAGGGACACCTTCCACTAGAGCAGCTTGCTTCAAGTCCCTTCCAGCCTGAACTTGAACATTGCCACGGGTGGAGCAACTTCCTTGGGCAGCCTCTTCCAGTGCCTCACCACTCTCACAGGAAAGAATTTCTTCTGTATATCTAAACTAAATCTCCCCTGTTTAAGCTCGAACCCATCAGCCCTTGTCTTATCTCTCCAGTCCCCGATGAAGGCTCTCTCTCCAGTCATGGGAAACCAGCCTTCTCACTGAGCAGATCACATAAGCCATAAATGTACTGCTAACGTGCACATCCCTTGGTGCAAAGGCAACCGAGACCTCAAGGCTTACAGCTAAACTCCAAGGTGGGTCCTTTCCCTTACATTTGCTAGAGATGACAGAGCACAAGATCTTCAGTCTGAAGGCTGCTCTCAGCCACTGAAGCAGCCTAAGGTGCCTGAATCCTGGCTCAAATTTTGGATGAGCTCTCACTGCCATCCCAGCCTACTCTGCACACAAAGTGAGCAGCACGAGAAGGAGGAGAGAGCCACGCCACAAAGACTCATCTTGGAGGTAACTGGTCTACAGAGGCCTGGTGCTCCTTCACTAAAGCTGTGTTGCAAATGCTGGCAAAGCCATGGCGGGAAAGCTTATTCCTTCACTGCTTGGTCACTTCTGGGATCAGGAAGGCAGAGCCAGGCATCCTGAGCCCTGGCCTCCGACAGGAGACCACAGGGAACCACGGGGACAGCGGCGTGTGCCAGCACTGCCCTGTTGAGCCCTCCAGAACTACATGAGGTCCGAGTGGGCTGGAAGAGTGTTTCTACCTCCTCTGTGGGAACAGGAGCAGGAGGAAAGAGCTGTACCTGAGATGTCACAGTAGACTGTCTCTTGGTAGACTCTGGCTTCTTCGGGCTTAAAGATCACATTGATTTCAAGGGAAGAATTGGGCAAGACATCTCCCTCCTGAAACAGAAGTGACAGCAAACCATTTATCTTCAAACATCACATTCTTGTTTCCACTGCAGCCCTGGAAGCCTTTATTTAGAGCATCAGCAAAGAGCAAGGAGCAAGCAACGCTTGCCAACAGGATTTACAGGAGAGCTTGGAAGCAGCAGCTTCCCAAGTCCCTCGCCTTTACTGGCACCCGGAAGGGGCATTTTGTTCCCCTCAGAAGAGACTGAGCTCTTGCTCGCGGATTTAAGTCTGGGCCACGCTACCAGTTTCTGCAACTCTCTGCTGCTCTCGCAGAGGATCCTGGCACTGGTGCTCAGTCCCAGGAAGCCCTGCCACACATTTCAGGAGGCATCCCTGGTTTCTATAGGCTCTCACTTCCTGTAACTGGTTTAAGGAAAGGCACCTCTCAGCCTTCCATGGGCTGCAGGAGCAACCAAGAAGAGAACAGCAGCCCCTTCCTCGGAAAACAAAATAGAAAAAAATAAACTACTTTCACCCACTGTAAAAGAAAGAAGAGGTTGGGATTATTCCAGGGTTTACTCCAAGACGAGAAGGGATGCTGTGCTGCTCAGACAGCAGCCATTCTTCATCTCAAGACCATGCAAATACTCAGAAGGCAGGCTCTGGCTGATTGAAGGCCATGGGGTTTTTGCTGGCATCACCAGGAAAGTGAGCAGTTTTCTCTACCTATCTGCAGTAGAACTCAAAAAGCCCGTTTAAACCTGCCAGCCTCGTGTCCAGGCTCACAGACGACACTGGAAGGGAGACTCAGACGTGGTATAAATCCAGGTTTTAGGAAGGGATTGCTGTTCTTGGGCTCAATTTGGCCTCCTTTCCACCCAGGACCATTGCATTCTGCAGGTCAGTATGTGAACTAACAGTGCACCAGTGTCCTTTCTTCAGCCCCGCGCGCTACGTGGGAATGTGTCCTTACGGAGAATAACTGATACCTCTGAACACTGTGAGGACACTCATGAAGTGCCCTTAATTCACAGCCCTTGCAGCAGAGCCCAGCCTGGGGTCGGCTCTTGCTGCTGTTCAGAAATGCTTTTTGCAACAAGTGCCCCTAGCCTCACCAGAAACCGGATGTCTCCTCTCTTGGCACATCAAGCAGCTGATGTGGGATCTGCCAAGGGACCTCCTTCAGAGATGAGAAGGAGGAGGAGCAGCAGGAAGGGAGGTTCTCAGCCATCACTTACCATGGGCACAATGGTGAAAATATCACTGCAGAAAGGCATGGAGCCTCCCTGCACCTCTGTCCCCTGGTTCTGGGAGCTGCAGATGGGAAGGGAAGGGTGTTCTCTGAGAGGGGGGACCAGCCCGTGCTCCGTAGGAACATCAACCAGCTTGTCCTCTTCCAGCCTCTGCAGCCTGTGCCATGGGAGAGACGAACCAAGCAGATAATTGAATAAGCAGCAGATTTGCAAAGCCTGTCGTGTCAGTGCACGAGCAGCAAAGCACTCGGCGAGGAAGAGCAGCAGCTCAGCACAGGGCTGACCCTGAGACACAGGCTCCCACATGGATCCCATTACTGCCGTTCTTCCCAGCACAGCAAGGAGTTTTACTCCTCACTGACGAGCTAACAAGAGGTTTCTTAAAGCTGGCAGCCCTCAAGAAAAAGCCTCCTGCATTGGGAGGGGAGAAGCAACTGGCTTTCAGCTGCTCGTTACCAGCATCACACTTTTCCCCTTCCCTTTTGCACCCACAGGGGTGAGGAGACAGTATCTGCACTGCCTTCCACCAGAGGATCCCGGTGCACTTCCAAAGCAAAGCAACGGATTTGGGCATCCCATCACTTCAGTGACACAAATGGCTTTCTGAGCATGAAAACAGAGGTGCCAAGAGACGAAGGGACTCTGCCCAGCATCACCTAGTAAAGAAGTCAGGACCAGCATCTCTGAATGCAAACCCTACGTGGAATCTTGAACCACCTCATCTTTTCCCTCGTTTTGGCCTCCACTGCAGAGCTGTGATGCACTTGACCTCTCCCTTTATTGGCGGCTGCAGCAGAAATCATTCTAGTGTTTAAAGACCACAAGCGGGAGATGAAAGGGGAGCCCTGCTGCAGAGCGGTTGCTCCTTGCTGGCACACTGCTGTCCCCCCTTCACGCTCCAGTCCCCTGGCCATGAAGAACCAGCGGGTGACAGCACTGGGGGACCAGGGGAAAGCTCCACGTGCAGCAAATCGAGGCAACGCCGTGTGAACGATCATCACCCAGCTAAATCCAAACGCAAAGAGAAGGGAAACAGGCAAGGACGTTACTTGCTGCACACACACTGAGCCTCGCGCACATGCTGTGCATGAGGAGGGCTTCCACACACTGGCATGAGCAGCCCTCAACTCAAGCTCCGTCAGCAGGCCAGAATCACATCCCTAAAAGCGCTGCAGGAGGGACACCTTCTTTTGGGGTCACATCCCAACACAGGCTCCTGCACTGCCTCCTCTCAGGAAAAGGCCCTCTCTCCTCTGAGATCTCAAAAGCTTCTCTGACAGCAGGACGGTGGCCTTGGACCATCCCCAAAACTACGAGTAAGGAGGAACCAAGCGTCGTGCTCAGAGTCAAGGACAGAGACTGGCACGACAGCAAGTCTCATACGTAAAAAATCAGGTTGAAGTGAACTCTGGGGAAAGCTGGTGGCTTCTGAGGGGACAGAGGATCACCCAGGGTCCAGTCCGAGACAGGCAGGTGGGGAGAGATGCTAAAGAAATGGTCCAGGGAAGAATCAAGGCAAGCTCACGAGATTTTCTTTTAACTCAGTGCGTTTGCACAGAACTCACACACTGTGTCATTAAAAACAGACAACAGTGGAAAACTAGTTCTGGCCTTTGAGGCATTTCTGACCTAATTACGCTGAACTTGATGTGCTCAAAGCCCTTGAAAAGTGCTGCAGTTCAAGGCAGTTTCCTGATCAGCTCTGGGTTCAGACTAACTCCTGTATATCTGCACCCATCTGAGCCTGAGAAGTCGCACAAGGATTGCCCAAGCCACATAAGCTTTAAAGTGTCATTTCCAGTTCATCCCCCCAGGCTGTGAGTGTTTCTCTGCTGCCTAAAATGGCAATTTCAAAGCTTCGCCAGAGACACCCTTGGAAGAACCTGCCCCATCTCTCACCACCACGACGACACAGGTTGCTGAAGCCCAAAAGCACTTCCAAGTCCTGGCTGCCCTCCCTTCCCCGCAGAGCCCTCCACATCTGCCCAGCCTATGAGGAAGGGGAGAAACACCTCGTTGGGCCAGAAACCAGGACACTGAAAGGCAATTCCCCAGCCTACGGCAGGATGGCCTCCACCTTCTGGGCCAACCAAGCACTCTACCCTGCCTGTGACTGGAAAAGGAGCCTGCCAGCTTATCAAAGAAGAAACTGCTAGAGTATCACAGTAGCTGTGCCACCTGCAGCTCTTCAGGGCTACTGCTCAGTGCAGTCCCAGGTACCGAGTGCTGACACCTTCCTCAGCCTCATGGACCCTCCGTAGTGCACGGATCTCTGAACTCAATAGTTTGCCGCTCCCAAACGTGAGTTTGCCCTCTCAAGCAATCCAGTGATTGCACTCAACCTTCTCTCCCCAAAACATCATCCTCAGCTGTAGCACGGCTGAGACTGCAATGGCAAGGGTTAAGCTCCACGCTGTGCATGGGTCTACGTGCCCTAATCCGTTCAAAAGCCCCAACAGCCCTCTGAGACCGTGTGTTAGTTTTCCCCTGGGGCATCTATCTTTCTGAGACGAATCTCTCAAACAAACCTCAGCTTCTGCCGCTCCTCCTCTTCCTGATCAACAAAACGCTTCCACTGGAAGTGGGCCGTGATGGCACTCTGATTCTGGATGACCAGGGATCTTAGCTTTGACAGCGTGACAGAAGTCTTCTCAACTGTCAAGGAGCTCTTGTCAAGCCTGATGTTGACATTTACAGCTGTTCCACAAAGGCTTTTGTGAACATCTTCACCTGGAACAAAGCAAAAGCAAGTCTCGCCTCATCTCACTTGCTGACGGAAGTACAAGGAACAGAGCAATCTGCAGGCAACAGAAGAAAGAGCTGCAGTTTTGAACTGCATAAGCAGTTCCCCGGATCAGGACACTTAGCATATCCTGACAGCTGCACATGCTACAGCATGAGGATGTCCTGGCACCACCTTAGTCACGTTATTTTGTGGGTCGTTCGTGGAGATGTATCTTTTCAGATGTGCCCGGGTGCCCTTTGGGCTGCCATCCCACTCAGGTCACAGGGAATTCTACATCCAAGTCACTCAGTGATGCTGAGGAGCGCCACCTCAGCCATGCCTTGCCCAGGGTCTCCTGCAGGCAGGAGATGCCCCCAGTGTCGTGTCATCCTCATCTCCTGGTCCTGAAATATTGGGCATAGCTCTGATCTCAGAACCCAAGCGGGAGCATTTGAAATGCAATGGAGAAGGGCAGAAACAACAATGGAAACTACAGAGCAGCTTCTGTGCTGAGCTCTGCACTCAACAGGCTGCTACTGGGCCCTCGGATCCATCTGCCAACTCCTTTTGCTACAGTCACAGCCAGGTGCCTCACCACTGCCCGCACATTCTTCCTTGTCAAACGTGCTGCTGTTACCACTTCACCACCGGAGAAGTGAGTCCCTTCACTAGGGTAAGTGTCCTCTGGAAGGCTGGAGACTTACTTCCAGCACCAGAGCAACACGCACAGCAGCACAGCCATTTCAAAGTGTTTCTCCAAGGTGGTGTTCACGACCTACCTTCAGACATCATTGCACCCTCACATTACTGACTCCAGCCAGCCCTAGCAGCAGCTTGCTCATAAACCTCACCACTAAAGAACTGCTGCTAACAAGGCGGTTTCTACAGAATCATTCCCAGGCTACAGCAAAGCTCAGAGCACCCTAATGGCTACCGCTGCCACAGTTACTGCTCCTCCTGGTCACAAGTCCTCAGCATGGCCCAGCTCTCAGCACAGCACCAACTGTACCCATGCAGCACATCACAAGAAGAGGGTCTCTACCTCAAAGGCCTTCCCGGGAACTGTAACACAACAGATCGGGATGAAAAGCAATGACCCGTCAGGAGAGCTCTAGGGGACAGGTTGCAGGCTCTTCAGAGAGCTCTCTTGCACGTTAAAAGCCATCTCCTTTTCAGTCAGGCTCCCTGCTGTGAGTTCTTCTGCAATGGAGCACCCAGAATATTCGCCATCGCCCCCGGTGCACCGTGCGCAGGAAGATCTGCCTGCCTTGTTACAGGCTGAAATATTCCAGCACAGGAATATCTGGCAGCCAGCAGGGGAGCTTTGCTCTACTCAGCGTGAAGGAACCTTGCAGAAGGCATTCAACAGGACAATGAAGCCACCAGATGATGACAGACAGCACAGACACCGCTCTGTTTCGAAGGACACACGGAGGGTGCACCACGCGCTTACCTGTGTCATAGTGAACGATCATTGGACTCGTATAAACACCAGTCTTTGGTGGGTGGAATTCCACCGTGACTTCCATCGCTTCTCCAACGCCAAGAGTCCCAATGGAGGGATCCACAGAGAAAGGGCTGCAACACAAAGAGAGAGATCAGGACTGTATGGGAGATCCGGGCCCTCCGTTAAGTTTGCAGTCTAGTTCGCTTCAGCTCACTTGTGCAAGCAAGGAGCAAGCAAACCACAGTCGGTACAAGAAAACCAGAACATCCAGGATCAGAAATGGAGCGGGTGACTCTCCCTGCTGAAAGAGAACCAGACCTCAGAAGATCCCGCGGTATACCACGACCCCAGCCCCCCACACTCTGCACCCAGTTCTCAGTTCTCAGCTCTTCACCTCTGCACACGTGCAATCCAGTTACTCAGAATTCTGCTTTTTTGTGTAGTTCACTTAAAACTTTCCTAATGCTTCCCATTTCTTTATTGCAACTTGGGACTGAAATAGTTCATTGCCGAAGTTCGGGAACTCTTAAAACCCTTGTCAAGGAGCTCTCAACACACGCTCTATTACCCAGTAGAGTAGTTGGCAAGCGCCTTGCAAATAGATGCTAGACTTCACTGGGTATTTACTGTGGTGGTGCCTCTCACCAGCTCATTGCTTGCCTGTTTCTTGAGGCTGTGTTTGGGATCCGTGACCTGAGCCCCTCGAACTGTCCTCTGCCACACAGCACCTTCTTCAGCAGTCAAGCTGCCTTCCTACCTTGCCTCTTCCAACCCAACAGCATCAGACCTGCAAGATGCTGCGTTGGAGACACCACTGCAGTGTAAAACTTGCTTGCAGAGCTTTCTCAAAACACTGCAAGCAATGGCAAACCCCACGTGTCCTGCCCATCTCCAGCACCTCAGATGCTCTGCCTCCTTTTTCTCACAGTTTACAAGCCCATGACCACGCAACAGCGTTTTGCGCAAGGGATGAGCTCCTTTACCTCAGAGTGGTGATGCTGTAGCAAGCCTCCCGCTTCCCCACGTTGCGCACCAGCAGAGTTTTCTGGGTGCTGAACCTGACTGGACACTCGGAGAAGTTCAGCTGCTCAGGGAAGTCCAGGCTGGCTCGGGCACCTATGGCTCGGATAGGCACAAAGAACTTCTCCCTCTCTGTGATGATGATAAGCTCGTCGAAATAATCCTGCAGGGAGAGAAACAATCTCAGCACAGTGCCTTTAGCACCATGCCCATGGCAGAAGAAGAGCTGCTGGTTTCTGTGACTCTCACAGTAGCATTCGGCAATGGACATGCACTTTTTACCTTCATGGCCTTTCATTACAGATTATTTCACAAGCAGGGGCAGCCAGGGACCATGGGGCAGATCCTCTTTAGTCTCTACAGGCATGCTGCCCGAGGGTAGGCCAGAGTATTGAACTACATTTAAGCAGCAAACAGAAGATGAGGAAAAGGCCATGCACAGGCAGCAGACTCTCAGCCCTGAAGCCAACAGACGTTACGTTAAATATTCCACCACTGAAGGGGAAAACAGCCTGAAACAGGCAAGAGCCTCCAGCCTATGGGAGCACAACCTTCACCCCCAGGAAAGAGTCTCCCCCAGGTCTAGATCCAGTGCAACTCCACTGAACGCAGGCCACTTCTTCAAAACCCACACCACATGCCTGCTTTGGAACCCAGCCCTGCAGGTTCACCTTCCCCTCAAGGCGCCATCTCTCGGGACCTCCACTCTCACCTTGTCCTCATCAGGTCTGAAAAGGATGCGGTAGGTTGAAGACATGCCCGGTGCTACCTTATAGTCCTCATTACTCGGGCTGATCAACTCGAAGTAAGGAGAGTTCCCCAGGATGACGTTCAGCAGACGAGGAACCTGCAGGGAAGACACAAGTAGGATTTTGTCGCTTGTGGAAACATGAGAAGGGACCAGGACAGGCCATGTGACATCCTTCCTTACCACCTTTCCAAAACACTTTTAGCTCTGAAGCTACACGCACGTAACACACGAGGGTGGACTTGAATCCCTTCTGCTGAGCTACACAGCTGCAGCACAGAGACAGTAGGAACAACACGCCCTGCTCTGAAGGCAGCAGGAAGGAGATGCAGTACCTCAAGTCACCTGCGTATTCAACAAGCCCAAAGAACATGCTTGCTTCTGCCTGCACACATCCATGCAGTCATACCTCTGGAGGGGGAATGTATTATCTGAAGGCAAACCAGCGTGCGTTATACGGGGAGGGAAGGAAGTCACTTCTGACACACCAGGGTGGAGCGGGGTGGTCAAGCTGCGGTGCTAGTCATGGCGGTGGACCAGCAAGAGAAGCAGACCACAGACACTCTGGGCTTCCTGAGAATAAAAGCTTACCTCAAGAGCAAAAGGACGAGCGCAGGAAGACAAAAGAACAACCCCAGGAAGAAGCAGATGGCTAAGAGAATTTAAAGGGGGCTGCAAAGCAGCAAGGGAGATCCGTAATACAAGCAAAGGCTGGTGCAGAGATGAGAACACCCAACGTGCCTCTACGATGGATACCACAGGCACGGAGACAGCAAACAGACATTCTCTAGCACACAGGCAGCAACGCCCCAGCACCCAATCTCATCTCAGAAAGCATAACAAGGAGACTTTGAATGGCAGGCAGCTCCACTGATGAACACGACGAGCCTTGGAAAAAATGGAGGCTCATTCTGCACCCCTGACCCAAGCCTGGTGACCCATGGCCAAGGCAGCCCTGGACGCTCTAAACACCCTTTGTTCCCACCAATGCCCTGGGGCAGCAAGCTCCAGGAGCCCATTTCCCACTGCAGCCACACGTTCTGGTCGCCAAGTCCCTTGGCACGTGAGCCCAGGTGGCAAAGATCTTCAGCAAGAGCCACCCAGGATGCCTCTGAGGGTGCTGAGGAGCAGCCTGAAGACAGGAAAGCAATTCGACAGCAAGTAGGCAAGAGCAGTAAGCATAGAGTGCAGCACTTCCGTATCGGAGTGAATACAGAGCACCTATTGGGCTCGATTACACTTTGCCTCTGTTACACATTGCTGCTAGCTGCAGTTTTAGGGGGTAGACAACCTCAGCTACCACGCAGGATACATCAGTAGGATTCCGAGGAATGTGGGAAACTCGTGAGACAGAGCACAATGTTCCTTTTCTCCAGGGCATGACCAAAACCCAGCAAAATTAGAACATAATGAACTCTCTTGGGATTAGCATCTCTATCTTTGTGCATTTAAATATGCCAAGGGTTTTCCTTAGAGCTGATCTGCCTTTTACACCAGGGCTCTCCGACGCCTGAGGTTGTACCAGCTTCACAACTGATTCATTTTGGGTAAAATCAACAGTTCACACACTGCCTCCCCTTCACAGGGCATAGAAATCCCAAGCTGCAGCTGTTACCAGTCTCTTACGTTTTATTGGGAATGGCACCAACATCAATGCAGGTGTTGTTTTCCACTTGGGAAGCACGAATAGAGCAAATTCACTGTTTGCCTCTTTGCTGGTACTTGGCAAAGGCAAACATTCTGAGGTGCTGCACGGATGAGGGAGCAGCTGAAGCCAAAAGGCACAGTGGGAATGAAGCAGAGCAGTAGGAAAAGAGAAGCTGAGGCCCATTTTAATAAGCGAAGGACACACCTGCAGCAAAGATTGCCCAAAGTCACTGTGAACCACACCAGTGGTGTCCCTTGGGCATAGGTACCCACATTGCAACTTCCCAGTATGCCCAAGCTACACCAGGAATGACACAGTACTCTCTGGGAGTAACTGAGGGACCGTACCTTCATCCTTCCTTGCCAAAGGCTCTTCCATGCTCTATCACGTCCCTGTAAAACCTGTTATCTCAGGAGATACTTTGACTTCTCTTGCTGTTCCTCCCCCTACATTAAGCCCTGACGGTGTCACTCCTTTTGTCCCCTCCTTTGTTTCTCCCAACAGGGAGATTTGAGGAGGGCGTTAATTCACCTGCACACTTCCACCTCCCCCCCGCTCCCCGCTGTGCCCTCCTCTCACACACACGTCTTGCTCTTTCTTACACAACCGGATCCTGAATTACGCCTGTTTCTCACCTTTCTCTGCTTCCAGCACACTTCCTCTTACGTACCAAGAGAATCCCTGTGCGGAAGAAAGCGCTCCGCGACAGGACGTTGAACTCAGCCCCTTTCCTCCCTCCTGTCTTTTCCCACCAGCTTGCTCTTGGCACATGCCTCACTGGAGCAAACGTTTCCCCAGCTGAAATTCAAAAGGTCTCCATTTCCCCCTCTACAGCAGAGCAGAACAAAGTTGCTGCCACTTCTCAACTTCTCCCTGCTCATTTTTCTTAGGAAATCTCAACAGGATCACAATCTTTCCCGTTCAAGTTGGAGACCTTCAGGAGCACATTACCCTGCCTGTGCTGGGATTCTCCAAAGAGAAAGCACAGCCACGCTGGCTTAGAAACACCTGAGCAGAACCGAACTAAGCTTAGCAGGAGCCTCAAGTGGCACCTCAAGTCCTCCCCTTTAACTGCTGCTGCTAAGCCAGCCTGTTTCCCCTGCTCTTCCAAAACACCCAGCCTGGAGTGCTAATGCCAGGAGTTACAACTTACTCCAGCACAAAGTGGAGAAAACTCAAGCCCTGTGCTTTGACACGGAGTTGCACACAGGGGGCTCAACAGGCTGAGAGAGGGAAACATGCCCTGCCAGAAACCAGGATTAACCAAGGAGCCACCGGGACATGGTGCACACTCGCGGTAAAGCATGACAGCAGGCAAGCACTGCCCAGCCCTCGACATTCCCATCAGTCCAGGGCTTTCAAGGGGAAGCATGCTGGCTCAGAAAGCTCCTTTGGCTTAGTTACCACCAGTGCGCGGCCAAAACCAGCGGCAGAATCCCCAGCATGGCAACATTTCCCCCATCTTGCAGAATCACGCTGCTGAGACATTTTATTCTGGATGCGCTGCGCTGCAGCAGGTAACTTGCTCTGCTGCACACCACGTGAATTCCACTGCTCTCCTCCTCCAGCCCAGTGCTCAGCCTCCACAGCCCAGCACTTACCCTGTCGATGTTCCTCAGAGCTAGCGCCGCTATGTAGAACTGGCGGGGAACGTAGTTCTCAAACACCACCTCGGATGGGAACGGCTGGAACAACCTCTGGTCCAGGCCAACTGCTGAGAACTGCAGATGCAAGACAGAGCAGAGAGAGCTTCAGCTGCTGGGAGAAAGATTAACGAATGAAGATCCCACACTGATCTCCAGTAAATAGTCTCTTGGTGAGTACATCTGCCCAGCTCACACTAGGAGATGGGAGCCCACCCACCTCCGCTCTCAGCTCACAAAACGTTTCTGGACCATGTTGAGCAGCCTCAAGCTAAGAAGCTCTTTTGCAGGCTGTTTCTCCAGGCTGCCTTCTCCAAAAGGCAAAGCAGCGCCCACCTCCAGCAGAGCCCTCTGCTAAGGGGCTCACTCAGCTCCAGACGCTTGCTGGAACAGTCACGAGCACTCAGGGAGCAAGCAAAACCCAGGAGTTTCCAGGAGCCTCCACAGGAAACAATTTGCAGGTGAACTTCCCTCTGAGACAGCGAGACTGAGTCCCACGCATCCCAAATATCTTTTTGGTTTTTTGATGCAGACCCGAGAAACCAGTCGGAAGACACCAGTACCAGGGAGGAAAGGCCAACAAGAAAGTAACAGGGCAGGAGGGAAACAGACAAATGAGGTGAATGCTGGATGGGGATGAAGTTTCAGCTGAAGTCTCAGCATTACGGGGCAACTTGAGCTAGACTGCAATTCGTATCCCCTTTCCCCACGAGCTTTAAGTTGATGCTTCACTGTATTCTCTTACTGCTCGTTTCTTGAACACTGCTGCAGAAGCAGCTCTGAAAAATGCACGCAAAGACCAAACGCTGACCCAGCAGAGGCAGTACTTGGAGATAATTCCTCCCTGCTTGCTCTCCCCTCTCCCAGCTGCACTGCTGTCACTCGAGAGACACAGGCAGCTCTCCCGCTTCTCCACAAAAGCCACGCTCAGGCCGAGCCCAGTAGCTGTAGCACTGCCAGTTATTTGGGCGCCCGTCTTACGTGTTCCCACCTCCTGTGCTGCCTGGGGCAACCCGTAACCGATGTGCTACATCAGGTCTCTTGCTGGCAGCTTTCTGCTCAACAGCCTACCTCAGTCATCCACCCACCTGGACTGTGTGTTAGACTGAGCAGTCCTGCAAGAAAAGCAGCTTTGAACATCCACCTAAGAGAACACTGATCCAGGCAAAGCGCATCCACTCTTCTCTGCCCAGCAAAACCCACCCACTGCAGCAGAGGTTCCACTGCCTTTGTGCAGACCAGGACTTCAATGGCTCATTGGAGAAATGTGTTTTTTGCCTTTCCCCCAGCACAAAGAACTCCATCACCACCACTTGGAAATGACAACAGGACCTCATCACCAAGCTGCTTGGGTAAGCTGGAGGCAAGGCTGCCACAAGCACGTGCCCTCTTCAAATGTCACATCAAACGGCAAGGAGAAGAGCAGGGAAAGGCTACCTTTTGATGGGAGACTTCACCCATGTCCCGAAGCTGGGTAGCCCGGGGCCGCCTCATCTCCCGAGGGCTGGCCAGCCTCTGCCTGGTGGTGAGAGACTCTTCTGCCTCTCTGACCAGCTTCGGATTACGAGATGCTACCACTGTGCTCTGGAATCCATCCGCCCTTCTGGAGGACCTCATGGGCCGGGGGGTCTTGCCACTGGCCATGTCGCAGAGGTCGCCTGGAAGAAGCAACAGTTGGACAATCCACAACCCCAGAACCTTAAAACCTTGGACCCACGGAACCCTGGAACCCCGCAACCTCAGGGAAGGGCTCTTAAAGCTCACCCAGTTCCAACCCCCTGCCACGGGCAGGGACACCTTCCACTAGGGCAGGTTGCTCCAAGCCCCGTCCAACCTGGCCTTGAACACTGCCAGAGATGGGGCAGCCACAGCTTCTCTGGGCAACCTGTGCCAGGGCCTCGCCATTCCTGGCACACCCAAAGGACACAGCTGTGTCTCCAGCCTCTGGCATCCTTCCTAAGCGGAGAACACAGGGCCTCCCCACCTTCAGTCATGATTAGACCATATTTAGGCTCCATTCATAGACGTAAAACCCCACAACAAACAGACCCTGAGCCAAAACAGCCTTTTGCTCTGGGGGCAGTCCCACGAGCCACACAGACGCACCAGGCGCTACTGGCACTTCTCACCCTCTCTGCAAGGAGCCTGATGATGTTTCTAACTAAGTCAGCACAGAGTTCAAGACTCTGATTAAGAACTACAGTTTCTCAAGGCTACTTTGCCTGGCTCACGTTACAAAGATTATCTGGCAAAAACGGCTCCTTCCAGGCAGGAAATCACCCCACTGCCCAAGAGCATTTCTCCATGCAGAAGGACGCCCTAATTTTCACTTGTTAACACCCAAACTCCAGGCTCCCTCCTGGCACTCCAGGCTGCCACAGCAGGAAAAAAGCAGGAAACCATCGAAGGCACATGAGCAATTAGCTCAGAGCTACGTAAAATCCAGGATGATATTCCCTCCTGCTTCCCTGTGCTCCACATCACCTCTGCTGTGTGCACTTGCTGTACACAGCAAGACAGCATCTAGGCAAAGATGGCCATTCCCTGCCCCTCGACTGCTCCCCACACCCTGCAAGCAAGGCAATCACTTCATTCCTTTACTGCCAAGGCAGCGACAGCACGGCACGTGTTTGTGGTGCCGGGCCCTCCACGGCTTCAGGAAACAAGGCTACCGTTTCCTTTTGTCCTTGCAAGAAACTCCAGAGCTCTGCACTGCCCTACGGACAGGAGGACCTGCTGCAGCAAGAGCTGGGATTTAGAGCTGGAAATAACTCCTTTTCAAGGGAGAAACCTAATGGGGATGATCCAGCATTAAGCTGGGTTTCAGTGGTTTCTTACCGGGTCTTAAGAATAACTGCCTTATTCGTTCCAATTCTCCGAGCTGTGATTTCACTTCACTTGAAACGAACCCTGTCGTCGCCCCCACAACGCTTATTTCCAGAGGGCTTCCAACCTCCAGAGCCCAGCCAGCCCAGCAGCTTCCCCCCGCGCCCTGGAGCAAGGCTCTTCCACAGCCCCAGAGCCTGCAGGGACCAGCCTCCCAGAGGAGCAGGAAAGGAGCACAACGGAGCAATCGGGCACATCTCCCTGCAGGGGCAGGACAAACCAGCCACCAGGACACAGCACCCCTCCAGCCCACCACCCCACGGCTCCCTGCTCCCCACCTCAGACAGCCAAGGCTCCCTTTGCTGCAGGACCTACAGCCTAGCTCCAAGTCTCTACCCTCCCTGCAAGTTGCACGGCAATTTCAGAGCCCGTTCAAGCCCTTCTACCTGCCCAGCCCTGCTCTTAGCCCAGGGATGTTTAAATCCTGCCGGCTATCACACAACTGCCCCATCCCTGCTGCCAGCGGAGCTGCCTCCTCCCTGCCCAGGGCCAGACGCTACCTGAGCACGGGTGATTCACGCTTCTCCTGGAGGATTCCTCCGTGCGGGGCCCAGCCTTGGCTCCTGAATGCCCTCGCGCTGCTCGGCAGCTGTGGGCAGCTGCAGGGACAGGAGCCGCCCAGGGACGCCTCGGTGTGGCTCTTGCCCACCAGCACAGCAGCTAACTGCTGCTGGGCTGCCAACAGCCAGGGGAACCTGGGCAGCAAAGGACAGGGCTGGCACCTGGGCTGCCCAGCCCCTCTCCTCAACGCTCTGGCTTTGCCAGCTAGGGCAGGGTTTCACCAGCGCCTCGAGGAAGCAGAGCTCAGAGCCTGACAGTAGCTCAAGCCTGCTCCTGCCTCAGCGGCTCAGCAACTCCTGCTCTCACTGGGCCACGGCTGCTGCTCGCATTTAACAGCAGCAGCTCCCCTGTACGTCACAATAGGCGAGGGCCACACGTGGCTTCCACGGCCACCGCAGGGCCTTGCTAAAGCTACAGCCTTGCGGATCCCTGCAGCCCCCCTACGCCTTCAATGTCTCCCCCGCAGTGAAGCCCTGCACCAGGGCTAAAGTGCACCTTACAGCAGCATTTGGTCACGCTCCGTGAGCGACACATAAATTGCTGGAGACACCGCAGATGAGCCAAGAATTTCTCTGCTTCAGCAGGAAAGAAAAAAGCTTCCGCACTGACTACAAAGCAACCATTTAATTCCTACTTTGCTGGCCCACGAGGAGCCCCGCCACACCAGGGCCATGGCCAGCCTGCCTTTGGGGTGACCCCTGTTGCTGTCCCTGGTGAGCGCCCGTCGATGACTTTGTACCCATTAAGCCTGCGCACACGGGCACACGCACCACACAAGGCCACCCAACTGCCCGGGGCATCTCAGCTGCCAGGAGCTTCACACGTTTGCAGCACAGCGTTTGCCAGAAACAAAAGCTTCCCATGAGACTCGGGGCCACAGGCAAAGCAAATCCTCACACCTGCCTGGCGGGGAACGTGGAGCCCTCACTTTGAAACCAACACTCATCATCTGGGCCTTTACAACACAGGCAGGGAGGATATGAGCCCCGAGTGCTAACTGGCTCTCCAGGCAGCCAGCCTCTGGAAACACTCCAAAACATGTCCCGCACCATGTCCAGCCACGAATCCAGCTGGAAACTGGAGAGCTCAGGCAAAGACACCTCAGGCGTGACACCCCTGTGTGCTGAAGGCACCAAGGCAGAAGCTCTCTAACTAAAGGAAACCCCTTACAAAAGCTCTACCACAGCTGACATCATTAATAGGAGCCCACTAGTAGAGCTTCCTGCTATTTCCTTCATAACCTTCAACTGCCAGCCAACGCTGAGACAGCCCAAGCTCCCTTCCAGGGTCATAGAATCATAGAATAGTTAGGGTTGGAAAGGGCCTCAAGATCATCTAGTTCCAACCCCCCTGCCATGGCCAGGGACACCTCACGCTAAACCATCCCACGCAAGGCTTCATCCAACCTGGCCTCGAACACCGCCAGGGATGGAGCACTCACAACCTCCCTGGGCAACCCATTCCAGTGTCTCACCACCCTAACAGGAAAGAATTTCCTCCTTAGATCCAATCTAAACTTCCCCTGTTTAAGTTTTAACCCCTTACCCCTTGTGCTGTCACTACAGTCCCTGATGAAGAGTCCCTCCCCAGCATCCCTATAGGCCCCCTTCAGGTACTGGAAGGCTGCTATTAGGTCCCCACGCAGCCTTCTCTTCTCCACGCTGAACAGCCCCAACTTGCTCAGCCTATCTTCATAGGGAGGCGCTCCAGTCCCCTGATCATCCTCGTGGCCCTCCTCTGGACTTGTTCCAGCAGTTCCATGTCCTTTTTATGTCGAGGACACCGGAACTGCACACAATACTCCAGGTGAGGTCTCACAAGAGCAGAGTAGAGGGGCAGGATCACCTCTTTCGACCTGCTGGTCTCGCTCCTTTTGATGCAGCCCAGGATACGGTTGGCTTTCTGGGCTGCGAGCGCACACTGCCGGCTCATGTTCATTTCCTCATCGACCAGCACCCCCAGGTCCTTCTCTGCAGGGCCGCTCTGAATCTCTTCTTTGCCCAACCTGTAGCTGTGCCTGGGATTGCTCCAACCCAGGTGTAGGACCTTGCACTTGTCATGGTTGAACTTCATAAGGTTGGCATCAGCCCACCTTACAAGCGTGTCAAGGTCCCTCTGGATGGCATCCCTTCCCTCCAGCATATCAACCGGACCACACAGCTTGGTGTCACTGGCAAACTTGCTGAGGGCGCACTCAAGCCCACTGTCCATGTCAGCGACAAAGATGTTGAGTAAGACCGGTCCCAACACCGATCCCTGAGGGACACCACTCGTTACCGGTCTCCAGCCGGATATCGAGCCATTGAGCACAACTCTTTGCGTGCGGCCGTCCAGCCAGTTCTTTATCCACCGAGTGGTCCATCCATCAAATTGATATCTCTCCAATTCAGAGAGAAGGATGTCGTGTGGGACAGTGTCAAACGCTTTGCACAAGTCCAGGTAGATGACATCAACTGCTTTACCCTTGTCCATCAGTTCTGTAGCCCCATCATAGAAGGCCACCACATTGGTCAGGCAGGATTTCCCCTTAGTGAAGCCATGCTGGCTGTCACCAAGCACCTTGTTGTTTTTCATGTGCCTTAGCATGCTGTCCAGGAGAATGTGCTCCAAGATTTTACCAGGCACAGAGGTGAGACTCACTGCTCTGTAATTCCCCGCGTCTTCCATTTTCCCCTTCTTGAAAATGGGGGATATATTTCCCGTTTTCCAGTCGTCGGGAACTTCACCTGGCTGCCATTATTTTTCAAATATGATGGCCAGTAGCTTAGCAACGTCATTCGCCAGCTCCTTCAGGACCCGCGGATGGATTCCATCAGGTTCCATGGACTTGTGCACGTTCAGGTTCTTAAGACGGTCTTGAACCAGATCCTCTCCTATAGTGGGCCTAAGGTCTTCATTCTCAAATTTTTACCTTTAAGTGGAACCGACTGAAGTCTTAACCGCGCTTTCCCAAAGAATCTTAGAGAATAACAGAATCGTAGAACGCTTTGGATTGGAAAGGACCTTAAGATCCTCTAGTTCCAACACCCTGTCACAGGGAGGGACACCTCACACAAGAACATGGTGCCCAAGCCCCGTCCAACCTGGCCTTGAACACTGCCAGGGATGGAGCATTCACCACTGCTTTGGGCAACCTGTGCCAGTGCCCCACCACCCGCACAGTGAAGAATTTCTTCCTTCTAGCTAACCTGAACTTCCTCTGTTTCACTTTAAGCCCATCACCCCTTGTCCTCTTGATACAGCCCCTGATCAAGAGTCCCTCCCCAGCATGCTGGTAGGCCCCCTTCAGATACTGGAAGGCTGCTATGAGGTCTCCACCCCGCCTTCCCTTCTCCACGCTGAACAGCCCCAGCTTTCTCAGCCTGTCTTTGTACAGGAGCTGCTCCATCCCCCTTAGCATCCTCGTGGCCCTCCTCTGGATTTGCTCCAACAGCTCTAGGTCCTTCTGTTGAGGACACCAGAACTGTACACTGTGCTCCCAGGGGGGGTCTCATGAGAGCAGAGGAGCAGGATCACCTCCCTTGACCTGCTGGTCATGCTCTTGGTGATACAGCCCAGGACACAGGGGGTTTCCGGGCTCAAGCGCACGCTGAAGCGCCTCACGTTCCAACCCCCAGGTCCTTCTCCTCACGCTGCTCTGAATCACTTCTCTGCGCAGCCTGCAGCTGTGCCTGGGATTGCCCTGACCCAGGGGCAGGAGCCTGCACTCGGCTTTGCTGAACTTCATGAGGCTGGCCACCTCTCCAGCATGTGCAGGTCCCTCTGGATGCCATCCCTTCCCTCCAGCGCGCCGGCTGCACCACACAGCTTGGTGTTGTCTGCAAGCTTGCTGAGGGCGCTCGATCCCACTGTCTGTGTCAGCGACAAAGATGTTGAACAGGGTCTGCCCCAACACCGACCCCTGACGGACACCATTCGTCACTGGTCTCCGTTTACACATTGAGCCATTGACCGCGACTCTCTGTGTGCAGTCATCCAGCCAATTCCTTGTCCAGCGGCTGTGCATCCAGCGAATTCATGCCTCTCCCGTTTAGAGACAAGGACGTCGTGTGGGAGGATGCTAAATGAAATTTATTGGCTCCAGAGAGCACGAACGTGGCGGGAAGGGCCAGGGGCAGCTGGTCACTTGCGGGTGGAGGGCAGGCCCCGGAGGTGGTAGATCCAGGAGCCGCCAGGGCAAGAGACCACCAGCCTGCTGGTGACAGGAGCCGGGCCGCCCGTGAAGGAGACGGTGATGGTGGTGCTGCTCTTGGCGCGCAGCATCTCGGGGGCCCTGACGCTGAAGGCCGGGTGCTTTACGGCATACTGGAACGCCGTGGCCCTCGGGAAGACGTTCCTGAAGGAGATGGAGGTGGTGCCGCCGGCTGGGATGAGGAAGGGGCCCTGGGGTTCAGGGGGCAGCGCAAGGCCGATGAGTGGGATGCAGTACTGCCCGCCCAGTGCAGAGCTGAGCTGCAGCGTGGCCTTGGCTTTGCCCAGGTGGCAGGGCTCAAAGGTCACTTCCACGTTCAGCTCCGAGCCCCCAGCGCTGGCGGGTGCCGCACTGATGGATTTTGCCGTCCGGAAGTCGGCACAGTCGGTCTGCGCAGGGGAGACAAGAGACCATGGGGGGTTGGTCACAACAGCAGAGCCAGCGCCTCGGGAAGAACACGATGGTCCCCTGGCCCTGGCCCGTCCCACCCAGACCATAGCCCTGGTGAGTGCCTGCGGTGAATGGGCACGAGAAGTGTGCAAACGTGCCCAGCAGGAACAACCCTGCACCCAAGCCCCAAGACTGCCAGACCTGGGCTGCAAGCGGGAAGCAAGCCCAGGCACCACAGGGCCTGCAAAAGCAGCTCCAACCAGGGCAGCAGACACGGGCCCGCAAGGGAGGACAAGCCCACACTAGTGGGAAGGCCCCTGGGCTCACATGGCCACCCTGGCTCTGCCAGGCCACGCCAGAGGCACTCGGACGCCCTGGTGGAGAGGGCTGGTGCTGGCCAGAGGAGCTGCCTCCCAGCCAGAGCCCCGGCAGCCCGGGCTCACCTGTAGGAGGTACTCGGTCTCCTGCTGGGCAAAATTCCGGATTTTGGTGGTGATGGTCTGACGGGAGCCCAGCGTGGTGCGGAAATACACGGGCTTCTCTGGCCTGCTCGAGGTGGCTTTCAGCTGCAGGTTGTAAGACAGAGAGCCCAAGTCGCTGCTCTGGAGCACCAGGTGCCCCGTGCTCTCACCCGTTTTCAGGGGCTGATACTCCAAGACAAGATCCGCCTGGGAGGAAGGAAGGAAAAAGCCACGGCGTCAGGCACAGGCAGGGAACACGTGTGCCTGAGAAGGGGGCAGCTGGTCCCTGCTCTGCTCAGGCAGCGCTTGAAGGCTGGGCTGCCTTCCCCGCTCTGACTCCCTCTCTCTCGGGCACAGCCTTGCTCCTTCTGGGGGACGGTTCACTCAGGGACAGATCCCAACAGCTCAGAGCCCTCCAGCATGATGCCAGAAGCTGCCCACCCTAAAAAGCCCCTGTGCTCCCCCAGGGCACACACCACCTCCTGTCAATGCAGGCTGCAGACAACCTGGCCGCGGGATCAGGCTTGTCCTGCAGCCACTCGCACCTGGAAGCAACACATTAAATGAGGGGCACATGGCACAAGGGCCTGCCACGTGACGCCCAGTGGCGGCGTGTTACAGGGGCCAGCAGGGCAGACTCCACCAGCGCAGGATGATTCCCACTGGGGATATTCTCGCACACTGCTCCCTCTCTACGTCATCGGCAGGGAGCTGCCACCACGGAAAGAGGCCCCACATGGCTCCTTTCAGGCATCACCCTCCAAGAGCCCCCCCTCCGGCCACGAGTAGGGAGAGCAGAGTGAGCCGCAGGAGCTTTGCTCCTACCTTTGACTGTGCAGGAACAGTAAAGTGCTGTGGAACGCTGACGTCCGGCACTTTGCAGTTGATGGCAAACGTCACCGGGACAGGCAGAGGGTTGTCCACCTTGACGGTGGAGGACACTCTCTGCCGAACGGCGGTGCTCATTTCAACAGTGCCGATGGGTCCCGAAGCCATCACCTTGAAAGTCACCATGTGGAACAAGTACTCTCCGGTTGTCTCGTTGAGGAAGGTCACCTGAATCAGACAGAAAGGGAAGTGCTGCTCATTCCACACAGGAAAACAGACCCGGAAGAGCCCACCGAGCTCAGCGCCCTGCTTCCAGGAATGGCTATGAGCACCCAGCGAGGAGGAGTGCAAGACCAGAGAAAGCACCTGTGGTATTTCATAGGACCCGTGCACGTGGAGGTATGAAAACGGGCGTGTAGCTTCTCAGTGAGCCAACAGCTCCTTGAAGGGCCCTGCAGACCAGTGTCCTCACTCACCTTTGCCCTGTAGACTCCTTCTTTGTAGGAGAAGAAGGTGAGCTGGTAGTCCTTCTTCGCAGAGCTCGGCACGTCGATGTATGAACACCCCTGCAGCACGGAACTGCTTTCCAGGTTCTCTGGTTTGAGCATGTCAATAACCACCAGGAACCTGCGGGTGAGAAGGACGCAGTGAAGGTCAACAGGAAGGACTCCCATAGGATACCCATCGTGCGGGGGTACAATACAGTCCCTCTCATCCTCAGTGCCTCGGGCACAGGGCGCCAGCTCTCACCCCCCTTGGAGGAAAGCCCTCCAGGATGGCTCTGCACAGGCAGAACGTGGGTATGGCCAGACACGGCCAAGGAGAGGGAAAAGCTTTCAGGAGGGAGCTTCCAGGCACTGGAAGCTTCCTTCCTTGTGCTGCTGCAGGGATTGCTCATGAGGCCAGACTCCCTGGGCTGGACTCACCTCTGTGGTCTCTGCAGCCAGTTGGACACAGGGATGAGCTCCGTGTGGGAATTCCTGCACGGAACCTGCCGGGAAATGGCCCCTGAACACCTGGGGGCTTCAGCAGTTCCTTCCAGCTGGTAGCGTAAGCCTGTCCCGTCCGGCAGGGGGAAGAAGATGGAGCCCTACAGACAACGAATAGGACAAGTCGGCTCTGGAGCACCCCTGGACAGTCCCACGCCTGAGGCTCTCACTGAGGCAGCTTTCAGCACGTCCAGCTGGCAGAGCTGTGACTGCAGCCCTGTCCCGCGCAGGAGGAGACAGACGCCAGCGTCGCACCTGCTCTGAGCTGCTTGTGAGCGGGTGCGTGGCCCACAGGACACGGCACAGCTACAGGACACAGAGGCATCATCTCTGGGCAAAGCAAGGAAACACGGGCCCTGCAGCAGAGCTGCTCTGCACATCCCAACACTCCCTTACTGGCCCCACTCACCTGGGCATGTCCCTGCCAGCCTGTGCTCACGCAGGGACAGCCGTGGGCAGGGGGTGGCCGTCCCTGATGAGCTCCATTGCCTCAGTCCTGCTGGCCTTAGCCCCAACAGCGCTGACCAGAGAGCAGCCTGTAAGCTGGCACAACAGGGGCCCCCAGACATGGGCCATGGAAAGCTCATATCCATGCTCATTCTGGGTGCCCGTGCATCCCAGACACCTGCCTCTGCCTCCACAGCAGCTGAAAGCTGCAAGACTCCTCACGCAGGCTGTACGTTAAAGAGATGCTGAGCACGTGCGACCCTAAGGGCACAGATCTGCTGAGCACCCTGGAGACTTGAGGCAAGAAATCTCTGACCTGGCCCACTGTAAGGCCAGCTGGAGCGGGACAAGGAGCGCGACAAGGACCCGGCAGCTCCAGCACCACAGAGCCCTTCTGAACTGACCCCTTGGATTTGGGAGCTTGTTGCTGGCCTGGCACAGAAAACATTGCAGAGGGGCCAGTCACCCCCATGTGCCCAGCCTGAGACCTGCAGGAAGGGCTCCTCCCAAAGCTCCTGCATGACCCTCAAGAGATCTCTCTCGTTTCCCACCTTCCTGCCCACGGCCAGGACGGCACTGACAAACTGCAGGGCAGCTTTGCCCTTCTTGCTCCCTGCAAGCTGCAGAAGGACACCAGCCAGGTGCTGCTGGCAGAAGTGGTTGTGCCCGGGGCTTGGAGAGCCTGTGCAGCCCGTGCGCTGAGCATGGGGGTCTCTGAGCCCCCTGGGCTGCCACAAGCAGCGACCCAGAGCTACGCAGAACAAACTTCATTTCTTGGCCTGCAGAAAGCCTGGCTTTTTACGTTAGCTGCTCCAACACGTTTGGTGCTCAGTCCCGACTTCCCATCTGCCCTTTGCCCGTGCCTGGCCCCCAGCCACCACAAAACCCAGCTTCCAACAGAGAGCACAGGACACCTTCAGCTTGGACAGGACCTCCAAAGGTCATCTCGGCCAACCTCCTGCCCAAAGGAGAGTGACCTACGAGGGTCATGCCACGAGGGTCAGCACGCTGGCACAGCTCACCTACCTGATGCTTCTTGTTCCCACAGCTCATGGTTAGGGGTCTGTAGGTGACCTGGTAGGCCTTTTCTTTTTGCCTGGCCTCCAGATGGATAAATTCAGGCCCTTTCCAGTATTTCCCCTCAACAATGGGCTGCAGGGTCCAGGCCTCGCTGCTCGGGTTCGACAGGAGGATGGTCTGGCTCTGCTTCTCACGCACGTTGCAGCTGAAAGTCAGGGTCTGCAACAGAGGAGCACAGAGGCTGCGGGGTCGTACCCACAATCCTTGCCACTCTTCTCACGCTGGCTCTACACCAGGACCTGGAGCACGGGGAGCAGCTTTTCCTTGTCACATGCAAAAATTACACCTTGGCCACAGCTTTTGGAGTAAATCAAGCTGGTTGTTCTTGAAGAAGGGAGCAGAACAAGCCTTTCGCATGCTGGGTGAAAGGAAACTTCAGGGGAGTCCTGAAAGGAAACTGCTGTGCAAGGACAGATCTGCAGCCACACAGCCCTTTCCTTCATGGGCAGGATGAAGAGGAGCTCCATGCTCTCTTTGGGAGCAAGAGCCAACTGCTCCCAAGCTACCCCCTCCCAGGGGCTGGATGCAGATGCCTTGCCCCTTCCTACTGCTGAATGCCCTCCCCTGGCCCGGCACGGGGGAGAAGTGTGGCTGCGGGTGCAGTGCTGGGATACAGCGGGGTGGCTCTGTGGGGAGGGTCTCAGGAGAGCCCGGCAGGGTGCTCCCACGGCACGGGTGCTACAGTGCAGAGCCAGGACAACCGAGCTGCTCACTGGAGGAGCAACACCTCGAACAGGGGAGAAAGGCAATGACAGGGCTCAGGAACTCTGGCAGTCCTGCCCAGCACTTTCTCTCTGGGATACCCCGGCACAAGCCAGTCTGCGCTCGCAAGTGTCCTTCAGTTCCTGCCCTGGCAGAGATGTGGCGCAAATGCTGGGGTCCAGGGGCCCATCCTGTCCCTGCTGCGTTACCTCTCTGGTGCCAGGGGCCTCCACGCAGGATCCTGATAGCGTAAGGCGGAGCGCCTCGCTGCCCGGGATGAAGCACCGCAGCCCCTCATACTGGACAGCCTGGCTCAGCTTCGAGGGGCGGAAGGTCACAACGAAGGGGACATCCACCCCTGGCCTGATGTAACCCTTCGTGGGGCTGATAGAAAAGTCCGGCTGGAAGCTCTCCACGTCCCACAAAAACCTTGCCAAGGAAAGCACAAGGACAGGAAAGAAGGATTAGCCACGGGGAGCTGTCAAGGCAGGGTAAGTCTCAGCGTGAGGCTCTCCGTCTCTGGTGGGCTTTCCCACCACATCTCAGGCCTGATGCTGAGCCACCTGGCAATAAGGCTTCAGGCTGGGCAGGACCCACTGCACCCATCTCTAAATGAGCTTTTGCTCGTACCCCCTTGCTAACTGCCAGGGCCTGACTGCACGGCCATGGCTGCACGACTCTCCAGCGGGATGGAGAAGCAGAGAGGAGCTATCTGGGCACACTACGGCTCCTCACAACCCTCATCCAAGCAATCAGCCCTCAGAGAGGCGGGGGGGTCCTGCTTTACCTGACTCCTGCGTCGCCCGCGTTCCGCATGACGACGCGCCGGCACGTGTAGCTCTGCCGTACCACGGCTCCAAAGCTGAGCTGGTCCTGGTCCAAGCTCACGAGGCTGCCCTGGCAGGAGCCCCACACCGCAAAGAGGGAGCGCACCAGCCCGCGGCACTCCAGCAGCACTTCCCCGCTGAACGGCTGCATGCGGCGCTTCGGGGAGAAGGTCACCTCCACTTTGCAGGTGTCTCCTCTGGCCTTCAGCTTTAGCTCCTTGCTGGGCTTCAAGCACAGAACCTACCCGAAGAGATGAGTGGAGACTATTTCATCTGGCAAGCCAGCTGCGGAGCCTCCCTCACCAGACTCAGGGAAGAGGCTTCCAATTCCTCTTCTGTCCACACCAACACTGACCCAGTCCCACTCATTCCCTCGTAGGCATTCCTAGGTAATACCAAAGGTGTTTTCTGCCATGTGTCCACCTGGTCACGGTGAGGTCACCTCTGCCTTCTAAAGCTTTCATGGAAGTTCCAACAGAGCTGTAACCCTCCCTCTTTCAAGATTCACCTCCCTCGCCTTTCCAGATCTAAAATATGTGGCTGCATCCTGACCTATGCATCTAAAACAGGTTAGAGGAATTGTGCCGCCTTCTCACTTGTGGCTCTCGGGGAGTCCTGGCACCCAGCTCAGCTGAAGCATTCACACTGCAAGCATCTGCTGGCAGAGCAGTGCCAGCAGGGAGGACGGGGCAGGCACAGGCAGCCAGGGCAGCCCACAGCTGTCATTAGCTACTACCTCCCACCCACAGCAGCTCATCGCTCCCTGCAGGCACGCTAAAGTGCTCTGCAGAGAAGGAATGGCACTTACCCCAGCTTCCTGCAACTCTGGCACGGTGGATGTGACTCTGAGCTTAAAGGCGAGAGGGCCTGCACTCTTGTTGGCTATGGTGACGATCTTCTTCACCGTCTGCCCAATGCAGATGTTTCCTAGCTTCACCACCTTTCCTGGTGGATGCACAACGTCAACCTGAGGCAGGAGGGATTGATATCAAGCCAAAGGAAAGAAGGAGAAGAGGTTTTCTGCCACTCTCGTGGCAGAAACACAAACCATGGTAGGCTGGGGAAGAGATGAGGAAATGAGAAAACCATGCTGGTTGCCACCTGCACTTTTAGCATTTAGATTTCATCTCACCTTCATTTCTATGCCCCTTCCTTGGGCCTCAACAGTCAGCTTCTCAGCCGGGGCACACGGAGGCAGCAACAAGCTGTTGTGGCTGTTGTCGTCTTTAGGTGTCCGTAGGAGCTGCGCACAGAGGGAAGAGAAACCACAGACAGCATGAGTTTCTGGACCTTCACCACGTGAACAGACTCCCCAGACGAGCCATCCCCTCCCATATTCTTTCCCCCCAGTGGCAGGGATTATCCAAGTCCCTCCACAGCCTGCCAGCAGAGCCGGCTAACCCTGGAATGCCACCGGGCTTTGCCCTGCGCGCTGCCCCCGTCTCCCTGGCACAAGCCTGGGAATGCTGGAGCGCTGGGAATCTCCAGGAGCGTGCACAGACCTTCCCCCTCACCTGCTCCTCAGCAAGGTGCTGCTGGTCAAACTCCAGTGAGTAAACCCCACAGGGGTTCTTCACCACCACTGTCCCCTCTTCCCCATGGCTCTGTGGCAGCAGCGGTCCCAGCTCGAGCTCTGCGGGGCTCAACTCCAGCCGTGGCTCCAGACCACATCCCAAGACCGGCACCCGCAGGCGTTGGCTGCTCTGGCAAATCTGGATCTGCAGCTCGCCCCGGTAGCACTTCTGCAAAGAAGCAGCACAGAAAGCTCCTCCGTGAAGCCCCAGGTGACAGCGCCTCCAAGGCAACAATCGCCCCAGGGTCAGGGGTCTTCTCAGCACCTCTAAGCTGAACCCAAACCAGGCAGTTACTTAGAGCAGGGGCTACAGCATCTGCATGGCTCTGAGTAACTGCGGTGAGTCCTGCTCGGGAGTGTAACTGCGCAGTTGGCTACCAGATGGATCTAAAACAGCCTATCAGAGGTTTTCACCTAGTCGTGGGGGAGCGCAACGCACGTGAGAAAAGTCTGCTTTCTCAGACACAGTCCTGGCGCTGCAGCACCGGGCAAACATCAGCTGTGTGAAAGAGGCAGCTGAGCTCTCACTGGACAGAAATAAGGATCGTCTTCTCTGCTCAGTGCTTGGCTCTGGTCAAAGCCAGACACGAGACGCTGAAATCTCCACGAGCAACTGAAAGATCCCTGCGACTGTCCCCAGCCATGGAAGCACTTGGGTCCATCCTGTCACACGCTGCCAGTTTCCAAGTCACGGTGGCCACATGCAAACTGCCTTTGGGAATGCTCCACCATTTAAGCTGACTCCCAAACTGCGTGGGACCGTGCAGGGGAAACTGAGGAACGGTGGGCACAGGGCTGGCAGAAAGCTCCACGCGGAGGCAGAGCTCATTCCCCGCTCCCTGTGCTGGCCTCCCCTTACCACACTGCCCTGACAGTCCTCCTGGGGGTGACACCCACCAAACTCACCTCTTCCGTGGGTGAAAAACGGACTTGGACATGGCACTGCTGTCCTGGAGCGAGGGTTCCAGCTGAGGGCAGCACCTCAAAGCCACAGGGCGCGGGCCTCATCTCCTCCCGCAGCTTGTCACGCTCGCTCGCTGGCAGATGTTTGTCCACCTGCGCACAGAAACCAGTCGCGTGAGGTCTCCTTGGTCTGCGAGGACAGACCCTCGGTTCCTGCAGTGCTCCGAGATGCTGGCACGGTGCAGGGAGCACCTTCATCCCACCCAGACGTGGCCACCCCTGCCTAGAACTGGAGGGCAAACATGTTGGCAGGGCAGGCAGATGGGGAGGCAGTGTCCTCGGAGGGGGAGGAATGGGTGAAGATGGCAGAGAAGTGAAGCGTCAGCTAGTGAGCAGGCCCAGGTGAACCAGCCTTGCTCTGTACCCTCAAAAGCTTCCTCAAGCGAGCTGCAGCCCAAGTGCTCAGGCAGCCAGAGGGGCGGGAAAGCCAAGAGAGGCAAAGAAAACCCAACCGAGAAGTTGTGTGTTACACGTTGTCTGTGCTTTACCTCCTTAACAGCCTCATTCATGCTCATGGACCATTTACAGGGGACCTGGGACGTGTTGTGGAGCTGGATGGTTTCTTCCTGCCACTGCCCACACTGGACAGAGGAGAACTCCAGCCTGTCCCTCGAGAGGCAGAGGGACGGCTCAGCCACAATGGCACGCAGGCGGACCTGGAACGTGGGGCCTCCTCTGACCTACAGAAGGACAGAGCATCCAGTTGAGAGCCCGGCTGACACTCGCTGCTGTGCCCAACCTGCTGCCTGCCCCACAAGCTGGCCTACCTTGATGGGCAGGAGCACATCCACCTTTCCCAGGGGCACGTTGGCACTTTGTGGGTCGAAGCACACTTCAAATGTCTTGGTCTCACAGCAGGGCAGGCGCTTCACAAGGTCCAGGCACACGCTGAAGCCTGAACACAGGAAAATCAAGCAGCTGAGATACACAAGCAACAGAAAATGACTCAGAAGCACGGCTAGGCCACAGGGGTGTCCTGGCTGGCAGCTCTGTGAAAGACCCCTTTCCATCTCCAGAGAAGCTGCTCTGCTCCCCTTGTCACTGCCCAAAGCAAAAGGATTTTCACAGCCAGAATCCAGGGGTTGCAGGGTAAAAACGAACCACATTGGTTGAGGAGCTCCAGCAATTCCTTCAGCAGGCATCTCAGGGAAGGACGCATACACCTCTCCAAAGGACAATTTCCAACTAAGATACCAAATGCTGTGGTGTTCCCTGGACAGCGGCTTAGAAGAGACGCCTGGCCACCCGTCACAGACAGCAGTCCCCGTGTGACGGAGCTGCAGCCTTACCCCAAGGCCTCTTTGCGAAGCCTGTTTCGATACGGCACAGGATCCCACAGGCCGTTCAATAAGGCTGAGCAGAAGTGCTCTGGCACTAGGAACTCTAAACAAAGCACTTCCGAACCACAGAGGGTCCATCTGGCTGCAACATAAACCCTCAGAGTGCACAAAGAAACTCCGATGGTGCTCACGGGAGCCAAGAGCAGTAGATGCTGAGAGGCGATCACGCTGATCAGCCCATCTGGCCCCTGCAATGACTTTTTAGGGCAGCCACAGGCAGACCAGGTCTCTGGGCACTGCTCGACAGAATTCAGGCTCTTGAACAGGGCACCGGCCAGAGGGGTACTAAGGAGGAAAAAGCTGCCCAAGGAAGTACTCAAATCTCCCCATGCCCAATGGCTCCAGCTGATGTGGCAGAGACAGCCCCTTCAAGCCCCCGTGAAGCCTCTTTACCACTGGTTACCTGTGTTATACAGGACATATCCATCGGCCTTGAAAGATGCAGGGAAGTGCCCGGTGTTGGTGAGCTTCACCATGTGTGTGTGGATGTCACCGGGAACGACATAGCCAAGGTCCAGGACGTATTCGGGCAGCTCAGCTCTGAAAGGAGGAGGAAGGACACTCTGTAAAGCCCAGCATGGCGTGGGGTGGAGAAGCAAATGGAGGGGATAATTCTGTATCCACTGCTGTGAAAACTCAAGCCAAGCCCAGGAAACCCAAGGCCTGACCTGAGCACCCAGTAATAAGACTTGGCTAAGTCATGGGGAGTGCAGGGCCTAGGATTTATCAGCCACCAACGGGATCTTCGAGTCAGTTTAAAGCGGGTACTGGACACAGTTCCTATGCTGTGAAAAGCCATTGCAGAGAAGTCCACTGCGTCTCCACGGGTCTCAATGAAACTGCTAAGCTGGTGTCCGGCCCAAGCCTGAAACTGCTTCAGGACCTTCTCACAGGATTTCCTTGCAGAGGATACCTCCACTGCTCTGCAGCCAGATCTGTCCCCAAAGCAGCGCTTGAGAGTATCGCGTGCAGTAACCAACACTACAAGATTGCTGTGAAGGTCTTTTTGCAGGCAATCCCACTTGGAAAAGCACATAAGGGATCTGGACCATTCCCTGCTCTTCCTGCTTAGTGGGGTCTGCTTCTCGGCACAAAGACGCCGGCTTGGAGATGCCCCTTTCACAGCTGGTCAGCAGGGGTGGTGCCTGTGCTGTCTGCAAGGGCTTGCTGGTCTGCACCCCCTCAGCTCTGAGAACAGAACCCAGCAACTGTGGGGAGCGGAGCACCTCCAGAGCTCAGGGTAGCACTGTGCAAGTGAGGACACCGAGCTGCCCACAGGGAGCACGGCGTAGCTCTCAGCATCAGGCCCTTTCTGAAGTCTTCAGCTATTCCCAACTCTGAGACACAAGGAGCTCTCAGGGGCAGGGCTGCACTGCTGGCTGTTACCCTCGCGGCCCCTGGAGACAGGCTACAGGAGCCCCTACTAACTTGAGAAGCCTCCGATGTACACGCTGGTGAAAGGCAGTGTCCTCCGGGGGACGGGAGGCGAGAGCTTTCTGCTGCTCCAGGGCATGTTCCTCAATCAGCATCTCCTCCATCTGCATCTGCAGCTGAGCATCCCACTGAGGAAAGGAAAGACAGGGGCTGGTTAGCCAAGGTCCTTCCCAAGGCACAAGCTTGTCTCGGGTGGAGGATCCCACCCTGCTCTTGTTGAGAAGTGCGACGGAGTCATTCTGTCTCACTGGTCGGTGTCTGTGACACTTCCTGCTCTCTCAGGCAGGATCATATCCCCACAGAAATGAACTCCAGTGTCTCTGCCTGCCCAGTTATCAAAGCTGATCTGGACAGACACACAAACAAGCCAGAAACCTTCCAAAGCTCCAAGTATGTCCCTGCCTCCAGTCAGTGCCAAAGCAGCCTGGACAAAAGCTCTCCTGGAAAGGGAACCATGAGAGAGCTGGAGCCTCCTGGAGATACAGAACACAGCACAGCCTCAGGCTGCATTCAGGCTGCTGCTTTACGCTCTGTAAACCTGGCAGGGCTTGGCCGGTGAGCAACAAACCCCCCAGCACCGCCCTGTGTGTCCTTCAGAGCACCAGAAACCCAACTGCCCGAGCACAGCTTTCAGCATCTCCCTGGCTGGGGTAGTCAGGAGCTGGCGCATCGCCACGAGGGACAACTCCCAGAGGTGGGCAGCCCAAGGGGCACGCTGAGCTGACACACTCCGTGGCCAGGGGTGTGCAGGGAGGTGCCCAGTGCCGGCAGGGCCCTGGGCAGCTGCCGTGGGGCGCAGGGGCTCCAGTGTCTCGCAGGAGGGTGGCACGTGCGGGACAGGGCAGCAGCTCTACTCACCACGGTGCCCGAGTCGTCCACGCGGGGCTCGGCTGCCACAGCCTCCCCCAGAGCAATGGCCTCTTCTCTCTGGCTGCCTTTGTCCAGCTTTTCTTTGGCCTTTAGGAGGATCTTCTCATATTTGGCGTTGCCTGAAAGCACAGGACACCACCCATAGCAGTGGGGCAGCACAAATCCCACGGAAGACGGGAAGCCCCATTCCCCCGACACCCAGACACAAACTGCTCCAGCAATGTAGGGAAAGGAGATCCTGCTGCTTCTCACCCCCACCCGTCTTTCTCGCCACACAGGAGCATCTCAGCCCCACAGCGTGATGCAAACCCAACCCCTGTCAAAATCCCTGCCAGCCTCTATTACAGCTTTCCCAAGCTTTTCTGCCCAGCCATCATCTTCCCAGACCTCTTGGCAAGCTGTGCACGATGGTTCCTGCGGCAAAGCCCACATGGGCTCGTCTGCCAGAGGCTAAAGAAGCAACCAGAGGGCTGACCTTGTCTGACAGCCCTGAAACCTCCAGGCCTGCTCGAGGTGCCTGTGAGCTGCCCTGTGGGCATATGGCATGGGGGAAAGCCGAGCAGACAGGCAGTGCTCACCTTTGATGTTCCTGGGCAGGTCCAAGTGGATCCTGGGAAAGGTCCCCTCTCCTTTCAGGGAGATTTTTTCTGGCTCCAGGTGACCCAGTTGGATCTGGAAAGCCCTGCAGAAGACTCCAGGCACTCCTGGCAGGTAATACACTTTCAGCACTTGCTGCTTGCCAGGTTCAACGTAACCCTGCAGGGCACACAAGAGGGAGGGAAGCAGTGTACCAAAGAGGATTCCGTGGAGGGATGGCTCACATGACAGACGCGCTGAGAACACAAGACAGGTTCTCATACATAAGGAAACATCAGACATCACCACCTCCAGCTTTCCTGTATCCAAACGCCTGAGTCTCACTGCTCTTCTGCTCACAGGGTTTACCCTCTGCTAGCCAGAGCCAGGCACAACAAACCAAAGCTCTTTCACCAGCTGCTCTGGAAGAACGGAGAAGGGCCTCTGCTTCCAGCAGGGCCAGCAGCTCCTGGCAGCAGCTTGCAGGAGAGGACATCAGCATGTCACCCCTCAGACGGACAGGCACTGAGGAAGGTGGAAGCCACTTGGCCCTTTGGCTTCCTCTTCCCATCGCAAAAGGGCACCAAGACAGGAACACTGCTCCAGCTCTAAGACACCCAGGCAGGATGACAAGCTGTGATGGAGTGATGCTCCAGTGATGGCACAACCAGAGAGCTCAGCACTCAGCTCCAAAGAGCTCCCGGAGCACTCGTGCCTCCCACTGGTGCTTGCTGTAGGACAGCAGAGCCAGCGGCGCCCAAGGACAATCAGGGGCTCCGTTAGGATTCTGCTCGATGGACCTCCTCTGCCTCTGCAACAGTCGCTCACAGCCCTGTCTCTCCTGGCTGGTTTTGGACGGGGCTTGTGTGTTCATTCCCCCTGTTTTCCCCCAAAACGCTCTCCTGGGCAGCCTGACACAGGCCGGGTGAAGCCCTTGTGCTACTCACCCTGCTGGGCACGACCAGGGGCACGCCAGGCAGAGGGTTGGCTGCAGTGCCTGTGCCGGGGCTCAGCACCGCAAAGGCAAATCCCAGCTTCCCGCTGTTTTGCAGGGTCAGCGCTGCTTCCGTGACTTTGTTAAACACCTGAGGAGAGGACAGAAGAGCAGGAAGTTACAGGCACATGTCTGCTGCCAAGAATTTCATTCCTCTTCCATCGGGTTGAAAGCAAAGGAACACAGCCCAGAAGCAGGGAGCGCACAGGAGAGATGGGCACTGGGCTCTCTGGGTTAGCCTGGGCAGCCCGCGGCCACAGGGTACTCCTGGGCCCTACACAGGAACAGCTATTTGTGGCAGAGGTGCAATAGCAACCATGGAAAGATCAGTAATAAAGCAAGTAGGGGACACAAGCTCTCTGCACTTGAAGGTGTCACCCAACTGCAAGCTGAAACACAGGAGGAGGCATTGGGGCATTTCAGGAGAAAAGGCACCTGCACACAAGTATTTGTGGGCACAACACAAGCCAAAACGGAGGGAGAGAGGGCAACGCACACAGGGCCAACAGCTGGAAACAGCTGTGGGGGTTGTAACCGGAAAGAAGTACAGTGAGGGTTATTCGGGGACATTCTATCCGGCTACGGTGACTGGAAGCCCAGGTCAGCTGCCTCCTTGGTTGATGAATCAGGAGCATTAAAAGAGAGCACCTCATTTGGGCTTTAGGAGCAGATCAGCGGATGGATGTCTCAGGGACACATCCCTCTGCAGATCACCACTGGGATCCTGCCTGCCCCAGGAGGCAGCGTTAGTTAGAGGAGGGATTCCCAGCTTTGGGCTGGGCTGGGGTGGAGATGGTCATTAAACGCCAGCTTGGAGGTATCCCCCAAACGTTGGACTTCCAAGCCACAGAGCCAGCGAAGCAGCTGGGAAGGGGGGAGAGCCCTGGACCCGGGTGGGCAGCAGCCCACCGGTCATGCTTGGAGGCAAGGAGCACTGACAAGAGCAGCGTGCGGTACCTGCAGCCCGCAGTCGATCTCGGTGGTGTCCAGGAGGTAGCTGATGCACGAGGCCTCCCCACGCAGAGCCACCTCGTAGCTCGGGCCTCCCTCCACCCTGCACAGCGCCGTGACCTGGCTGACGGTGTTGGCGTGGCCGAAGAAGGAGAAGCAGACGCGCTGGCTCTGGCCCGGCTGCAGCTCACCGTGCAGCGGCAGGATATCGAAAACCTGCAGGCAGGGAGGAGAGATCCACACGTGGAGCACGGGACTGATGCAGGAGAGCAGCCTCAGCTTGGGCCAAAGGACAGACGTGGCTGCAGGGGCCTCTTCCTCAAACACAGGCAACATCATCCTCATCTCACACTGCAGCCGTTCCACTCACCAACGGAGAAACCATGGGGAAAACCTTCTCCCACAGTCCCAATTAATGCAGTAGCTAATACACTACATTCATTTGTGGTGCCTCCTGGCAGCAAGAAATTCTCTCTGCTGCAGAACTTGCCTTCAAAAACACCTTTTCCTGCCCTCAGAAGAACACGAGACTGGGAGCTGAGAGCCTGTGGAGCCGGGGGCAGGATCCAGCCCAGCTCCTCGCACTCCTCATGCTTTTCCCTGTCTCTGATTCACATCCTGCTCTCTCCAGATGCTGCAGCAACTGCTGCCGCAGCAAATGCTGCCGCAGCAAATGCTGCTGCAGGAATTTCTTACCCACCACTAGATGAGGACCAAGATGGATAAAATACTCCATAGCTGCCGCACAAGAAATGTTCTTGACCAGCCCTATAACACCTCCCATGTGGCCTCTCCAATGACCAGTGATGCGCTTGTTATGACATGAGGCCACTCTGGGAGCAGCACCCAGGACACCAGTGGGAGTGGGAGTACGTAACTGCTTGCTACACTGGAAATGTGGAAGTGAGACCGATTCCCACTTACCTCCTCCACACCCAAGGCGAGGGGCTCTGTCTCCATGAACCTGGAAAAAGAACAGACCTTTGCTCAGGGACCTTGCAGTGGGAGGGAGGGAAGTCTGCACAGCAGCTCCTCGGCAGGATGGGGCCCCTGCGGGGGCATCAGTGGTGTGAGCTCAGCAATGAGCTCCAAAACTGGGATGGAGCAGGTCAACGCCTGGCAATGACACTGCAGTAGCAGCGCTGCAGGCAGCTGGCAACTGCTTGCCTCCAGATCTGCTATCTCCTGCTGCGTGATTCTGAAGATCCATTCCGTCACTGGAGAAAACACCTTGGTGCAAAGGCTTAGCTCAGCTTTGAGCTCTCAGAGGTCCAAGGGCTGAGGCTTAGGGTTAGTCTGTCTCTAACCACGTGGGTCTACAACAAGAGTAACCACGAGAGATTTGTGCCTCAGAAGTCAGAGAAAGGGCACACGTTGGTCTACACTGCCTATGTCCAGCCACACAGCAACAGTTGGATTGTGTTGCTCATATCACAGAATCACAGAATCCCAAGGGTTGGAAGGGACCTAAAAAGATCATCTAGTCCAACCCCCCTGCAAGAGCAGGGTAACCTACAGTACATCACACAGGAACTTGTCCAGGCGGGCCTTGAATATCTCCAGTGTAGGAGACTCCACAACCCCCCTGGGCAACCTGTTCCAGTGCTCTGTCACTCTTACAGTAAAGAAGTTCTTCCTGATGTTAACGTGGAACTTCCTATGTTCCAGTTTACACCCATTGCCCCTTGTCCTATCACTGGATATCACTGAAAAAAGCCTAGCTCCATCATCCTGACACCTACCCTTTACATATTTGTAAACATTGATGAGGTCACCCCTCAGTCTGCTCTTTTGCAAGCTAAAGAGACCCAGCTCCCTCAGCCTCTCCTCATAAGGGAGATGTTCCACTCCCTTAATCATCTTTGTGGCTCTGCGCTGGACTCCTTCAAGCAATTCCCTGTCCTTCTTGAACAGAGGGGCCCAGAACTGGACGCAATATTCCAGATGCGGCCTCACCAAGGCTGAGTAGAGGGGGAGGAGAACCTCTCTTGACCTACTAACCACTCCCTTTCTAATGCACCCTAAGATGCCATTTGCCTTCTTGGCCACAAGAGCACATTGCTGGCTCATGGTCATCCTCCTATCCACCAGGACCCCCAGGTCCCTTTCCCGTTCACTACTTTCCAGCAGGTCAACCCCCAACCTGTACTGGTACATGGGGTTGTTCTTCCCCAGATGCAAGACTCTACACTTGCCCTTGTTAAATTTCATCAAGTTTCTCCCCGCCCAACTCTCCAGCCTGTCCAGGTCTCGCTGAATGGCAGCACATATGATCACTCTGCCCCAGGTAGCAGCAATGACCAAAGAGCAAGGAGGAAAGAACGGGCTGGACAATTAGAAAGAAAAAAATGTAAACACACAAAGTCTTGTTGAGGCAGAGAAACAGCATATTTCTCTCCTGACCAAAATAAACGTGCGCGACTGATCCTGGGAGTCTCTGATGACCAGCTCCAGCAAGGTCCCAGGTAGGGAAAGTTCCAGTCTTTGATCTCCCCTTCATGAGACCTGATGCTTGATTCCCTCCATGTCAGACTGAGTTAGAGCTGATGATTTAGAATACCAACAGTGCTTAGTGTGGACCAGAAATAACATCTGACACGCTGCCCTTCTGCAGGCTCCTAATGAACACTTTGAGTGTTTGGTGGTAACACCTTGGAGACCATCTTCATTTCCAGCTCTGGCACACAGCATCCCATGGTGTCTGCTGAGCGCCCCGGAGTGCCCCAGTGCCCTGGTGGTCTCCCCCAAGCCCTCCTAATAGCCACAGCTCATCTCCAGTTCCCAAGAGGTCACCTCCTCCGAGTCAGATCCCAATTCCCTTCACACAGCTGCTTCTTGATCGTTTCCCTTGTTTGTAATAACAGCGCTTCAGTGCCACGTGGTGAACTTTGCTGCGTTTCCTAGGGCATTACGGAAAACCATTTGCTACCGTCCTTCAAACTGCCCAGAGCAGACTTTTGTGCTATGCAGAGAAGCCGCAGCAGAAGGAACACTAGGAATGTGCTTCTAGATGTGCTTCAGCACCACTACAAGTTTGCTCTTGGCCTTGGAAACCATAGACCACCACTGCATGGTCCTCCTTCCCAGGGATGTCCATACAAGGGCTCCCTCCAGCATCTACAGCTGGACCTAAAGTCACAGCAGAACCTGCCATTCCTCACTAAAACTCTACATAGCTCTCCTGTGAATGTGACGTGCAGTTCAAGAGATGAACACGCACTTCAAGGGGCTGTTTGCCTCAGGCCACGAAGATCTGAGAAAGCAGCTTTCTACATCAGCCCTCCTGCCCCCAGGAACCCATACAGGCCTACAGCAAAGCAGAGCAAGGGACTGCGACAGCAGTGTGTCACTCTGATGGCAGTGCCTGGGTAGGATCTTAGTACAAAATGACAACAGATGGGCTTAGCAGGGAAGGACACCTTCTACATCCGCTTCTCCAAGTGCCGAAGCATGGCTTTGCAGCTGCAGAGATAAAGCAGGACTCCAGCTTATGGCTATGTGAAAAGGGTCAGTAGTGTCCTACAGTCCCAGCCTGGCTGGAGAATGCTGTCTCCTTCCCAGCATCAAGCCGGTGGAGATCACCTGTTCCCTGAGCACCTTGGCTGAGCACAACTCAGAGGTGTGATTTCCTCAAGGGAAGGTTGAAAACGATTTGGCAGATCAGGCAAATGGCCTCGGGCTTTGCAAACCACAAACAGGACATCAGGAAGAAGAGCTTCCAGGAGAGGGAGAGGTGCGCATACCTCACTGGGTTCACCTGGCTGTCCTTCAGGAATGCCCAGTGGTACTGGACAACCAGTGGGCTGCAGTTGGTCATCTCCATGTAACGCACATCCTTGCTGTCATTCAAGATGCAGCCAAAGTCCACGGCCGTGCTCTGGATCTGGAGATTCGGGAAGCAGACTTCTCCCCGGACGGTGACCTGCTCTTCGTGAGGATGCTCCAGGAACTTGATCTTCAGAGCCTTCTCCGCTGCCCGGATAAGCAAATCCTCCTCATAAGCAGGGTTAAATCCGATGCAGAGCTGAAGTTCCTCCCCTGTCCTCAGCTTCACGGGCTGCAAGGAGATGAAGAGAAAATGTTCAACGTGTGACCCCAACACGGGCTTCTGGCTTCATCCTTCATTTTCTTCACGCTGTCTGACCAAGCACCGCACTTTTTTCTGAAGCTGCCTGAGGCTCACGGTTCTGTGCTCTGCACCAATACAAGAGGAAATCCACGTTGGTCTCCTGAATTCTGGAGCCGCAGAAGCCACCTGCTAAACACAACCAAAGCAGCACTCTGGCACCCAGGCCTTCGCCCTCACTCTGGAGGAACTCCTTTAGCCTGCAGCACAGCGGTGGCTGCACCTCTGACAACACGTGCACTGCAGAGCCCATGCCCAACACCTTCCGCACACACCAGGGCAGGAGCCAGACAGCAGCTGGAGAAGCCTACCTCAGCCTTCCCAAAGGCAGGGCTGCCCTCAAAGACAGCAAGCTGTTCCCCAGCTTATCTGAGGATGGCTGCTGGAGAGCTGGCATGCCTTCCAGCAGACACCTTTCCTACAGCTTGCCCACAGCTGGGTGCCTGCTCCCTCCTCCCCCTGTCTTCAAGCCAGGAGGTCTCTTCCCGATTCAGATGGCATTCTGTTTCCTTCAGCAGCTCGTTTCACATCTGATTTAGCTTGGGCCACTTTACTGCAGACTCTACAGAACACACTTCCATCATGGAGGACCTCCCAACAGAGACACACCACCACGTTCATCCCTCTTCAAAGCCCAGCAGCAAGAAAGTCCGGGGCTGCTCACCTGAGCATCTGCAGGGAGAGGCTGCTGGTCCGCAGTGCAGATGGAGAAGGGCTGCTCTAAGGCAAGGACCACGCTGAGGGGCAGCGAGCACATGTTCTTTACAGAGAGAGGCTTGTACATCACAGCCAGGACATCACCGGGGTGCTACAGAAACAGGAGACAAGAAAAAATGACCTTGAAGTGGCCATGGACCTCCTCCCCTTCAGACGCATTTCAAATTTTCCAACCCCAAAAGTGCATCCATCTCTATTTACTCTTTTGATTGGTTTCTACCCCTCTGCAAAGTTTGTCCTCCAACTCTAGCAGACGCTTTCGCGTTTAGAACCCACAGCCTTCCCCAGGGGACAGGGAAACAGTCTCGCGTACAGATGAGGGAGCAGCCCCCCAGAGGAGGCAGCTGCTTCAGCAAGATCCAAAACAGAAAGTGAACCCACTCTGGCTCCAGTTGTGTGTCCTCTCCTGCCCAGAGAGCACACACAGGCACAAGGCACAAGGCCATTTCCACTCCCATACAGTAGTTTCTTACCACCCTATCAGCTCTGCCAGGCCCGCAAGGCAGTGATGCTGCTCAGAGGAGGCAAGCAAGCAGGATATGGCCTGCAGCGGACAGCCTGCAGCAGCCCGAGGTCAGCTTTGAACATTCACGGGCACATGCAGACAGCTCCAAACCTCAACAGTCTGGCCGCAACCTGCTGCCCCTGCTCCACTGACAAGATGTTGCAGCCTCAAAGCTAAGCTCAGCCTAAGCCTTTTCCTCCTGTCCATGCATTGCTCCGCGCTTCCTGCATGGTTTATCTAAACTAGACAGTCTTTGGGAAACTAATTGTGGATGCATTGGCATCCAACTCCTGCAGTGTCGCAGCACGCAACACATGGGAGCATGTGGCATCAAGCAGACCACAGGCAGACATCAGGGGGAGCTGAAAAGCTTCTGATTAGATGTGAACCGCCTGCTCACAGGATTTGTGCTTCTCTGGAAGCCTGGGAAGTGGAGGAGAGACCTGAAACCGCAGAAACTAAATCATGAGCTATCTGCTCTTTTTCAGACACCTCACGCGACGGGGAAAGGTGATGCAGGAGTCGGGATCCAGACACTAAAGGGCACACACGTTGCACTGGTGCTCTCATCGCTGCAGCTGAAGGGCACTCGTGGGTCCTTTGAAGAAGGTGAGGCTTGGGAAAGGCAAAGAGGCAGCACCCATACCGACGGCAGGGAAGGCAAAGAGGCGCAAGAGATGCCAGTTTTTCCTCATCAGCTTGAGGAGTTGACAGGAATCTCAGCTTTTCTCAGCTTCCCTACACGATCGCTGCTCGGACATCACCACACCTTGGAAGATCCTCAAAACCCTGACTACAGACACTGGCGTCTCTCTAGAGGGGGGCATGCTCCCCCTCGCCAGAGCAGCTGTAATCTCAGTTCTACCTGGCTCAACTTAGAGAACAGCCTCATCTCTAGCAGCATCCTCACTCCTCTCACCACCACCTCAGGGAGGGTGAGGAGGGATCTGCTCTCCACCTGCAGCCCCAGCACAGCAAGTGGCTCTTCCAAAGCCCACGCTGCTCTCACGGGTCCCACACCTCAGCCCGTGCCCTTGGCTCAGCAGCTCAATTCTGTCTGCACCTCGAGAAGGGCAGAATAGAGCTGCGGAGACTGTCCCTAGCCCCACAGGGGTGAAATAATGATCACGGCATTCATGACAAAAGCTGGGCCTGGCTCAAGTCAACAGCCAAAGCTCTGTGGACTTGGAGAACTTCCTCCTTAGGACACAGGCACACCCCAGCCACACCAGTCAGTGCCAGGATGCAATGCAGAGACTCACCTTCTCCACCCGGAAAGTGATTTCTCTGCTGGATATTTGCAGAGCAGGAGCAATGAACTCGCACGTGACGTCCACCTGCACGATCAGATTCTTCACTCCCTCCTTGCCCACGATGGCGTGACACAGCAGCTTCTCCTTCACCACCTGCATGCGAGCCACACGGCCCCCAGCGGGTGTTATCAGGGTGTCCACAAAACACACTGCATCTTTGAGCCGCCCACCCACACGCCCCATTACTGCATGAAGTTACAGCCATTGGTCTCCTCAGGAGCCCTCTCTTCTTTATAAGCTGCATCCTCTTTGTTCTGCACTCACGCGTCCCTCGTGTTACAACCCAACCACCACAAAAGGCCCTCAGGAGTCTTGTGCTGCCTACAGCTCTCAGAACAATCCCTGCCCAAACGGTTATTGCTTTGCTTTGTCCCACTGCCAAACAAAATGCTTACCGAAAACTGTAGGAACTCATGAAAAAAAAACAAACCAGACTGTATGAAGGGAAACAGGGGATAGAAGGATCAATGCCAGCAAATCCTCCCTTGCAAGTTTAGTGGAAAGGATCCCTGGGAAAACCCCAAACAGACAGCCTGCCTTCCTAGGATGTACTGTGTCCCCCTAGACCTGCCTGTCAAACAAACCTCCCCAGGAAAGAGATGTCTTCAACCTGGCATGAAAACCCTCTACTTAAGCTGGATGCTCTTACATCCAAGACTTTTCCTGATTCCTCCTCATGGTTTCACTTCCCCACATTCCTCCCTTTTTTCCTCTCTCTTCCCTCTGATAGACCACCACAACCCAACTCCTCCTCAGAGCCTAGAGACGTCAGAAACACCTGTGCTGCACGTGCACCACAGGGTCTTGGGCTTCTAACCAGCCTCAAGAGTATGAAGTTCTCGAGACCTAGGGAAGGTGGAAGACCCAGTCCCAGGCTCTTGGCTTGGACTGCACGAGCCAGGTAGCCACAGCTGAGCTCACAGATGCCCATTTGGCTTTCCAGGAAGGCACCCTCACCAGTGGCCTGACCATTTCCCTTCTGGTTCCTTCTTCCCTCTTCAGCAAAGCCTCATGGGCTCAGGACTGCACACGGACAGTCCCATCGGAGTCAACCAGCTGAGGGATCAAGTCTTCCTCAAGCTACCACTCAGGCAATCCTTTAAAACAGCTCTCAAAGTCTAGCAGCAGCAGGAGCTTAATGCACATTTATTCCCCATTCACTTAAACACTTGTGCCCAGTGCTCCTGGAGCCAGGGAAGGCACACCGGGGTCAGACGGCAGCTCCTCTGCAGAGCTGGATTTCCCCCGGAGAGAAGGGTCCAGGGAGGAGAACACTCAGTGACCCTGCTGAAATCTGCCCCTCTGAGCTGCAACCCAAGGGTGCTGCAAGACCTGCCTGCCCTCGGCACACGGGGGCTGGCTGAGGGAGCGGGGCGAGCGCTGATGGGAATACTGACACAAGTCAAGCTCTCAGTTCTAATGATCCCTGGAACACTTTCCCATGTGGACGGACATCATTCGGATCATTAGAGCTGGCACACTGGGTTCATTTCTCTCGTCCCGGTCTCCGGGCCGGACAAGCTCCCGGCCCGTGTCTGTCTACAGAGGAAAATCAATGCTGCTCCCAGACACTCCCTACCTTCCTGGGTGTTTTGTTTCACTCGCTGCTTCCCCACACAGACAACTGGCCATTTCTTTAGTTACTTTCTGCCTGGGCTCCCAGTCTACCTCTAACTTTAAGGCCAGCTGAGAAAACTGGGGCTGCTCAGCCTGGAGAAGAGAAACCGCGGGGAGACCTCAGAGCAGCCTTCCACTAGCTGAACGGGGCCTACAAGGATGCCGGACACGGACTCTTCTCAGGGACTGCAGCAACAGGACAAGGGGTAATGGACTTAAACTCAAACAGGGCGAGTTCAGGTTAGATACAAGGAAGAGGTTCTTCACTGTGACGATGGTGAGGCACTGGCACAGGTTGCCAAAGCAGTGGTGAATGCTCCATCCCTGGCAGGGTACAAGGCCATGCTGGACAGAGCCTGGGGCGACAGTGCCTTCAGGCCATGTTTTGCTACCACCAAGTTGGCTTTATGGTAGCCATGGAACTCAAAAAGCCTCAGCAACTGATGGTGGCGAGCATGGAAAGCAACTGGTGCTGCCACGGTAACTTATGGCAGGAAACCAGGTTCTCAGAAGCACTTGCCCATTTGCTCAGGCAAATGTCAAGGGGCTGCACAAATGCCCTGATGCAGAACTCACCTGGGGGGTGCTGCAGGAGCCTTTCAGCACCACCTCCGCTGTCTGGCCGGGCATCAGCTCCGTCCTCAGCGGCTGAAGCTTCAGCACGGGGCCACAGGAGGAAACCTTGCCCTTGCTCTTACTGATGCGAGGGAGACGCTTGCGCTGCTTAAGTGTGGTGCCACCTTCTGTGGTCCAATAGAGCAGATGGGTGCGTCGTCCTTTGTTTGTCATCTTGAAGCGGTAACAGCAGGGATCCAGGCTAGAGGAGAAGCAGAGACACAAAATGGCAGGGGAGCTGCTATTTGCCACTGGTCACCCAGCTTCAGCACCCTGAGGGCACGACCTGACTGCACACTCGGCTTCACCAAAAGCCAGACCTTGGCTGCCCCTAGGTTTGTCACCATCCAGCAGCTGCTCTGCTGGCACCCTTCCAGCAAGGAAGAGCTTCGTAAAGAGCCGGCCCCACATGCAAGTAGCTGGAGGAACAGCCTCGCTGCCACTCCACCTTCCCCTTGGGAGCTGTTGTTCATGCCTCTGAGGCGTCTCGTAGGGAGCATCCAACCCTCATTGCCCCCAACGTACCACCCTCTGGTGGCGGCTCTGCAGCCGACAGCAATGGCAACAGCTCCAAACTGAGCCCGCGGGCAAAGACATAAAGGGGGGCAGAAGACAACTACATGAATCACACGGACACCGTCCCCTCCATTGTGCAGCCAGCTTGTGGCTGCACTGAGCACAGGAAACTCTGGACAAGCACCAGCCTCCCTGCGATGCCCCTGCGTACGTGGAGGGCTCGTGGGTGCGTATTTTACCTCTCCAAATCTATCCCAAGTACTTAAGGTAGGATTAAGCTGCTCTTTCTACCCCAAGAATTCAGGTATCGGAGCACCACGGACCCTCTTTGCAGCCACAGAAAGGAAGAGCCACCCCAAGAAGACTGTTCTTCTTCTCTGAGGAGGTCTCCAACACAAGGCAAACAGCACTTTTTTCCTCCTGTCTCCAAGAACATGACTGGTTTCAGACACACACGTTGGGACCACTGAATCCTCTCCTTCCAGCTCACCAATTTCAATCGAGACTCTTCATTTATCCCACTCCACCTCAGCAGACTTCCACACTTCCACACTTCCTCCCCCTTCCAGAGCTGGTCCTGCATCCACACTCGCTTGCCCGTGCCTCGGGAAGCAGGCAGGAGAAACCAGGGAAGAGCCACCACGTCTAATAAAGAGCAACCGGGCACAGAGTGGGGGAGAGGAGCCAACTGGGGGATGACACAGGGCAAAGAAATTCTGCTGCTCCTCCAGGGCTCCTGGCCAGAGGGGAAATAAACCAGCGCCATTCATTCAGTCGAGGAGCTGCTAACAAGCTACTGCCCAGGCTTGCTGCTGCTCTGAGATCTTACTCCAGACGGAATGGCAAAGCAAGCACTATCACTGCAGAGAGAAACATGTCTGTACTTGTAAGGAAGCATTTCTCAGCTGGAGGCTTCCAGGACCTGCTCTCTTCCTCCAAATCTTTGTTTGATAAAGTGAGGAGACAAATGGATTATGACTAAAGACAATTCAGCAACAACTTAGCAACTGCTCTCCAGCTCGGTGGCTTTCAGAGTACCTACTGACTTGCAGATGGCCATAAAATGTTTCCAAAGGAAGCCCTGTGGCTTCAGGGAAGCAGGGCCAGGACTGTGAGCACTAAGAAGCTTGTGCGACTGCAGCAGAACTCCTCCTTGCTGAGCCCATGGGGAAGTGGGAGCTGAGAGATTCCCTACCTGAAGCAGGGCGCCAGGTTGAGCTCCGGGCCAAAGGGTTTGTCAATGACAATCGTGGTGCCAACGCCAACAGCCTGGACGGGGATGACGTAGGCACGACTGTTCTCAATGAACAGCACCACCTCGTCCTTGAATTGCTCCGTGTCATCCAAGTTTGCAGTGACAGCCAGAGACACCTCGGCCTTGGCAGGGATCACTCCCTGACTGGGTCCAACGGTCCAGCACGAGTCTGCACCAGCCTGGAAGACAAACAACACTCATTTAGGACGGAAACCACGGACCTGGCTGCCACCAGCCAAGGCCTGCCCAGGCAACACGTTCACACCGAGCCAGCGGGTGTGAAGATTCCACTGACATTCATGTACAGCTTCTCTGGCTCGTGCTGACACAGGGCAGCTCGCTTGGAAAGGAGCCCTGAGAGCTCCGCTCCAAACGTGAATCTGAGAGTCTGCTCCCTGACAAAGCTCATTTATCAAAGCTTGGCAACAAGCCCGCCAGAAAATTGTACCCCAGAAACTATTCCTGAGGAATGAGGATGGGGGTCTCGACGGAGCCAGACCTTCAACTCCCTGGCGTGACCCAGCACAGCCCTGCTGGGCCCGCCCAGGCCAACAGCCCACGCCAACAGCCCAGGCCAGGGGAGGACGATTTGCATCCTCTCCTCATTCTTTCAGTCAGCATCTGCTCTGGCTCCAAGGAGCAGCACCGTGCACTGCTGAACAGGAGACCTGCCAGGGCCACAAGGCTCTGCCGAGACACATTCCCTTGGGTTTCTAGGTCAGCTTCTGCCTGCCCCCAATCCAGCCTGTGTCTCAGAGACAAGAAACCTCTTGGAGCCACGCTACAAAATACCCCCACTTTCAAGACAAGTACCCAACCTCTGATAACATCTCTGCTACTTGCTTATCCTTGAGTGTGCCGCAAAATGATGCCGTAGCTGCATGCACTGCATGCACAAAGACAGCGGCTATTTCTGACCCTATAGCAGCTTCTTGTACTATTGGGCATCAGAGCTCCTGAGTAACCAGTAAGGGCTGGGATCCACCACTTCAGAAGTTCACCACGATAATCAGAATCTTATCCCAGCACAGACGTCCATCGTGAATGAAAGCTTCCACAATCTGGTTACAATGGACACCAGTGTGCAGCTGACGGATGGAGGGAGGGAAGGAGAGAGGGAGGAAGGGACGGATAGCTGCCCCAAGGGATGACTGAGGAGACACCACAATCAGCTCTCTTGAATCTGTTTACAGATGAGTCACTGAAGTGATCTGGTCACTCTGGCCTTGCACAAGTGACAGAGGAAGCAGAACTCCACGTTACAAATGCAGCTGCACTTGATCAAGCCGTAGCTCTAGCGAGAGCCGTAGCTCTAACAACAGCATTCCCATTCCCGTAGCTCTAACAACAGCATTCCCATTCTCAGTCAGGCTGAGTCACTGTCCTCGTAGGGCTGCTCATGAAGGGGAAATAAACCCTGTCCTGCACCAGCTGGCTGCAGAGCCTTGTCCCAGGTGGTTCAGCATTCCCGGTGGGGGGGACCCTCTGTTCTTCATTTCAAAGCTGCTCCTTATCCACACAAACAGCCAGTGGCAGGAAAGAGCCCAAAAGCACCCCGAGCCCTGCAGGAGGCGGAGATCAGAGCCTGAGGCTGGCTACATGCTCCCGCCAACAACCGGCCTCCTCCTGCCTCCTCAGCATCAGCATCTCCTCAGCACAAGCACGGGGACCACTGTGGTTTAGCCTCTGCCCCGAGCACCGTCAACGGGATGTTTTACGGGATCAAGGGGCAGAGCTTGTCTCCATTTGTGCTCCCTGTCCACAGCTCACCCCTCCATGATCGCATCTGCCCTCCCTGCCAGGCTGGGGAGGCCAGGGACACCACTCTGCGCATCGCGGCTCTCCAGGGCACGGCTACGGCTTGCCCAGCTGCTGCCAAGCGCAACATTTAAGAACCAAACTGCTCCTGCTTTGCCTTTGGGAAAAGCTCTCAGCTTGCTTCTAGAAGCACAGCTGTCTTGAAGACTTCTAACCCTCTGTAATTCAGTTGCCAATAGGCACAGCGCAACAGGACATGTTTGCTTTCCCCTGACGAGCAGAGTAACAATTGCTTTGCTTACCAGCAAGTAAGAAAAGGCACTGAAGGAGGCAGCTGCTGAGGGCACTGGGGTGCTTGCTCTTTGCAGAGGTCAAAAGCAGATTTTTATGGTGTGGACAGAGCAAGCTGCCTGCGAATCCCCCACTTTGAGGTTCTATTTAACCCCCAAACGCCTGGAAAAGCAGCAGGAGGGAAATTCAGCCCCCTCCTCCTTGCCCAGGGGGCTGAGCCTGTGCTCTCACACCCTGCTGGATGCCTCATGCGCAGACACAACCAAGTCCCCAGCCACAGGCCTGCGTGAAGCGGCTCCAGAACTTCAACAACCCAGCCTGCAGAAGAACAAACCTCCTCTCAAGCCCCTCACAGACGCCCCTCCGGTGGGGAGCACCCCCCAGACCCAGCACACGAGCCCTTCCTGGCTGCATCAGCCCCTGTCAGAAGACCCCACAACCTCCTTCTGCTCCGCAGCCTGTTCCACCCTGCCGCCTCCAGGAATTAAACAGCCTCTTTCTGCAGCCACATGCTCTACAATGTTACAGACCACACAGGCTCTGCAGGTACACAACCCTTACAAGTCTGCTTCTGGGCAACAACCCAGCTGGTTTGACCCCCGTGGAGGTGTGAAACCCACTTCACCCTAAGCGCCTTGAGGACAGACCTCTCAGTTCCAAAAACAAAGACTCTCACAGCTAAACGCCTTCCACAAAATAAAGGGAGAACTTGCAGAAATGAACTCCTTTCTGCTCAAACATCTCTGCAAACTCTGTTTTACTGACGGGTGCCCCAGCTACAAGTGCCCCCGGAGCCAGGCTCCTCTTGCTGCACTCGGATGGAACATCTGGCTTTCTCTCTCAGACACATCTCAGTGACGTGGAAATGTTGCATAGAAATAAGTGCTCCAGTCACAGGCTGCTATGGGCCACTCACTTGCTCTGGAAAACAGCCCCAGCGACACTTACCATCTTTGCCGAGAAGGATGCGGGGATGACAGACTGATTGGAGAGGTGAAGGGTCCGGGAAGCATCTTGTAGAACTTGGATGCTGCCAAAATTTATCTCACTTGGGTGCACGTGGACAACTGGTCCTTCTCCAGTGCTCAATAAATGGATTTCCTGCTCCAGGAGGCAGGCAGGAAAGAGAAAAAAAACAACAGGGAAGGTTTAGAATGACTGGACAGCTCTAAGGGGGCTCGTAGGATGAGGGAATTCTGACTGTTTGAAGCTGTCAGGGTTGTGAGGCTGAAACAGGAAGGCTGGAGCAAAGGTGGCACCTGGAGTGGTCCCTGCGGATCTGAAAGCCACAAGATCCCATTATGAGGGGATACAGAACCCCCATCTCCCACGCATGCTTTTCACACCTCCTCCATGCTGTCAGCTCTCCTTCCGCTACTCTGTGCCTACGCCTGCTCCTTGTACTGCTCCATCATGCCATAAACCACCCTCCCTGACTGCTGCGGCTGCACAGCCACACTGCACAGGAACTTCTTCAACCTTCCCAAAGCTTCTCCCGTGAAAACCAGTAGAGGCTGGAAGCAAAGCTCTTCTCAGCAGAGATCATGCAAGTTAGTTGCCTCTCATTTGTGCTTGTGTGCATTCCTGGTATTACTTCTTTATTGCACCAAGACATTCATTACTAATTGCATCATTCGAGCAGTATTTTTTTCTGCTGACAGCCTGAGACCCAAAAGTTTGTTCCTGCAGAAGGGGCACAAACTAGCGGAGGAGGAATGTGGATCCTTTTGCTAAACCCCCTTCTCACATCACTAAAACCAATGAGAATTTATCCAGCCTGGCGGGATTTCCCCAGCTCCAAACACCCCAAGCCTTAACCAGGCTTGTAGAGCCTGAAGAAGGGAGGGATCTGGGGAGACCTTAAAGCACCTTCCAGTGCCTAAAGGGGCCAACAAGAAACCTTGAGAGGGGCTTTGGATAAGGGCCTGCGGGGACAGAACAGGGAAGGACGGCTCTAAATTGACGGGGGGGGGGGGGGGTGGTGATCAATATGGGATCCTGGGAAGAAGCTCTTCCCTGTGAGGGGTGGTGAGGCTCTGGCACAGGTTGCCAAGAGGAGCTATGGCTGGCACAGGCTGCCCAGAGGAGCTATGGCTGCCCCATCCGTGGCACTGTTCAAGGCCAGCTTGGATGTGGCTACCAGCTCCCGAAGCTGCACTCAAGCCATAAGGCAGACCTAGAGGAAATGACACCCAGAAACTCCCATTTGTGCAGGCAACACCCAGCCAGGTTTTGACCAGCATTTGCGGGCTGCGAGCAGCAGCCGAGCACGAGCGCAGCGCCTTGAGGATGGATTGACCGGGCACAGGGTCACTCAGTCCCATGCCTTCTCCAGGCATTAGTGTTGCTTATGCCACGAATGCCTTCTTTCCTTGTAGACAACAGCCATAGATCATTTTCCCTGGAAGAACCCCTGTACGCTCTACATCCCACCAAGATGAGAGGCACAAAGGCACACGTCTGCCCCAGCACTCACCAGTGGGGATTCTTTACTCCCAAACACCGCAACACGAGCAACGGTGTCCTGCTTTCCCGTCACCTGGACTTCCAGTGTGAACGGGATCTCCACCGAGCTCTGAGGCTGGATAATCCCACGGGGCTCAGGGCTGGAGTACCACACAGCAGCAGCATCCTTGTTCTCCTATAAGGGACAGAACCAAACACGGCTTCAGACTGACCTTTGAGGAAACTTTCAACTCTTTAACATCTACCACAACGGCAACTCACACACGTGTCTAAAAATGCCTAGGAGAAAGCAGAAAGGCACAACTCAAGATGCAAGACATGTATGGGTTCAGCATCCTGAGGGGGGCCAACAGCTGCTGCCTCCACAACCCCCCGTCCCGTGCTGGCAGCCTCCTTGCAGCAGCTTTTCACAACCCTACAAGTTCTCCCGCATTGAAAGCATCCCGAAGACTTGAATATAATCTGCTTCCTGGAGAGTTTAAGCTGCTTCCTGGAGTTGATATTCAGGTAGCTTCCTGTTCCCAGCAAACCTTTAGGGTTGAATACGAACCAGCAACATCTTAACCAAACCCGTTTTTTCCCTAACAAACCCCTAGGTGACATTGGAGGCAGGAGGCGGATGCGATGCCAAACCTGAGGAAGAGCCCAGTAGCAGCCTGGAAGGTTGCTGTCGTTCACAAGGGTCAGCATCTGCTGGTAAGGGACTTTGAGAGAGCATCGTCCAAAGGTCAGAGCCGGGTGGAGCACTCGCAGCGGGGGAATTACACATCTAGGCAGAGAGATGAGCAAAAGGGAATTAGATTCTGACACAGCGTTGCTTACTTGTTTACTTCTCAATGAGCACCAAATGGAGCACGACCCATTTGTCACCGTCAAATAGACATTTGATACGCCTACAGTGAGAAACAGCCTTCAACTTCTTTTTACCCAACAACCTCTTGCAAAAGAGGGGCAGACCCTGAGTCTCAGCATCACAAAAGCTGCTCAGTGCCCAGGCAGAGCACGGTGCCCTGTCCCAGGTCAGCTTTGCCCCTCCTTTGCCCCAGGAGGCTCGCAAGGACCCTCTCAATGGCCCCAGCGAGGTGTGAGCTCTGAGGGAGCTTTCCCACCGAGGAGCAGCGCTCGCCAAGGCTCCAGGAACACCAGACTCCAGTGTCTCAGGGAAAACACCGCTGTGTCCCTGCCTGAAATCCAGCCCTTTACCCCAGCAACGCAGGGTGCAGGCCACCACCTGCCCTGCGCCGTGAGCGATAACCCTCTCCCAGGCCCTGTGGCTGCCTTGCTCCTTTCCCCACGGGTCCGCACGCCAGCTGCTCCCATTTGCACTTGTTCTACACAACTGCAGCCCAGGCACTGACTGCACAACTCCGCCCGGGAGAGGGAACAGCACCGGTGAAATGCATCCCTCTTGCCGTTGAACTGACGCCCACCGCAGCACAACAGGCCTGAATGCGGCTGAAGCAAGAACAACTTTGAGCTTAACTCCGAGAACATCAATGCTCAGCAGAGCCAGACGGAAGCACAAAAACCTGAGCTCACCTTCCACACCAAGGACTACTTTGTCTGTCACAAGATCTCGCCTTTACTTTTCCCTCACCAGTCCTGCCCTAAGCCCCTTGCCCGTCTGCACGGCCCCTCCTTAACTGAGGCAGACAACAGCTTGCAGCAGCTGCTTGCTGTGGCCCAAACCAGTCCTGGATTCTGGCCACAACCCAGCACAAGTCCAACACTTGCAGGAAGGAGGAGAGGCGGCCCTTTGGAAACATTACACCTCAAGCCCCCAGAGCAGGCCGATAAGGAATATAATCACAGTTTCCTGTAGGAGAAGGCCCTGGGCCGTGCCTGTGCCTGAGCACAAGTGCTGCTCATCATGGACTGCTTTCCATGCGCTGCTGTTCTCCTGTCTAGCTGGGCAGAACTAGCTCATTGAGCAATGCTCCTCGTTTGGAGCTGGAGCCAGCCAGCTCTACGCAAGGCAGCACCACTTGCTTCTGGCAGATGCATAGGGAAAGAAGAGGGGCTGCAAGGGAAGCGTTGGTACCTGGCTCTGACGGGCAGTGATAACACCTCTCTGCCAACACCATCCACATCAACCACCAGGGCCAGCTTGTATCTCTTCACGGTGTTGGAGCACAGGGTGACCTGGAAGACAAGAGCATCAAATACTTCATCACTCCCAAACCCCATCGGCCATATGCAGTGCCCTCCACATCTCCTTCCACAGCAAGGAAAGGGAGGATTTAGTAGATATGAGGAAGATGAGGTATCAGGAAGAAGTTCTTCCTTGTGCGGGGGCTGAGGCCCTGGCACCGGTTGCCCAGAGAAGCTGTGGCTGCCCCATCCCTGGCGGTGTTCAGGGCCAGTTTGGATGTGGCTTGGAGCAGCCTCGTCTGGTGGAAGGTGTCCCTGCCCATGGCAGGGGGCTGGAACTGGATGAGCTGTAAGGTCCCTTCCAACCCAAAACAGGCTAGGATTCTGTGATGTTTGCCTTTAATTCTTCTGCTGGTTCATGTGTAGAGCACAGTCTCTGGCAGTAACAGAAGTCTTTGGACAATACCTGAATTACTGAATGCGCTTTGCGTTGCCAGGGCAGATGTAGAGCCCAACACTAGTGCCCAACTCTTACTCGCAGGATGCTCAGAGCCAGCAGTGCTAAAGCCCCCTCAATGCCACCGAAGCTCCAGCTCCACCTCTGAAGCACACAGGGCTGGACTCTTCGCGTACCTGGATATCCAAGTGTCCCTTGGCGCAGATGGTCCCTGTGCAGGGCCTGATAGTAAATTCAGCTGGCTTCTTGGCACCTGGGGCTCGCTTTCTCCACGACGGACCAGTGCTGTCTGACACCTGAGCAAAACTGGTCACGCTGGGTGCTCCCGAGCCGTCCCCAGGAATGCGAAGGTTGAAGTTGAAGGGCACCGAGGAAGTGTCAGTGAGGCGGCAGCACAGGGTGCGAGGAAAGCCTGGGAAAAGGACACAACAGGAGTTTATTATCCCGTGACTCCTGGGGTGCACATCCTGCGGTGATAAAACTGCGCTTGGAGTTTGCCTCCTTTCAATGGCAGTTACAGCTGATTGAGAAGCTCTGTGGGGAAGTCGTCGTCAATTACGGTCCCTTTTACGCTTGTCACACAGAAATGCCACTCTGACACAAGTGTCTCTAACTGTGAGGAGCTCTCACCTCCCCCAGACCAGCACCAATTCCTTCTCAACCACGACGGTGCATCCAGAACATTTACTCTCAAAAGTCAGTCCAGAAAAGTCCCTGTGAACTCCACAAACACTCCCACAGTTTTCGAGAGATAAAAGCAGTATGTTGTCATCAAAGAGATGATCCAGGAAAGGAAAGGAAAGATGAAATTGGCAGCCACAGCATGATGCAGAGCACTCTGAAGCAGTTTCTCCAGACAGGAACCTCGGTGCATCTCCTGGTTTGGGACAATCGAGACTGAGCCTGTGGCAGCTCACGGCCCACTTCACTGGAGGCAAACCTGATGCTTGCTCAAGAACAAGCAGGACCTGTGTCTCACCCTCCCGAAGGAGTGGGGACAAACGGCCATGCTGCCTTTCATTACCCCACAAAGGCTGACATGGCTTCAGCTTTGGTACTTGCTTTCCATAATGGAAGCCACTGACACAATCGCAGCTGATCTGGGGGGTTGAGTTCACATTTAAACTTGAGACCATCTCAGTGAGAAGTCCTTTGCGAGACTGAGGTGGAGAACCAGAATCTGCATCTCAGTGGAGAAGCTCTGGGTGCACAGCCGCCAGCTCTATCAGCAGAGCTGGGCTTTTGGTGGGGAAGGAGGAGCCCATGTCTGAAGACATGGGCGCCCAATGCGGAGCTACTGCTTGGCCATGTTACCTGGGAGCTGACAACGAGTTGGCCTCACAGCACTAATTGATTTCTCACGCTAATGGTCAGGTGGGTAAATGGTGCCCTTGCCTCACAACAGCAAAATTCACCCAGGGCACCTACAACTTGCCTTCAACTCCCTTCTCCAGTTGGCCGCGGACAAGAAAGACTTTCACAGTCATTCTGTTGCTGAGGACTGGCAGATTGGGGCTGGACTGACTGTGAGGGACACCAGAGAACACTGACTTTCTACTCCCTCCGTTCTATTTGAACCATTCAATTGGCTCTGTGCCATTCTGTCTGGTTCTGTTTGATCTCATGATGGCAAAATACTGCCTAGACCTCCCACCCTGCAGCCCAAGCCCAGGGCACACTCACCAAAGGAGACTTCACCGAAGCGGAGGGACGATACATTGAAATGAAACGCCGGCCCAGTGACACAGCCACTGTGAGGACAAAGGCAGAGGAGACATGGCCTCGGTTAAAGAGAACTGCAAAGCCTTCAGCTTTCCTTACCGTTCCGGTGGGTAAAAGCCAGCCTGAGAACCTCAGGGGGTTTCACATCAAGCCCTCACCCTCATGCTCAGCACAGCATCCAGGTGGATGGGAGGCAGCCAAAGCAAAGCAGTCAGCAGCCCATAGCTGCTTGTGGGGCTTGGGGCACAGTGTCATGCAGGGTATGCCCCCAGGTTGTTGATGGCCTGAGGAAGGACACCAAACAAGTGATGGCTGCGTGCCTCAGTTTCCCCATCTGTAATGTGTTGGACACAGGGGTGTCCCCAGTAAAGCACACTCAATGTAACTACCCTTCCCAGCCACAGCTTTCCTGCTTTGGCATTTCTTAGCTGGAACCGCTCTTCCCATGGAGTACAGGAACACCTTGCTCAGAAGATCTTGATCCACGCAATCGTTATGGGGGCAGGAATTTGAGACACGAAGCCGGGGGAGCCCCAGACATCCCTTGACAAGAGCCGCAACAGCTCAACAGAGCGGACAGTTGAATCTTGGAGGAAAACATCAGCCAACCACCAGGGCACCAGCTGACCCATCCAAGAGCAACACGTCTTAAACCACCCAACACAGAATCGTCAAATCATCTACGCTGGAAAAGACCTTTAAGATCATCAAGTCCAACTGTCACCCCAGCGCTGCCAAGCCCACCACTAATCCGTGTCACTAAGGGCCTCGTCTACACGGTTTGGGAACACTTCCAGGGATGGTGACTCCACCACTGCCCGGGGCAGTCTCTTCTAATGCCTGACCACCCTTTCGGGGAGAAACTGTTCCTAACATCAAGTCTAAATCTGCCCTGCGCACACTGAGGCCGTTTCCTCTTGTCCTTTCCCTTGTTACTTGGGAGAAGAGACCAGCCACCTCCTGGCTCCATCCTCCTTTCAAGTAGTTGCAGGCATAACGGAACCTGAACACACCGCATCTCCTCACCTGCCCTTAAATTCAGCAGACTTGAAGGCTCCAAACTCCAGGACTCACCAACATCCACCTGAATCACCACATGAAGCTGCACAACACCCATTAATTTATTTCATGGTTGATGCCAACCAATGCCAGCTCTGCCTCTCAGCTCAAAATCAAGGACCACAGCAAATGGTGTGTTCAACCCAACCTATTCCATGGCTCCCTCTTGCTGACAATTCCACTTCACTTGCTGCTGCGGTCGCAAGGAGTCAGCGTCAAACTGGAGTCAAGGTTAGTGTGGGCTCCTAGTGTGGGGATGCCAGGATGAGAGCCAAGATCAAGACCTCAGACAAGCCTTTTCTTTCTCAATGAGGTAGGTGGGAGATGACTACCCAGGGAGAGCTACAGATGTGGCCGCCAAGCTCTTAGAACCCTCCTCACCTCACAGTCAGCGTCAGAGGCTCAGGGGATCCCTTCACATTGAACTGGAATTCCTCTGTGAACTGCCCCACGACACTGGCATTGAAGGAGATCCAGATGGCCTGATGATCAAAAGGCAAAAGCATGCCCTCCCGGGGGCCAAAGGTGAAGCAGGAGCCCAGAACTGTCTCCGGAGAGACCACGCTGAAGGGCGTCTCAGTAACTCCTCTGTTGAGCAGGAACACCTGCAGCAGCAGCGAGAAGGCAACATGGAAATACATGAGGAATCCTCTTTGCTTACAGAAGGCTCACTTCTTTTCTAGTTTAGCAATTAACATCTGTAAAAGGCAGAAGATGCTGAGCGCTGCTGCCAAATACAACAGGACGAGTTCTGCCTCGGGGTTTTTTTCCATGCAAAGCAGGGATAACTTCACACAAACAGAGCCACTCTGGGCTTATTCCCCTGACACAGAGCACTCCACTTGACCTGCAGTGCCAAGCGCCTGCTCAGCACCACCAAGTTGATTCAGACCCATCCCACAGCTCCACGAGGCTCGCTGCTGCCCGGGAGCCATCCGGATCCACCCCATGCCCTGCGCCCCGTCCTGCTCACCCTGTAGCTGTGGCTTGAGCCAACAGTCACCTCCCCGATGCTCAGCTGGTCACAGCTGAGTTGGACCTGGGGCCCGACGCCTTCCCCGCTGATGCACAGGGGCAGTCTGGTCTCACAGCCTGTGGAGGGAAATCTCTGTGAGTGCAATTCCCTCTGCTACGCGGCACTTTCCAGGTTGTCTCAGTGCTGCTGCCGGTCCCTGGGCTGGATGGAACCAGCTCTAGATGCTCCAGGACAAGATACGGGACCCATCTCGTCCCTCAGGACATGCGCCTTGGGGCTGCTTTCTCATTTCTAACCAACCCCCTGGGCTGGTGTCTCAGAGAACCACAGAATGGTCTGCATTGGAAAGGACCTTAAGATCACCCAGTTCCAACCCCTTGCCATGGACAGGGACACCTTCCACTAGAGCAGCTTGCTTCAAGTCCCGTCCAGCCTGAACTTGAACATTGCCACGGGTGGAGCAACTTCCTTGGGCAGCCTCTTCCAGTGCCTCACCACTCTCACAGGAAAGAATTTCTTCTGTATATCTAAACTAAATCTCCCCTGTTTAAGCTCGAACCCATCAGCCCTTGTCTTATCTCTCCAGTCCCCGATGAAGGCTCTCTCTCCAGTCATGGGAAACCAGCCTTCTCACTGAGCAGATCACATAAGCCATAAATGTACTGCTAACGTGCACATCCCTTGGTGCAAAGGCAACCGAGACCTCAAGGCTTACAGCTAAACTCCAAGGTGGGTCCTTTCCCTTACATTTGCTAGAGATGACAGAGCACAAGATCTTCAGTCTGAAGGCTGCTCTCAGCCACTGAAGCAGCCTAAGGTGCCTGAATCCTGGCTCAAATTTTGGATGAGCTCTCACTGCCATCCCAGCCTACTCTGCACACAAAGTGAGCAGCACGAGAAGGAGGAGAGAGCCACGCCACAAAGACTCATCTTGGAGGTAACTGGTCTACAGGGGCCTGGTGCTCCTTCACTAAAGCTGTGTTGCAAATGCTGGCAAAGCCATGGCGGGAAAGCTTATTCCTTCACTGCTTGGTCACTTCTGGGATCAGGAAGGCAGAGCCAGGCATCCTGAGCCCTGGCCTCCGACAGGAGACCACCGGGAACCACGGGGACAGCGGCGTGTGCCAGCACTGCCCTGTTGAGCCCTCCAGAACTACATGAGGTCCGAGTGGGCTGGAAGAGTGCTTCTACCTCCTCTGTGGGAACAGGAGCAGGAGGAAAGAGCTGTACCTGAGATGTCACAGTAGACTGTCTCTTGGTAGACTCTGGCTTCTTCGGGCTTAAAGATCACATTGATTTCAAGGGAAGAATTGGGCAAGACATCTCCCTCCTGAAACAGAAGTGACAGCAAACCATTTATCTTCAAACATCACATTCTTGTTTCCACTGCAGCCCTGGAAGCCTTTATTTAGAGATTCAGCAAAGAGCAAGGAGCAAGCAACGCTTGTCAACAGGATTTACAGGAGAGCTTGGAAGCAGCAGCTTCCAAAGTCCCTCGCCTTTACTGGCACCCGGAAGGGGCATTTTGTTCCCCTCAGAAGAGACTGAGCTCTTGCTAGCGGATTTAAGTCTGGGCCACGCTACCAGTTTCTGCAACTCTCTGCTGCTCTCGCAGAGGATCCTGGCACTGGTGCTCAGTCCCAGGAAACCCTGCCACACATTTCAGGAGGCATCCCTGGTTTCTATAGGCTCTCACTTCCTGCAACTGGTTTAAGGAAAGGCACCTCTCAGCCTTACATGGGCTGCAGGAGCAACCAAGAAGAGAACAGCAGCCCCTTCCTCGGAAAACAAAATAGAAAAAATAAACTACTTTCACCCACTGTAAAAGAAAGAAGAGGTTGGGATTATTCCAGGGTTTACTCCAAGATGAGAAGGGATGCTGCGCTGCTCAGACAGCAGCCATTCTTCATCTCAAGACCATGCAAATACTCAGAAGGCAGGCTCTGGCTGATTGAAGGCCATGGGGTTTTTGCTGGCATCACCAGGAAAGTGAGCAGTTTTCTCTACCTATCTGCAGTAAAACTCAAAAAGCCCGTTTAAACCTGCCAGCCTCGTGTCCAGGCTCACAGACGACACTGGAAGGGAGACTCAGATGTGGTATAAATCCAGGTTTTAGGAAGGGATTGCTGTGCTTGGGCTCAATTTGGCCTCCTTTCCACCCAGGACCATTGCATTCTGCAGGTCAGTATGTGAACTAACAGTGCACCAGTGTCCTTTCTTCACCCCCGCGCGCTACGTGGGAATGTGTCCTTACAGAGAATAACTGATACCTCTGAACACTGTGAGGACACTCATGAAGTGCCCTTAATTCACAGCCCTTGCAGCAGAGCCCAGCCTGGGGTCAGCTCTTGCTGCTGTTCAGAAATGCTTTTTGCAACAAGTGCCCCTAGCCTCACCAGAAACCGGATGTCTCCTCTCTTGGCACATCAAGCAGCTGATGTGGGATCTGCCAAGGGACCTCCTTCAGAGATGAGAAGGAGGAGGAGCAGCAGGAAGGGAGGTTCTCAGCCATCACTTACCATGGGCACAATGGTGAAAATATCACTGCAGAAAGGCATGGAGCCTCCCTGCACCTCTGTCCCCTGGTTCTGGGAGCTGCAGATGGGAAGGGAAGGGTGTTCTCTGAGAGGGGGGACCAGCCCGTGCTCTGTAGGAACATCAACCAGCTTGTCCTCTTCCAGCCTCTGCAGCCTGTGCCATGGGAGAGACGAACCAAGCAGATAATTGAATAAGCAGCAGATTTGCAAAGCCTGTCGTGTCAGTGCACGAGCAGCAAAGCACTCGGCGAGGAAGAGCAGCAGCTCAGCACAGGGCTGACCCTGAGACACAGGCTCCCACATGGATCCCATTATTGCCGTTCTTCCCAGCACAGCAAGGAGTTTTACTCCTCACTGACGAGCTAACAAGAGGTTTCTTAAAGCTGGCAGCCCTCAAGAAAAAGCCTCCTGCATTGGGAGGGGAGAAGCAACTGGCTTTCAGCTGCTCGTTACCAGCATCACACTTTTCCCCTTCCCTTTTGCACCCACAGGGGTGAGGAGACAGTATCTGCACTGCCTTCCACCAGAGGATCCCGGTGCACTTCCAAAGCAAAGCAACGGATTTGGGCATCCCATCACTTCAGTGACACAAATGGGTTTCTGAGCATGAAAACAGAGGTGCCAAGAGACGAAGGGACTCTGCCCAGCATCACCTAGTAAAGAAGTCAGGACCAGCATCTCTGAATGCAAACCCTACGTGGAATCTTGAACCACCTCATCTTTTCCCTCGTTTTGGCCTCCACTGCAGAGCTGTGATGCACTTAACCTCTCCCTTTATTGGCGACTGCAGCAGAAATCATTCTAGTGTTTAAAGATCACAAGCGGGAGATGAAAGGGGAGCCCTGCTGCAGAGCGGTTGCTCCTTGCTGGCACACTGCTGTCCCCCCTTCACGCTCCAGTCCCCTGGCCATGAAGAACCAGCGGGTGACAGCACTGGGGGACCAGGGGAAAGCTCCACGTGCAGCAAATCGAGGCAATGCCGTGTGAACGATCATCACCCAGCTAAATCCAAACGCAAAGAGAAGGGAAACAGGCAAGGACGTTACTTGCTGCACACACACTGAGCCTCGCGCACATGCTGTGCATGAGGAGGGCTTCCACACACTGGCGTGAGCAGCCCTCAACTCAAGCTCCGTCAGCAGGCCAGAATCACATCCCTAAAAGCGCTGCAGGAGGGACACCTTCTAATGGGCCATGTCTTTTGGGGTCACATCCCAACACAGGCTCCTGCACTGCCTCCTCTCAGGAAAAGGCCCTCTCTCCTCTGAGATCTCAAAAGCTTCTCTGACAGCAGGACGGTGGCCTTGGACCATCCCCAAAACTACGAGTAAGGAGGAACCAAGCGTCGTGCTCAGAGTCAAGGACAGAGACTGGCACGACAGCAAGTCTCATACGTAAAAAATCAGGTTGAAGTGAACTCTGGGGAAAGCTGGTGGCTTCTGAGGGGACAGAGGATCACCCAGGGTCCAGTCCGAGACAGGCAGGTGGGGAGAGATGCTAAAGAAATGGTCCAGGGAAGAATCAAGGCAAGCTCACGAGATTTTCTTTTAACTCAGTGCGTTTGCACAGAACTCACACACTGTGTCATTAAAAACAGACAACAGTGGAAAACTAGTTCTGGCCTTTGAGGCATTTCTGACCTAATTACGCTGAACTTGATGTGCTCAAAGCCCTTGAAAAGTGCTGCAGTTCAAGGCAGTTTCCTGATCAGCTCTGGGTTCAGACTAACTCCTGTATATCTGCACCCATCTGAGCCTGAGAAGTCGCACAAGGATTGCCCAAGTCACATAAGCTTTAAAGTGTCATTTCCAGTTCATCCCCCCAGGCTGTGAGTGTTTCTCTGCTGCCTAAAATGGCAATTTCAAAGCTTCGCCAGAGACACCCTTGGAAGAACCTGCCCCATCTCTCACCACCACGACGACACAGGTTGCTGAAGCCCAAAAGCACTTCCAAGTCCTGGCTGCCCTCCCTTCCCCGCAGAGCCCTCCACATCTGCCCAGCCTATGAGGAAGGGGAGAAACACCTCGTTGGGCCAGAAACCAGGACACTGAAAGGCAATTCCCCAGCCTACGGCAGGACGGCCTCCACCTTCTGGGCCAACCAAGCACTCTACCCTGCCTGTGACTGGAAAAGGAGCCTGCCAGCTTATCAAAGAAGAAACTGCTAGAGTATCACAATAGCTGTGCCACCTGCAGCTCTTCAGGGCTACTGCTCAGTGCAGTCCCAGGTACCGAGTGCTGACACCTTCCTCAGCCTCATGGACCCTCCGTAGTGCACGGATCTCTGAACTCAATAGTTTGCCGCTCCCAAACGTGAGTTTGCCCTCTCAGGCAATCCAGTGATTGCACTCAACCTTCTTTCCCCAAAACATCATCCTCAGCTGTAGCACGGATGGGACTGCAATGGCAAGGGTTAAGCTCCACGCTGTGCATGGGTTTACGTGCCCTAATCCGTTCAAAAGCCCCAACAGCCCTCTGAGACCGTGTGTTAGTTTTCCCCTGGGGCATCTATCTTTCTGAGACGAATCTCTCAAACAAACCTCAGCTTCTGCCGCTCCTCCTCTTCCTGATCAACAAAACGCTTCCACTGGAAGTGGGCCGTGATGGCACTCTGATTGTGGATGACCAGGGATCTTAGCTTTGACAGCGTGACAGAAGTCTTCTCAACTGTCAAGGAGCTCTTGTCAAGCCTGATGTTGACATTTACAGCTGTTCCACAAAGGCTTTTGTGAACATCTTCACCTGGAACAAAGCAAAAGCAAGTCTCGCCTCATCTCACTTGCTGACGGAAGTACAAGGAACAGAGCAATCTGCAGGCAACAGAAGAAAGAGCTGCAGTTTTGAGCTGCATAAGCAGTTCCCCGGATCAGGACACTTAGCATATCCTGACAGCTGCACATGCTACAGCATGAGGATGTCCTGGCACCACCTTAGTCACGTTATTTTGTGGGTCGTTCGTGGAGATGTATCTTTTCAGATGTGCCCGGGTGCCCTTTGGGCTGCCATCCCACTCAGGTCACAGGGAATTCTACATCCAAGTCACTCAGTGATGCTGAGGAGCGCCACCTCAGCCATGCCTTGCCCAGGGTCTCCTGCAGGCAGGAGATGCCCCCAGTGTCGTGTCATCCTCATCTCCTGGTCCTGAAATATTGGGCATAGCTCTGATCTCAGAACCCAAGCGGGAGCATTTGAAATGCAATGGAGAAGGGCAGAAACAACAATGGAAACTACAGAGCAGCTTCTGTGCTGAGCTCTGCACTCAACAGGCTGCTACTGGGCCCTCGGATCCATCTGCCAACTCCTTCTTTGGCTCCTGCTACGGTCACAGCCAGGTGCCTCACCACTGCCCGCACATTCTTCCTTGTCAAACGTGCTGCTGTTACCACTTCACCACCGGAGAAGTGAGTCCCTTCACTAGGGTAAGTGTCCTCTGGAAGGCTGGAGACTTACTTCCAGCACCAGAGCAACACGCACAGCAGCACAGCCATTTCAAAGTGTTTCTCCAAGGTGGTGTTCACGACCTACCTTCAGACATCATTGCACCCTCACATTACTGACTCCAGCCAGCCCTAGCAGCAGCTTGCTCATAAACCTCACCACTAAAGAACTGCTGCTAACAAGGCGGTTTCTACAGAATCATTCCCAGGCTACAGCAAAGCTCAGAGCACCCTAATGGCTACCGCTGCCACAGTTACTGCTCCTCCTGGTCACAAGTCCTCAGCATGGCCCAGCTCTCAGCACAGCACCAACTGTACCCATGCAGCACATCACAAGAAGAGGGTCTCTACCTCAAAGGCCTTCCCAGGAACTGTAACACAACAGATCAGGATGAAAAGCAATGACCCGTCAGGAGAGCTCTAGGGGACAGGTTGCAGGCTCTTCAGAGAGCTCTCTTGCACGTTAAAAGCCATCTCCTTTTCAGTCAGGCTCCCTGCTGTGAGTTCTTCTGCAATGAAGCACCCAGAATATTCGCCATCGCCCCCGGTGCACCGTGCGCAGGAAGATCTGCCTGCCTTGTTACAGGCTGAAATATTCCAGCACAGGAATATCTGGCAGCCAGCAGGGGAGCTTTGCTCTACTCAGCGTGAAGGAACCTTGCAGAAGGGATTCAACAGGACAATGAAGCCACCAGATGATGACAGACAGCGCAGACAGCGCTCTGTTTCGAAGGACACACGGAGGGTGCACCACGCGCTTACCTGTGTCATAGTGAACGATCATTGGACTCGTATAAACACCGGTCTTTGGTGGGTGGAATTCCACCGTGACTTCCATCGCTTCTCCAACGCCAAGAGTCCCAATGGAGGGATCCACAGAGAAAGGGCTGCAACACAAAGAGAGAGATCAGGACTGTATGGGAGATCCGGGCCCTCCGTTAAGTTTGCAGTCTAGTTCGCTTCAGCTCACTTGTGCAAGCAAGGAGCAAGCAAACCACAGTCGGTACAAGAAAACCAGAACATCCAGGATCAGAAATAGAGCGGGTGACTCTCCCTGCTGAAAGAGAACCAGACCTCAGAAGATCCCGCGGTATACCACGACCCCAGCCCCCCACACTCTGCACCCAGTTCTCAGTTCTCAGCTCTTCACCTCTGCACACGTGCAATCCAGTTACTCAGAATTCTGCTTTTTTGTGTAGTTCACTTAAAACTTTCCTAATGCTTCCCATTTCTTTATTGCAACTTGGGACTGAAATAGTTCATTGCCGAAGTTCGGGAACTCTTAAAACCCTTGTCAAGGAGCTCTCAACACACGCTCTATTACCCAGTAGAGTAGTTGGCAAGTGCCTTGCAAATAGATGCTAGACTTCACTGGGTATTTACTGTGGTGGTGCCTCTCACCAGCTCATTGCTTGCCTGTTTCTTGATGCTGTGTTTGGGATCCGTGACCTGAGCCCCTCGAACTGTCCTCTGCCACACAGCACCTTCTTCAGCAGTCAAGCTGCCTTCCTACCTTGCCTCTTCCAACCCAACAGCATCAGACCTGCAAGATGCTGCGTTGGAGACACCACTGCAGTGTAAAACTTGCTTGCAGAGCTTTCTCAAAACACTGCAAGCAATGGCAAACCCCACGTGTCCTGCCCATCTCCAGCACCTCAGATGCTCTGCCTCCTTTTTCTCACAGTTTACAAGCCCATGACCACGCAACAGCGTTTTGCGCAAGGGATGAGCTCCTTTACCTCAGAGTGGTGATGCTGTAGCAAGCCTCCCGCTTCCCCACGTTGCGCACCAGCAGAGTTTTCTGGGTGCTGAACCTGACTGGACACTCGGAGAAGTTCAGCTGCTCAGGGAAGTCCAGGCTGGCTCGGGCACCTATGGCTCGGATAGGCACAAAGAACTTCTCCCTCTCTGTGATGATGATAAGCTCGTCGAAATAATCCTGCAGGGAGAGAAACAATCTCAGCACAGTGCCTTTAGCACCATGCCCATGGCAGAAGAAGAGCTGCTGGTTTCTGTGACTCTCACAGTAGCATTCGGCAATGTACATGCACTTTTTACCTTCATGGCCTTTCATTACAGATTATTTCACAAGGAGGGGCAGCCAGGGACCATGGGGCAGATCCTCTTTAGTTTCTACAGGCATGCTGCCCGAGGGTAGGCCAGAGTATTGAACTACATTTAAGCAGCAAACAGAAGATGAGGAAAAGGCCATGCACAGGCAGCAGACTCTCAGCCCTGAAGCCAACAGACGTTACGTTAAATATTCCACCACTGAAGGGGAAAACAGCCTGAAACAGGCAAGAGCCTCCAGCCTATGGGAGCACAACCTTCACCCCCAGGAAAGAGTCTCCCCCAGGTCTAGATCCAGTGCAACTCCACTGAACGCAGGCCACTTCTTCAAAACCCACACCACATGCCTGCTTTGGAACCCAGCCCTGCAGGTTCACCTTCCCCTCAAGGCGCCATCTCTCGGGACCTCCACTCTCACCTTGTCCTCATCAGGTCTGAAAAGGATGCGGTAGGTTGAAGACATGCCCGGTGCTACCTTATAGTCCTCATTACTCGGGCTGATCAACTCGAAGTAAGGAGAGTTCCCCAGGATGACGTTCAGCAGACGAGGAACCTGCAGGGAAGACACAAGTAGGATTTTGTCGCTTGTGGAAACATGAGAAGGGACCAGGACAGGCCATGTGACATCCTTCCTTACCACCTTTCCAAAACACTTTTAGCTCTGAAGCTACACGCACGTAACACACGAGGGTGGACTTGAATCCCTTCTGCTGAGCTACACAGCTGCAGCACAGAGACAGTAGGAACAACACGCCCTGCTCTGAAGGCAGCAGGAAGGAGATGCAGTACCTCAAGTCACCTGTGTATTCAACAAGCCCAAAGAACATGCTTGCTTCTGCCTGCACACATCCATGCAGTCATACCTCTGGAGGGGGAATGTATTATCTGAAGGCAAACCAGCGTGCGTTATACGGGGAGGGAAGGAAGTCACTTCTGACACACCAGGGTGGAGCGGGGTGGTCAAGCTGCGGTGCTAGTCATGGCGGTGGACCAGCGAGAGAAGCAGACCACAGACACTCTGGGCTTCCTGAGAATAAAAGCTTACCTCAAGAGCAAAAGGACGAGCGCAGGAAGACAAAAGAACAACCCCAGGAAGAAGCAGATGGCTAAGAGAATTTAAAGGGGGCTGCAAAGCAGCAAGGGAGATCCGTAATACAAGGAAAGGCTGGTGCAGAGATGAGAACACCCAACGTGCCTCTACGATGGATACCACAGGCACGGAGACAGCAAACAGACATTCTCTAGCACACAGGCAGCAACGCCCCAGCACCCAATCTCATCTCAGAAAGCATAACAAGGAGACTTTGAATGGCAGGCAGCTCCACTGATGAACACGACGAGCCTTGGAAAAAATGGAGGCTCATTCTGCACCCCTGACCCAAGCCTGGTGACCCATGGCCAAGGCAGCCCTGGACGCTCTAAACACCCTTTGCTCCCACCAATGCCCTGGGGCAGCAAGCTCCAGGAGCCCATTTCCCACTGCAGCCACACGTTCTGGTCGCCAAGTCCCTTGGCACGTGAGCCCAGGTGGCAAAGATCTTCAGCAAGAGCCACCCAGGATGCCTCTGAGGGTGCTGAGGAGCAGCCTGAAGACAGGAAAGCAATTCGACAGCAAGTAGGCAAGAGCAGTAAGCATAGAGTGCAGCACTTCCGTATCGGAGTGAATACAGAGCACCTATTGGGCTCGATTACACTTTGCCTCTGTTACACATTGCTGCTAGCTGCAGTTTTAGGGGGTAGACAACCTCAGCTACCACGCAGGATACGTCAGTAGGATTCCGAGGAATGTGGGAAACTCGTGAGACAGAGCACAATGTTCCTTTTCTCCAGGACATGACCAAAACCCAGCAAAATTAGAACATAATGAACTCTCTTGGGATTAGCATCTCTATCTTTGTGCATTTAAATATGCCAAGGGTTTTCCTTAGAGCTGATCTGCCTTTTACACCAGGGCTCTCCGACGCCTGAGGTTGTACCAGCTTCACAACTGATTCATTTTGGGTAAAATCAACAGTTCACACACTGCCTCCCCTTCACAGGGCATAGAAATCCCAAGCTGCAGCTGTTACCAGTCTATTACGTTTTATTGGGAATGGCACCAACATCAATGCAGGTGTTGTTTTCCACTTGGGAAGCACGAATAGAGCAAATTCACTGTTTGCCTCTTTGCTGGTACTTGGCAAAGGCAAACATTCTGAGGTGCTGCACGGATGAGGGAGCAGCTGAAGCCAAAAGGCACAGTGGGAATGAAGCAGAGCAGTAGGAAAAGAGAAGCTGAGGCCCATTTTAATAAGCAAAGGGCACACCTGCAGCAAAGATTGCCCAAAGTCACTGTGAACCACACCAGTGGTGTCCCTTGGGCATAGGTACCCACATTGCAACTTCCCAGTATGCCCAAGCTACACCAGGAATGACACAGTACTCTCTGGGAGTAACTGAGGGACCATACCTTCATCCTTCCTTGCCAAAGGCTCTTCCATGCTCTACCACGTCCCTGTAAAACCTGTTATCTCAGGAGATACTCTGACTTCTCTTGCTGTTCCTCCCCCTACATTAAGCCCTGACGGTGTCACTCCTTTTGTCCCCTCCTTTGTTTCTCCCAACAGGGAGATTTGAGGAGGGCGTTAATTCACCTGCACACTTCCACCTCCCCCCCGCTCCCCGCTGTGCCCTCCTCTCACACACACGTCTTGCTCTTTCTTACACAACCGGATCCTGAATTACGCCTGTTTCTCACCTTTCTCTGCTTCCAGCACACTTCCTCTTACGTACCAAGAGAATCCCTGTGCGGAAGAAAGCGCTCCGCGACAGGACGTTGAACTCAGCCCCTTTCCTCCCTCCTGTCTTTTCCCACCAGCTTGCTCTTGGCACATGCCTCACTGGAGCAAACGTTTCCCCAGCTGAAATTCAAAAGGTCTCCATTTCCCCCTCTACAGCAGAGCAGAACAAAGTTGCTGCCACTTCTCAACTTCTCCCTGCTCATTTTTCTTAGGAAATCTCAACAGGATCACAATCTTTCCCGTTCAAGTTGGAGACCTTCAGGAGCACATTACCCTGCCTGTGCTGGGATTCTCCAAAGAGAAAGCACAGCCACGCTGGCTTAGAAACACCTGAGCAGAACCGAACTAAGCTTAGCAGGAGCCTCAAGTGGCACCTCAAGTCCTCCCCTTTAACTGCTGCTGCTAAGCCAGCCTGTTTCCCCTGCTCTTCCAAAACACCCAGCCTGGAGTGCTAATGCCAGGAGTTACAACTTACTCCAGCACAAAGTGGAGAAAACTCAAGCCCTGTGCTTTGACACGGAGTTGCACACAGGGGGCTCAACAGGCTGAGAGAGGGAAACATGCCCTGCCAGAAACCAGGATTAACCAAGGAGCCACCGGGACATGGTGCACACTCGCGGTAAAGCATGACAGCAGGCAAGCACTGCCCAGCCCTCGACATTCCCATCAGTCCAGGGCTTTCAAGGGGAAGCATGCTGGCTCAGAAAGCTCCTTTGGCTTAGTTACCACCAGTGCGCGGCCAAAACCAGCGGCAGAATCCCCAGCATGGCAACATTTCCCCCATCTTGCAGAATCACGCTGCTGAGACATTTTATTCTGGATGCGCTGCGCTGCAGCAGGTAACTTGCTCTGCTGCACACCACGTGAATTCCACTGCTCTCCTCCTCCAGCCCAGTGCTCAGCCTCCACAGCCCAGCACTTACCCTGTCGATGTTCCTCAGAGCTAGCGCCGCTATGTAGAACTGGCGGGGAACGTAGTTCTCAAACACCACCTCCGATGGGAACGGCTGGAACAACCTCTGGTCCAGGCCAACTGCTGAGAACTGCAGATGCAAGACAGAGCAGAGAGAGCTTCAGCTGCTGGGAGAAAGATTAACGAATGAAGATCCCACACTGATCTCCAGTAAATACAGTCTCTTGGTGAGTACATCTGCCCAGCTCACACTAGGAGATGGGAGCCCACCCACCTCCGCTCTCAGCTCACAAAACGTTTCTGGACCATGTTGAGCAGCCTCAAGCTAAGAAGCTCTTTTGCAGGCTGTTTCTCCAGGCTGCCTTCTCCAAAAGGCAAAGCAGCGCCCACCTCCAGCAGAGCCCTCTGCTAAGGGGCTCACTCAGCTCCAGACGCTTGCTGGAACAGTCACGAGCACTCAGGGAGCAAGCAAAACCCAGGAGTTTCCAGGAGCCTCCACAGGAAACAATTTGCAGGTGAACTTCCCTCTGAGACAGCGAGACTGAGTCCCACGCATCCCAAATATCTTTTTGGTTTTTTGATGCAGACCCGAGAAACCAGTCGGAAGACACCAGTACCAGGGAGGAAAGGCCAACAAGAAAGTAACAGGGCAGGAGGGAAACAGACAAATGAGGTGAATGCTGGATGGGGATGAAGTTTCAGCTGAAGTCTCAGCATCACGGGGCAACTTGAGCTAGACTGCAATTCGTATCCCCTTTCCCCACGAGCTTTAAGTTGATGCTTCACTGTATTCTCTTACTGCTCGTTTCTTGAACACCGCTGCAGAAGCAGCTCTGAAAAATGCACGCAAAGACCAAACGCTGACCCAGCAGAGGCAGTACTTGGAGATAATTCCTCCCTGCTTGCTCTCCCCTCTCCCAGCTGCACTGCTGTCACTCGAGAGACACAGGCAGCTCTCCCGCTTCTCCACAAAAGCCACGCTCAGGCCGAGCCCAGTAGCTGTAGCACTGCCAGTTATTTGGGCGCCCGTCTTACGTGTTCCCACCTCCTGTGCTGCCTGGGGCAACCCGTAACCGATGTGCTACATCAGGTCTCTTGCTGGCAGCTTTCTGCTCAACAGCCTACCTCAGTCATCCACCCACCTGGACTGTGTGTTAGACTGAGCAGTCCTGCAAGAAAAGCAGCTTTGAACATCCATCTAAGAGAACACTGATCCAGGCAAAGCGCATCCACTCTTCTCTGCCCAGCAAAACCCACCCACTGCAGCAGAGGTTCCACTGCCTTTGTGCAGACCAGGACTTCAATGGCTCATTGGAGAAATGTGTTTTTTGCCTTTCCCCCAGCAGAAAGAACTCCACCACCACCAGTTGGAAATGACAACAGGACCTCATCACCAAGCTGCTTGGGTAAGCTGGAGGCAAGGCTGCCACAAGCACGTGCCCTCTTCAAATGTCACATCAAACGGCAAGGAGAAGAGCAGGGAAAGGCTACCTTTTGATGGGAGACTTCACCCATGTCCCGAAGCTGGGTAGCCCAGGGACGCCTCATCTCCCGAGGGCTGGCCAGCCTCTGCCTGGTGGTGAGAGACTCTTCTGCCTCTCTGACCAGCTTCGGATTACGAGATGCTACCACTCTGCTCTGGAATCCATCCGCCCTTCTGGAGGACCTCATGGGCCGGGGGGTCTTGCCACTGGCCATGTCGCAGAGGTCGCCTGGAAGAAGCAACAGTTGGACAATCCACAACCCCAGAACCTTAAAACCCTGGACCCATGGAACCCTGGAACCCCGCAACCTCAGGCAAGGGCTCTTAAAGCTCACCCAGTTCCAACCCCCTGCCACGGGCAGGGACACCTTCCACTAGGGCAGGTTGCTCCAAGCCCCGTCCAACCTGGCCTTGAACGCTGCCAGGGATGGGGCAGCCACAGCTTCTCTGGGCAACCTGTGCCAGGGCCTCGCCATTCCTGGCACACCCAAAGGACACAGCTGTGTCTCCAGCCTCTGGCATCCTTCCTAAGCGGAGAACACAGGGCCTCCCCACCCTCATTCATGATTAGACCATATTTAGGCTCCATTCATAGACGTAAAACCCCACAACAAACAGACCCTGAGCCAAAACAGCCTTTTGCTCTGGGGGCAGTCCCACGAGCCACACAGACGCACCAGGCGCTACTGGCACTTCTCACCCTCTCTGCAAGGAGCCTGATGATGTTTCTAACTAAGTCAGCACAGAGTTCAAGACTCTGATTAAGAACTATAGTTTCTCAAGGCTACTTTGCCTGGCTCACGTTACAAAGATTATCTGGCAAAAACGGCTCCTTCCAGGCAGGAAATCACCCCACTGCCCAAGAGCATTTCTCCATGCAGAAGGACGCCCTAATTTTCACTTGTTAACACCCAAACTCCAGGCTCCCTCCAGGCACTCCAGGCTGCCACAGCAGGAAAAAAGCAGGAAACCATCGAAGGCACATGAGCAATTAGCTCAGAGCTACGTAAAATCCAGGATGATATTCCCTCCTGCTTCCCTGTGCTCCACATCACCTCTGCTGTGTGCACTTGCTGTACACAGCAAGACAGCATCTAGGCAAAGATGGCCATTCCCTGCCCCTCGACTGCTCCCCACACCCTGCAAGCAAGGCAATCACTTCATTCCTTTACTGCCAAGGCAGCGACAGCACGGCACGTGTTTGTGGTGCCGGGCCCTCCACGGCTTCAGGAAACAAGGCTACCGTTTCCTTTTGTCCTTGCAAGAAACTCCAGAGCTCTGCACTGCCCTACGGACAGGAGGACCTGCTGCAGCAAGAGCTGGGATTTAGAGCTGGAAATAACTCCTTTTCAAGGGAGAAACCTAATGGGGATGATCCAGCATTAAGCTGGGTTTCAGTGGTTTCTTACCGGGTCTTAAGAATAACTGCCTTATTCGTTCCAATTCTCCCAGCTGTGATTTCACTTCACTTGAAACGAACCCTGTCGTCGCCCCCACAACGCTTATTTCCAGAGGGCTTCCAACCTCCACAGCCCAGCCAGCCCAGCAGCTTCCCCCCGCGCCCTGGAGCAAGGCTCTTCCACAGCCCCAGAGCCTGCAGGGACCAGCCTCCCAGAGGAGCAGGAAAGGAGCACAACGGAGCAATCGGGCACATCTCCCTGCAGGGGCAGGACAAACCAGCCACCAGGACACAGCACCCCTCCAGCCCACCACCCCACGGCTCCCTGCTCCCCACCTCAGACAGCCAAGGCTCCCTTTGCTGCAGGACCTACAGCCTAGCTCCAAGTCTCTACCCTCACTGCAAGTTGCACGGCAATTTCAGAGCCCGTTCAAGCCCTTCTACCTGCCCAGCCCTGCTCTTAGCCCAGGGATGTTTAAATCCTGCCGGCTATCACACAACTGCCCCATCCCTGCTGCCAGCGGAGCTGCCTCCTCCCTGCCCAGGGCCAGACGCTACCTGAGCACGGGTGATTCACGCTTCTCCTGGAGGATTCCTCCGTGCGGGGCCCAGCCTTGGCTCCTGAATGCCCTCGCGCTGCTCGGCAGCTGTGGGCAGCTGCAGGGACAGGAGCCGCCCAGGGACGCCTCGGTGTGGCTCTTGCCCACCAGCACAGCAGCTAACTGCTGCTGGGCTGCCAACAGCCAGGGGAACCTGGGCAGCAAAGGACAGGGCTGGCACCTGGGCTGCCCAGCCCCTCTCCTCAACGCTCTGGCTTTGCCAGCTAGGGCAGGGTTTCACCAGCGCCTCGAGGAAGCAGAGCTCAGAGCCTGACAGTAGCTCAAGCCTGCTCCTGCCTCAGCGGCTCAGCAACTCCTGCTCTCACTGGGCCACGGCTGCTGCTCGCATTTAACAGCAGCAGCTCCCCTGTACGTCACAATAGGCGAGGGCCACACGTGGCTTCCACGGCCACCGCAGGGCCTTGCTAAAGCTACAGCCTTGCGGATCCCTGCAGCCCCCCTACGCCTTCAATGTCTCCCCCGCAGTGAAGCCCTGCACCAGGGCTAAAGTTCACTTTACAGCAGCATTTGGTCACGCTCCGTGAGCGACACATAAATTGCTGGAGACACCGCAGATGAGCCAAGAATTTCTCTGCTTCAGCAGGAAAGAAAAAAGCTTCCGCACTGACTACAAAGCAACCATTTAATTCCTACTTTGCTGGCCCACGAGGAGCCCCGCCACACCAGGGCCATGGCCAGCCTGCCTTTGGGGTGACCCCTGTTGCTGTCCCTGGTGAGCACCCGTCGATGACTTTGTACCCATTAAGCCTGCGCACACGGGCACACGCACCACACAAGGCCACCCAACTGCCCGGGGCATCTCAGCTGCCAGGAGCTTCACACGTTTGCAGCACAGCGTTTGCCAGAAACAAAAGCTTCCCATGAGACTCGGGGCCACAGGCAAAGCAAATCCTCACACCTGCCTGGCGGGGAACGTGGAGCCCTCACTTTGAAACCAACACTCATCATCTGGGCCTTTACAACACAGGCAGGGAGGATATGAGCCCCGAGTGCTAACTGGCTCTCCAGGCAGCCAGCCTCTGGAAACACTCCAAAACATGTCCCGCACCATGTCCAGCCACGAATCCAGCTGGAAACTGGAGAGCTCAGGCAAAGACACCTCAGGCGTGACACCCCTGTGTGCTGAAGGCACCAAGGCAGAAGCTCTCTAACTAAAGGAAACCTCTTACAAAAGCTCTACCACAGCTGACATCATTAATAGGAGCCCACTAGTAGAGCTTCCTGCTATTTCCTTCATAACCTTCAACTGCCAGCCAACGCTGAGACAGCCCAAGCTCCCTTCCAGGGTCATAGAATCATAGAATAGTTAGGGTTGGAAAGGGCCTCAAGATCATCTAGTTCCAACCCCCCTGCCATGGCCAGGGACACCTCACGCTAAACCATCCCACGCAAGGCTTCATCCAACCTGGCCTCGCACACCGCCAGGGATGGAGCACTCACAACCTCCCTGGGCAACCCATTCCAGTGTCTCACCACCCTAACAGGAAAGAATTTCCTCCTTAGATCCAATCTAAACTTCCCCTGTTTAAGTTTTAACCCCTTACCCCTTGTGCTGTCACTACAGTCCCTGATGAAGAGTCCCTCCCCAGCATCCCTATAGGCCCCCTTCAGGTACTGGAAGGCTGCTATTAGGTCCCCACGCAGCCTTCTCTTCTCCACGCTGAACAGCCCCAACTTGCTCAGCCTATCTTCATACGGGAGGCGCTCCAGTCCCCTGATCATCCTCGTGGCCCTCCTCTGGACTTGTTCCAGCAGTTCCATGTCCTTTTTATGTCGAGGACACCAGAACTGCACACAATACTCCAGGTGAGGTCTCACAAGAGCAGAGTAGAGGGGCAGGGTCACCTCTTTCGACCTGCTGGTCTCGCTCCTTTTGATGCAGCCCAGGATACGGTTGGCTTTCTGGGCTGCGAGCGCACACTGCCGGCTCATGTTCATTTCCTCATCGACCAGCACCCCCAGGTCCTTCTCTGCAGGGCCGCTCTGAATCTCTTCTTTGCCCAACCTGTAGCTGTGCCTGGGATTGCTCCAACCCAGGTGTAGGACCTTGCACTTGTCCTGGTTGAACTTCATAAGGTTGGCATCAGCCCACCTTACAAGCGTGTCAAGGTCCCTCTGGATGGCATCCCTTCCCTCCAGCATATCAACCGGACCACACAGCTTGGTGTCACTGGCAAACTTGCTGAGGGCGCACTCAAGCCCACTGTCCATGTCAGCGACAAAGATGTTGAGTAAGACCGGTCCCAACACCGCTCCCTGAGGGACACCACTCGTTACCGGTCTCCAGCCGGACATCGAGCCATTGAGCACAACTCTTTGCCTGCGGCCGTCCAGCCAGTTCTTTATCCACCGAGTGGTCCATCCATCAAATTGATATCTCTCCAATTCAGAGAGAAGGATGTCGTGTGGGACAGTGTCAAACGCTTTGCACAAGTCCAGGTAGATGACATCAACTGCTTTACCCTTGTCCATCAGTTCTGTAGCCCCATCATAGAAGGCCACCACATTGGTCAGGCAGGATTTCCCCTTAGTGAAGCCATGCTGGCTGTCACCAAGCACCTTGTTGTTTTTCATGTGCCTTAGCATGCTGTCCAGGAGAATGTGCTCCAAGATTTTACCAGGCACAGAGGTGAGACTCACTGCTCTGTATTTCCCCGCGTCTTCCATTTTCCCCTTCTTGAAAATGGGGAATATATTTCCCGTTTTCCAGTCGTCGGGAACTTCACCTGGCTGCCATTATTTTTCAAATATGATGGCCAGTAGCTTAGCAACGTCATTCGCCAGCTCCTTCAGGACCCGCGGATGGATTCCATCAGGTTCCATGGACTTGTGCACGTTCAGGTTCTTAAGACGGTCTTGAACCAGATCCTCTCCTATAGTGGGCCTAAGGTCTTCATTCTCAAATTTTTACCTTTAAGTGGAACCGACTGAAGTCTTAACCGCGCTTTCCCAAAGAATCTTAGAGAATAACAGAATCGTAGAACGCTTTGGATTGGAAAGGACCTTAAGATCCTCTAGTTCCAACACCCTGTCACAGGGAGGGACACCTCACACAAGAACATGGTGCCCAAGCCCCGTCCAACCTGGCCTTGAACACTGCCAGGGATGGAGCATTCACCACTGCTTTGGGCAACCTGTGCCAGTGCCCCACCACCCGCACAGTGAAGAATTTCTTCCTTCTAGCTAACCTGAACTTCCTCTGTTTCACTTTAAGCCCATCACCCCTTGTCCTCTTGATACAGTCCCTGATCAAGAGTCCCTCCCCAGCATGCTGGTAGGCCCCCTTCAGATACTGGAAGGCTGCTATGAGGTCTCCACCCCGCCTTCCCTTCTCCACGCTGAACAGCCCCAGCTTTCTCAGCCTGTCTTTGTACAGGAGCTGCTCCATCCCCCTTAGCATCCTCGTGGCCCTCCTCTGGATTTGCTCCAACAGCTCTAGGTCCTTCTGTTGAGGACACCAGAACTGTACACTGTGCTCCCAGTGGGGGTCTCATGAGAGCAGAGGAGCAGGATCACCTCCCTTGACCTGCTGGTCATGCTCTTGGTGATACAGCCCAGGACACAGGGGGTTTCCGGGCTCAAGCGCACGCTGAAGCGCCTCATGTTCCAACCCCCAGGTCCTTCTCCTCACGCTGCTCTGAATCACTTCTCTGCGCAGCCTGCAGCTGTGCCTGGGATTGCCCTGACCCAGGGGCAGGAGCCTGCACTCGGCTTTGCTGAACTTCATGAGGCTGGCCACCTCTCCAGCATGTGCAGGTCCCTCTGGATGCCATCCCTTCCCTCCAGCGCGCCGGCTGCACCACACAGCTTGGTGTTGTCTGCAAGCTTGCTGAGGGCGCTCGATCCCACTGTCTGGGTCAGCGACAAAGATGTTGAACAGGGTCTGCCCCAACACCGACCCCTGACGGACACCATTCGTCACTGGTCTCCGTTTACACATTGAGCCATTGACCGCGACTCTCTGTGTGCAGTCATCCAGCCAATTCCTTGTCCAGCGGCTGTGCATCCAGCGAATTCATGCCTCTCCCGTTTAGAGACAAGGACGTCGTGTGGGAGGATGCTAAATGAAATTTATTGGCTCCAGAGAGCACGAACGTGGCGGGAAGGGCCAGGGGCAGCTGGTCACTTGCGGGTGGAGGGCAGGCCCCGGAGGTGGTAGATCCAGGAGCCGCCAGGGCAAGAGACCACCAGCCTGCTGGTGACAGGAGCCAGGCCGCCCGTGAAGGAGACGGTGATGGTGGTGCTGCTCTTGGCGCGCAGCATCTCGGGGGCCCTGACGCTGAAGGCCGGGTGCTTTACGGCATACTGGAACGCCGTGGCCCTCGGGAAGACGTTCCTGAAGGAGATGGAGGTGGTGCCGCCGGCTGGGATGAGGAAGGGGCCCTGGGGTTCAGGGGGCAGCGCAAGGCCGATGAGTGGGATGCAGTACTGCCCGCCCAGTGCAGAGCTGAGCTGCAGCGTGGCCTTGGCTTTGCCCAGGTGGCAGGGCTCAAAGGTCACTTCCACGTTCAGCTCCGAGCCCCCAGCGCTGGCGGGTGCCGCACTGATGGATTTTGCCGTCCGGAAGTCGGCACAGTCGGTCTGCGCAGGGGAGACAAGAGATTATGGGGGGTTGGTCACAACAGCAGAGCCAGCGCCTCGGGAAGAACACGATGGTCCCCTGGCCCTGGCCCGTCCCACCCAGACCATAGCCCTGGTGAGTGCCTGCGGTGAATGGGCCCTGGGCTCACATGGCCACCCTGGCTCTGCCAGGCCACGCCAGAGGCACTCGGACCCCCTGGTGGAGAGGGCTGGTGCTGGCCAGAGGAGCTGCCTCCCAGCCAGAGCCCCGGCAGCCCGGGCTCACCTGTAGGAGGTACTCGGTCTCCTGCTGGGCGAAATTCCGTATTTTGGTGGTGATGGTCTGACGGGAGCCCAGCGTGGTGCGGAAATACACGGGCTTCTCTGGCCTGCTCGAGGTGGCTTTCAGCTGCAGGTTGTAAGACAGAGAGCCCAAGTCGCTGCTCTGGAGCACCAGGTGCCCCGTGCTCTCACCCGTTTTCAGGGGCTGATACTCCAAGACAAGATCCGCCTGGGAGGAAGGAAGGAAAAAGCCACGGCATCAGGCACAGGCAGGGAACACGTGTGCCTGAGAAGGGGGCAGCTGGTCCCTGCTCTGCTCAGGCAGCGCTTGAAGGCTGGGCTGCCTTCCCCGCTCTGACTCCCTCTCTCTCGGGCACAGCCTTGCTCCTTCTGGGGGACGGTTCACTCAGGGACAGATCCCAACAGCTCAGAGCCCTCCAGCATGATGCCAGAAGCTGCCCACCCTAAAAAGCCCCTGTGCTCCCCCAGGGCACACACCACCTCCTGTCAATGCAGGCTGCAGACAACCTGGCCGCGGGATCAGGCTTGTCCTGCAGCCACTGGCTCCTTTCAGGCATCACCCTCCAAGAGCCCCCCCTCCGGCCACGAGTAGGGAGAGCAGAGTGAGCTGGAGGAGCTTTGCTCCTACCTTTGACTGTGCAGGAACAGTAAAGTGATGTGGAACGCTGACGTCCGGCACTTTGCAGTTGATGGCAAACGTCACCGGGACAGGCAGAGGGTTGTCCACCTTGACGGTGGAGAACGCTCTCTGCCGAACGGCGGTGCTCATTTCAACAGTGCCGATGGGTCCCGAAGCCATCACCTTGAAAGTCACCATGTGGAACAAGTACTCTCCGGTTGTCTCGTTGAGGAAGGTCACCTGAATCAGACAGAAAGGGAAGTGCTGCTCATTCCACACAGGAAAACAGACCCGGAAGAGCCCACCGAGCTCAGCGCCCTGCTTCCAGGAATGGCTATGAGCACCCAGCGAGGAGGAGTGCAAGACCAGAGAAAGCACCTGTGGTATTTCATAGGACCCGTGCACGTGGAGGTATGAAAACGGGCGTGTAGCTTCTCAGTGAGCCAACAGCTCCTTGAAGGGCCCTGCAGACCAGTGTCCTCACTCACCTTTGCCCTGTAGACTCCTTCTTTGTAGGAGAAGAAGGTGAGCTGGTAGTCCTTCTTCGCAGAGCTCGGCACGTCGATGTATGAACACCCCTGCAGCACGGAACTGCTTTCCAGGTTCTCTGGTTTGAGCATGTCAATAACCACCAGGAACCTGCGGGTGAGAAGGACGCAGTGAAGGTCAACAGGAAGGACTCCCATAGGATACCCATCGTGCGGGGGTACAATACAGTCCCTCTCATCCTCAGTGCCTCGGGCACAGGGCGCCAGCTCTCACCCCCCTTGGAGGAAAGCCCTCCAGGATGGCTCTGCACAGGCAGAACGTGGGTATGGCCAGACACGGCCAAGGAGAGGGAAAAGCTTTCAGGAGGGAGCTTCCAGGCACTGGAAGCTTCCTTCCTTGTGCTGCTGCAGGGATTGCTCATGAGGCCAGACTCCCTGGGCTGGACTCACCTCTGTGGTCTCTGCAGCCAGTTGGACACAGGGATGAGCTCCGTGTGGGAATTCCTGCACGGAACCTGCCGGGAAATGGCCCCTGAACACCTGGGGGCTTCAGCAGTTCCTTCCAGCTGGTAGCGTAAGCCTGTCCCGTCCGGCAGGGGGAAGAAGATGGAGCCCTACAGACAACGAATAGGACAAGTCGGCTCTGGAGCACCCCTGGACAGTCCCACGCCTGAGGCTCTCACTGAGGCAGCTTTCAGCACGTCCAGCTGGCAGAGCTGTGACTGCAGCCCTGTCCCGCGCAGGAGGAGACAGACGCCAGCGTCGCACCTGCTCTGAGCTGCTTGTGAGCGGGTGCGTGGCCCACAGGACACGGCACAGCTACAGGACACAGAGGCATCATCTCTGGGCAAAGCAAGGAAACACGGGCCCTGCAGCAGAGCTGCTCTGCACATCCCAACACTCCCTTACTGGCCCCACTCACCTGGGCATGTCCCTGCCAGCCTGTGCTCACGCAGGGACAGCCGTGGGCAGGGGGTGGCCGTCCCTGATGAGCTCCATTGCCTCAGTCCTGCTGGCCTTAGCCCCAACAGCGCTGACCAGAGAGCAGCCTGTAAGCTGGCACAACAGGGGCCCCCAGACATGGGCCATGGAAAGCTCATATCCATGCTCATTCTGGGTGCCCGTGCATCCCAGACACCTGCCTCTGCCTCCACAGCAGCTGAAAGCTGCAAGACTCCTCACGCAGGCTGTACGTTAAAGAGATGCTGAGCACGTGCGACCCTAAGGGCACAGATCTGCTGAGCACCCTGGAGACTTGAGGCCAGAAATCTCTGACCTGGCCCACTGTAAGGCCAGCTGGAGCGGGACAAGGAGCGCGACAAGGACCCGGCAGCTCCAGCACCACAGAGCCCTTCTGAACTGACCCCTTGGATTTAGGAGCTTGTTGCTGGCCTGGCACAGAAAACATTGCAGAGGGGCCAGTCACCCCCATGTGCCCAGCCTGAGACCTGCAGGAAGGGCTCCTCCCAAAGCTCCTGCATGACCCTCAAGAGATCTCTCTCGTTTCCCACCTGCCTGCTCACGGCCAGGACGGCACTGACAAACTGCAGGGCAGCTTTGCCCTTCTTGCTCCCTGCAAGCTGCAGAAGGACACCAGCCAGGTGCTGCTGGCAGAAGTGGTTGTGCCCGGGGCTTGGAGAGCCTGTGCAGCCCGTGCGCTGAGCATGGGGGTCTCTGAGCCCCCTGGGCTGCCACAAGCAGCGACCCGGAGCTACGCAGAACAAACTTCATTTCTTGGCCTGCAGAAAGCCTGGCTTTTTACGTTAGCTGCTCCAACACGTTTGGTGCTCAGTCCCGACTTCCCATCTGCCCTTTGCCCGTGCCTGGCCCCCAGCCACCACAAAACCCAGCTTCCAACAGAGAGCACAGGACACCTTCAGCTTGGACAGGACCTCCAAAGGTCATCTCGGCCAACCTCCTGCCCAAAGGAGAGTGACCTACGAGGGTCATGCCACGAGGGTCAGCACGCTGGCACAGCTCACCTACCTGATGCTTCTTGTTCCCACAGCTCATGGTTAGGGGTCTGTAGGTGACCTGGTAGGCCTTTTCTTTTTGCCTGGCCTCCAGATGGATAAATTCAGGCCCTTTCCAGTATTTCCCCTCAACAATGGGCTGCAGGGTCCAGGCCTCGCTGCTCGGGTTCGACAGGAGGATGGTCTGGCTCTGCTTCTCACGCACATTGCAGCTGAAAGTCAGGGTCTGCAACAGAGGAGCACAGAGGCTGCGGGGTCGTACCCACAATCCTTGCCACTCTTCTCACGCTGGCTCTACACCAGGACCTGGAGCACGGGGAGCAGCTTTTCCTTGTCACATGCAAAAATTACACTTTGGCCACAGCTTTTGGAGTAAATCAAGCTGGTTGTTCTTGAAGAAGGGAGCAGAACAAGCCTTTCGCATGCTGGGTGAAAGGAAACTTCAGGGGAGTCCTGAAAGGAAACTGCTGTGCAAGGACAGATCTGCAGCCACACAGCCCTTTCCTTCATGGGCAGGATGAAGAGGAGCTCCATGCTCTCTTTGGGAGCAAGAGCCAACTGCTCCCAAGCTACCCCCTCCCAGGGGCTGGATGCAGATGCCTTGCCCCTTCCTACTGCTGAATGCCCTCCCCTGGCCCGGCACGGGGGAGAAGTGTGGCTGCGGGTGCAGTGCTGGGATACAGCGGGGTGGCTCTGTGGGGAGGGTCTCAGGAGAGCCCGGCAGGGTGCTCCCACGGCACGGGTGCTACAGTGCAGAGCCAGGACAACCGAGCTGCTCACTGGAGGAGCAACACCTCGAACAGGGGAGAAAGGCAATGACAGGGCTCAGGAACTCTGGCAGTCCTGCCCAGCACTTTCTCTCTGGGATACCCCGGCACAAGCCAGTCTGCGCTCGCAAGTGTCCTTCAGTTCCTGCCCTGGGAGAGATGTGGCGCAAATGCTGGGGTCCAGGGGCCCATCCTGTCCCTGCTGCGTTACCTCTCTGGTGCCAGGGGCCTCCACGCAGGATCCTGATAGCGTAAGGCGGAGCGCCTCGCTGCCCGGGATGAAGCACCGCAGCCCCTCGTACTGGACAGCCTGGCTCAGCTTCGACGGGCGGAAGGTCACAACGAAGGGGACATCCACCCCTGGCCTGATGTAACCCTTTGTGGGGCTGATAGAAAAGTCCGGCTGGAAGCTCTCCACGTCCCACAAAAACCTTGCCAAGGAAAGCACAAGGACAGGAAAGAAGGATTAGCCACGGGGAGCTGTCAAGGCAGGGTAAGTCTCAGCGTGAGGCTCTCCGTCTCTGGTGGGCTTTCCCACCACATCTCAGGCCTGATGCTGAGCCACCTGGCAATAAGGCTTCAGGCTGGGCAGGACCCACTGCACCCATCTCTAAATGAGCTTTTGCTCGTACCCCCTTGCTAACTGCCAGGGCCTGACTGCACGGCCATGGCTGCACGACTCTCCAGCGGGATGGAGAAGCAGAGAGGAGCTATCTGGGCACACTACGGCTCCTCACAACCCTCATCCAAGCAATCAGCCCTCAGAGAGGCGGGGGGGTCCTGCTTTACCTGACTCCTGCGTCGCCCGCGTTCCGCATGACGACGCGCCGGCACGTGTAGCTCTGCCGTACCACGGCTCCAAAGCTGAGCTGGTCCTGGTCCAAGCTCACGAGGCTGCCCTGGCAGGAGCCCCGCACCGCAAAGAGGGAGCGCACCAGCCCGCGGCACTCCAGCAGCACTTCCCCGCTGAACGGCTGCATGCGGCGCTTCGGGGAGAAGGTCACCTCCACTTTGCAGGTGTCTCCTCTGGCCTTCAGCTTTAGCTCCTTGCTGGGCTTCAAGCACAGAACCTACCCGAAGAGATGAGTGGAGACTATTTCATCTGGCAAGCCAGCTGCGGAGCCTCCCTCACCAGACTCAGGGAAGAGGCTTCCAATTCCTCTTCTGTCCGCACCAACACTGACCCAGTCCCACTCATTCCCTCGTAGGCATTCCTAGGTAATACCAAAGGTGTTTTCTGCCATGTGTCCACCTGGTCACGGTGAGGTCACCTCTGCCTTCTAAAGCTTTCATGGAAGTTCCAACAGAGCTGTAACCCTCCCTCTTTCAAGATTCACCTCCCTCGCCTTTCCAGATCTAAAATATGTGGCTGCATCCTGACCTATGCGTCTAAAACAGGTTAGAGGAATTGTGCCGCCTTCTCACTTGTGGCTCTCGGGGAGTCCTGGCACCCCGCTCAGCTGAAGCATTCACACTGCAAGCATCTGCTGGCAGAGCAGTGCCAGCAGGGAGGACGGGGCAGGCACAGGCAGCCAGGGCAGCCCACAGCTGTCATTAGCTACTACCTCCCACCCACAGCAGCTCATCGCTCCCTGCAGGCACGCTAAAGTGCTCTGCAGAGAAGGAATGGCACTTACCCCAGCTTCCTGCAACTCTGGCACGGTGGATGTGACTCTGAGCTTAAAGGCGAGAGGGCCTGCACTCTTGTTGGCTATGGTGACGATCTTCTTCACCGTCTGCCCAATGCAGATGTTTCCTAGCTTCACCACCTTTCCTGGTGGATGCACAACGTCAACCTGAGGCAGGAGGGATTGATATCAAGCCAAAGGAAAGAAGGAGAAGAGGTTTTCTGCCACTCTCGTGGCAGAAACACAAACCATGCTAGGCTGGGGAAGAGATGAGGAAATGAGAAAACCACGCTGGTTGCCACCTGCACTTTTAGCATTTGGATTTCATCTCACCTTCATTTCTATGCCCCTTCCTTGGGCCTCAACAGTCAGCTTCTCAGCCGGGGCACACGGAGGCAGCAACAAGCTGTTGTGGCTGTTGTCGTCTTTAGGTGTCCGTAGGAGCTGCGCACAGAGGGAAGAGAAACCACAGACAGCATGAGTTTCTGGACCTTCACCACGTGAACAGACTCCCCAGACGAGCCATCCCCTCCCATACTCTTTCCCCCCAGTGGCAGGGATTATCCAAGTCCCTCCACAGCCTGCCAGCAGAGCCGGCTAACCCTGGAATGCCACCGGGCTTTGCCCTGCGCGCTGCCCCCGTCTCCCTGGCACAAGCCTGGGAATGCTGGAGCGCTGGGAATCTCCAGGAGCGTGCACAGACCTTCCCCCTCACCTGCTCCTCAGCAAGGTGCTGCTGGTCAAACTCCAGTGAGTAAACCCCACAGGGGTTCTTCACCACCACTGTCCCCTCTTCCCCATGGCTCTGTGGCAGCAGCGGTCCCAGCTCGAGCTCTGCGGGGCTCAACTCCAGCCGTGGCTCCAGACCACATCCCAAGACCGGCACCCGCAGGCGTTGGCTGCTCTGGCAAATCTGGATCTGCAGCTCGCCCCGGTAGCACTTCTGCAAAGAAGCAGCACAGAAAGCTCCTCCGTGAAGCCCCAGGTGACAGCGCCTCCAAGGCAACAATCGCCCCAGGGTCAGGGGTCTTCTCAGCACCTCTAAGCTGAACCCAAACCAGGCAGTTACTTAGAGCAGGGGCTACAGCATCTGCATGGCTCTGAGTAACTGCGGTGAGTCCTGCTGGGGAGTGTAAGTGGTCAGTTGGCTACCAGATGGATCTAAAACAGCCTATCAGAGGTTTTCACCTAGTCGTGGGGGAGCGCAACGCACGTGAGAAAAGTCTGCTTTCTCAGACACAGTCCTGGCGCTGCAGCACCGGGCAAACATCAGCTGTGTGAAAGAGGCAGCTGAGCTCTCACTGGACAGAAATAAGGATCGTCTTCTCTGCTCAGTGCTTGGCTCTGGTCAAAGCCAGACACGAGACGCTGAAATCTCCACGAGCAATTGAAAGATCCCTGCGACTGTCCCCAGCCATGGAAGCACTTGGGTCCATCCTGTCACACGCTGCCAGTTTCCAAGTCACGGTGGCCACATGCAAACTGCCTTTGGGAATGCTCCACCATTTAAGCTGACTCCCAAACTGCGTGGGACCGTGCAGGGGAAACTGAGGAACGGTGGGCACAGGGCTGGCAGAAAGCTCCACGCGGAGGCAGAGCTCATTCCCCGCTCCCTGTGCTGGCCTCCCCTTACCACACTGCCCTGACAGTCCTCCTGGGGGTGACACCCACCAAACTCACCTCTTCCGTGGGTGAAAAACGGACTTGGACATGGCACTGCTGTCCTGGAGCGAGGGTTCCAGCTGAGGGCAGCACCTCAAAGCCACAGGGCGCGGGCCTCATCTCCTCCCGCAGCTTGTCACGCTCGCTCGCTGGCAGATGTTTGTCCACCTGCACACAGAAACCAGTCGCGTGAGGTCTCCTTGGTCTGCGAGGACAGACCCTCGGTTCCTGCAGTGCTCCGAGATGCTGGCATGGTGCAGGGAGCACCTTCATCCCACCCAGACGTGGCCACCCCTGCCTAGAACTGGAGGGCAAACATGTTGGCAGGGCAGGCAGATGGGGAGGCAGTGTCCTCGGAGGGGGAGGAATGGGTGAAGATGGCAGAGAAGTGAAGCGTCAGCTAGTGAGCAGGCCCAGGTGAACCAGCCTTGCTCTGTACCCTCAAAAGCTTCCTCAAGCGAGCTGCAGCCCAAGTGCTCAGGCAGCCAGAGGGGCGGGAAAGCCAAGAGAGGCAAAGAAAACCCAACCGAGAAGTTGTGTGTTACACGTTGTCTGTGCTTTACCTCCTTAACAGCCTCATTCATGCTCATGGACCATTTACAGGGGACCTGGGACGTGTTGTGGAGCTGGATGGTTTCTTCCTGCCACTGCCCACACTGGACAGAGGAGAACTCCAGCCTGTCCCTCGAGAGGCAGAGGGACGGCTCAGCCACAATGGCACGCAGGCGGACCTGGAACGTGGGGCCTCCTCTGACCTAGAGAAGGACAGAGCATCCAGTTGAGAGCCCGGCTGACACTCGCTGCTGTGCCCAACCTGCTGCCTGCCCCACAAGCTGGCCTACCTTGATGGGCAGGAGCACATCCACCTTTCCCAGGGGCACGTTGGCACTTTGTGGGTCGAAGCACACTTCAAATGTCTTGGTCTCACAGCAGGGCAGGCGCTTCACAAGGTCCAGGCACACGCTGAAGCCTGAACACAGGAAAATCAAGCAGCTGAGATACACAAGCAACAGGAAATGGCTCAGAAGCACGGCAAGGCCACAGGGGTGTCCTGGCTGGCAGCTCTGTGAAAGACCCCTTTCCATCTCCAGAGAAGCTGCTCTGCTCCCCTTGTCACTGCCCAAAGCAAAAGGATTTTCACAGCCAGAATCCAGGGGTTGCAGGGTAAAAACGAACCACATTGGTTGAGGAGCTCCAGCAATTCCTTCAGCAGGCATCTCAGGGAAGGACGCATACACCTCTCCAAAGGACAATTTCCAACTAAGATACCAAATGCTGTGGTGTTCCCTGGACAGCGGCTTAGAAGAGACGCCTGGCCACCCGTCACAGACAGCAGTCCCCGTGTGACGGAGCTGCAGCCTTACCCCAAGGCCTCTTTGCGAAGCCTGTTTCGATACGGCACAGGATCCCACAGGCCGTTCAATAAGGCTGAGCAGAAGTGCTCTGGCACTAGGAACTCTAAACAAAGCACTTCCGAACCACAGAGGGTCCATCTGGCTGCAACATAAACCCTCAGAGTGCACAAAGAAACTCCGATGGTGCTCACGGGAGCCAAGAGCAGCAGATGCTGAGAGGCGATCACGCTGATCAGCCCATCTGGCCCCTGCAATGACTTTTTAGGGCAGCCACAGGCAGACCAGGTCTCTGGGCACTGCTCGACAGAATTCAGGCTCTTGAACAGGGCACCGGCCAGAGGGGTACTAAGGAGGAAAAAGCTGCCCAAGGAAGTACTCAAATCTCCCCATGCCCAATGGCTCCAGCTGATGTGGCAGAGACAGCCCCTTCAAGCCCCCGTGAAGCCTCTTTACCACTGGTTACCTGTGTTATACAGGACATATCCATCGGCCTTGAAAGATGCAGGGAAGTGCCCGGTGTTGGTGAGCTTCACCATGTGTGTGTGGATGTCACCGGGAACGACATAGCCAAGGTCCAGGACGTATTCGGGCAGCTCAGCTCTGAAAGGAGGAGGAAGGACACTCTGTAAAGCCCAGCATGGCGTGGGGTGGAGAAGCAAATGGAGTGGATAATTCTGTATCCACTGCGGTGAAAACTCAAGCCAAGCCCAGGAAACCCAAGGCCTGACCTGAGCACCCAGTAATAAGACTTGGCTAAGTCATGGGGAGTGCAGGGCCTAGGATTTATCAGCCACCAACGGGATCTTCGAGTCAGTTTAAAGCGGGTACTGGACACAGTTCCTATGCTGTGAAAAGCCATTGCAGAGAAGTCCACTGCGTCTCCACGGGTCTCAATGAAACTGCTAAGCTGGTGTCCGGCCCAAGCCTGAAACTGCTTCAGGACCTTCTCACAGGATTTCCTTGCAGAGGATACCTCCACTGCTCTGCAGCCAGATCTGTCCCCAAAGCAGCGCTTGAGAGTATCGCGTGCAGTAACCAACACTACAAGATTGCTGTGAAGGTCTTTTTGCAGGCAATCCCACTTGGAAAAGCACATAAGGGATCTGGACCATTCCCTGCTCTTCCTGCTTAGTGGGGTCTGCTTCTCGGCACAAAGACACCGGCTTGGAGATGCCCCTTTCACAGCTGGTCAGCAGGGGTGGTGCCTGTGCTGTCTGCAAGGGCTTGCTGGTCTGCACCCCCTCAGCTCTGAGAACAGAACCCAGCAACTGTGGGGAGTGGAGCACCTCCAGAGCTCAGGGTAGCACTGTGCAAGTGAGGACACCGAGCTGCCCACAGGGAGCACGGCGTAGCTCTCAGCATCAGGCCCTTTCTGAAGTCTTCAGCTATTCCCAACTCTGAGACACAAGGAGCTCTCAGGGGCAGGGCTGCACTGCTACAGGAGACAGGCTACAGGAGTCCCTACTAACTTGAGAAGCCTCCGATGTACACGCTGGTGAAAGGCAGTGTCCTCCGGGGGACGGGAGGCGAGAGCTTTCTGCTGCTCCAGGGCATGTTCCTCAATCAGCATCTCCTCCATCTGCATCTGCAGCTGAGCATCCCACTGAGGAAAGGAAAGACAGGGGCTGGTTAGCCAAGGTCCTTCCCAAGGCACAAGCTTGTCTCGGGTGGAGGATCCCACTCTGCTCTTGTTGAGAGGGGCGACGGAGTCAGTCTGTCTCACTGATCGGTGTCTGTGACACTTCCTGCTCTCTCAGGCAGGATCATATCCCCACAGAAATGAACTCCAGTGTCTCTGCCTGCCCAGTTATCAAAGCTGATCTGGACAGACACACAAACAAGCCAGAAACCTTCCAAAGCTCCAAGTATGTCCCTGCCTCCAGTGAGTGCCAAAGCAGCCTGGACAAAAGCTCTCCTGGAAAGGGGACCATGAGAGAGCTGGAGCCTCCTGGAGATACAGAACACAGCACAGCCTCAGGCTGCATTCAGGCTGCTGCTTTACGCTCTGTAAACCTGGCAGGGCTTGGCCGGTGAGCAACAAACCCCCCAGCACCGCCCTGTGTGTCCTTCAGAGCACCAGAAACCCAACTGCCCGAGCACAGCTTTCAGCATCTCCCTGGCTGGGGTAGTCAGGAGCTGGCGCATCGCCACGAGGGACAACTCCCAGAGGTGGGCAGCCCAAGGGGCACGCTGAGCTGACACACTCCGTGGCCAGGGGTGTGCAGGGAGGTGCCCAGTGCCGGCAGGGCCCTGGGCAGCTGCCGTGGGGCGCAGGGGCTCCAGTGTCTCGCAGGAGGGTGGCACGTGCGGGACAGGGCAGCAGCTCTACTCACCACGGTGCCCGAGTCGTCCACGCGGGGCTCGGCTGCCACAGCCTCCCCCAGAGCAATGGCCTCTTCTCTCTGGCTGCCTTTGTCCAGCTTTTCTTTGGCCTTTAGGAGGATCTTCTCATATTTGGCGTTGCCTGAAAGCACAGGACACCACCCATAGCAGTGGGGCAGCACAAATCCCACGGAAGACGGGAAGCCCCATTCCCCCGACACCCAGACACAAACTGCTCCAGCAATGTAGGGAAAGGAGATGCTGCTGCTTCTCACCCCCACCCGTCTTTCTCGCCACACAGGAGCATCTCAGCCCCACAGCGTGATGCAAACCCAACCCCTGTCAAAATCCCTGCCAGCCTCTATTACAGCTTTCCCAAGCTTTTCTGCCCAGCCATCATCTTCCCAGACCTCTTGGCAAGCTGTGCACGATGGTTCCTGCGGCAAAGCCCACATGGGCTCGTCTGCCAGAGGCTAAAGAAGCAACCAGAGGGCTGACCTTGTCTGACAGCCCTGAAACCTCCAGGCCTGCTCGAGGTGCCTGTGAGCTGCCCTGTGGGCATATGGCATGGGGGAAAGCCGAGCAGACAGGCAGTGCTCACCTTTGATGTTCCTGGGCAGGTCCAAGTGGATCCTGGGAAAGGTCCCCTCTCCTTTCAGGGAGATTTTTTCTGGCTCCAGGTGACCCAGTTGGATCTGGAAAGCCCTGCAGAAGACTCCAGGCACTCCTGGCAGGTAATACACTTTCAGCACTTGCTGCTTGCCAGGTTCAACGTAACCCTGCAGGGCACACAAGAGGGAGGGACGCAGTGTACCAAAGAGGATTCACTGGAGGGATGGCTCACATGACAGATGCGCTGAGAACACAAGACAGGTTCTCATACATAAGGAAACATCAGACATCACCACCTCCAGCTTTCCTGTATCCAAACGCCTGAGTCTCACTGCTCTTCTGCTCACAGGGTTTACCCTCTGCTAGCCAGAGCCAGGCACAACAAACCAAAGCTCTTTCACCAGCTGCTCTGGAAGAACGGAGAAGGGCCTCTGCTTCCAGCAGGGCCAGCAGCTCCTGGCAGCAGCTTGCAGGAGAGGACATCAGCATGTCACCCCTCAGACGGACAGGCACTGAGGAAGGTGGAAGCCACTTGGCCCTTTGGCTTCCTCTTCCCATCGCAAAAGGGCACCAAGACAGGAACACTGCTCCAGCTCTAAGACACCCAGGCAGGATGACAAGCTGCGATGGAGTGATGCTCCAGTGATGGCACAACCAGAGAGCTCAGCACTCAGCTCCAAAGAGCTCCCGGAGCACTCGTGCCTCCCACTGGTGCTTGCTGTAGGACAGCAGAGCCAGCGGCGCCCAAGGACAATCAGGGGCTCCGTTAGGATTCTGCTCGATGGACCTCCTCTGCCTCTGCAACAGTCGCTCACAGCCCTGTGTCTCCTGGCTGGTTTTGGACGGGGCTTGTGTGTTCATTCCCCCTGTTTTCCCCCAAAGCGCTCTCCTGGGCAGCCTGACACAGGCCGGGTGAAGCCCTTGTGCTACTCACCCTGCTGGGCACGACCAGGGGCACGCCAGGCAGAGGGCTGGCTGCAGTGCCTGTGCCGGGGCTCAGCACCGCAAAGGCAAATCCCAGCTTCCCGCTGTTTTGCAGGGTCAGCGCTGCTTCTGTGACTTTGTTAAACACCTGAGCAGAGGACAGAAGAGCAGGAAGTTACAGGCACACGTCTGCTGCCAAGAATTTCATTCCTCTTCCATCGTGTTGAAAGCAAAGGAACACAGCCCAGAAGCAGGGAGCGCACAGGAGAGATGGGCACTGGGCTCTCTGGGTTAGCCTGGGCAGCCCGCGGCCACAGGGTACCCCTGGGCCCTACACAGGAACAGCTATTTGTGGCAGAGGTGCAATAGCAACCATGGAAAGATCAGTAATAAAGCAAGTAGGGGACACAAGCTCTCTGCACTTGAAGGTGTCACCCAACTGCGAGCTGAAACACAGGAGGAGGCATTGGGGCACTTCAGGAGAAAAGGCACCTGCACACAAGTATTTGTGGGCACAACACAAGCCAAAAGGGAGGGAGAGAGGGCAACGCACACAGGGCCAACAGCTGGAAACAGCTGTGGGGGTTGTAACCGGAAAGAAGTACAGTGAGGGTTATTCAGGGACATTCTATCCGGCTACGGTGACTGGAAGCCCAGGTCAGCTGCCTCCTTGGTTGATGAATCAGGAGCATTAAAAGAGAGCACCTCATTTGGGCTTTAGGAGCAGATCAGCGGATGGATGTCTCAGGGACACATCCCTCTGCAGATCACCACTGGGATCCTGCCTGCCCCAGGAGGCAGCGTTAGTTAGAGGAGGGATTCCCAGCTTTGGGCTGGGCTGGGGTGGAGATGGCCATTAAACGCCAGCTTGGAGGTATCCCCCAAACGTTGGACTTCCAAGCCACAGAGCCAGCGAAGCAGCTGGGAAGGGGGGAGAGCCCTGGACCCGGGTGGGCAGCAGCCCACCGGTCATGCTTGGAGGCAAGGAGCACTGACAAGAGCAGCGTGCGGTACCTGCAGCCCGCAGTCGATCTCGGTGGTGTCCAGGAGGTAGCTGATGCGCGAGGCCTCCCCACGCAGAGCCACCTCGTAGCTCGGGCCTCCCTCCACCCTGCACAGCGCCGTGACCTGGCTGACGGTGTTGGCGTGGCCGAAGAAGGAGAAGGAGACGCGCTGGCTCTGGCCCGGCTGCAGCTCACCGTGCAGCGGCAGGATATCGAAAACCTGCAGGCAGGGAGGAGAGATCCACACGTGGAGCACGGGACTGATGCAGGAGAGCAGCCTCAGCTTGGGACAAAGGACAGACGTGGCTGCAGGGGCCTCTTCCTCAAACACAGGCAACATCCTCCTCATCTCACACTGCAGACGCTCCACTCACCAACGGAGAGACCATGGGGAAAACCTTCTCCCACAGTCCCAATTAATGCAGTAGCTAATACACTACATTCATTTGTGGTGTCTCCTGGCAGCAAGAAATTCTCTCTGCTGCAGAACTTGCCTTCAAAAACACCTTTTCCTGCCCTCAGAAGAACACGAGACTGGGAGCTGAGAGCCTGTGGAGCCGGGGGCAGGATCCAGCCCAGCTCCTCGCACTCCTCATGCTTTTCCCTGTCTCTGATTCACATCCTGCTCTCTCCAGATGCTGCAGCAACTGCTGCCGCAGCAAATGCTGCTGCAGCAAATGCTGCTGCAGGAATTTCCTACCCACCACTAGATGAGGACCAAGATGGATAAAGTCCTCCATAGCTGCCGCACAAGGAGTGTTCTTGACCAGCCCTATAACACCTCCCATGTGGCGTCTCCAATGACCAGCGATGCGCTTGTTATGACATGAGGCCACTCTGGCAGCAGCACCCAGGACACCAGTGGGAGTGGGAGTACGTAACTGCTTGCTACACTGGAAATGTGGAAGTGAGACAGATTCCCACTTATCTCCTCCACACCCAAGGCGAGGGGCTCTGTCTCCATGAACCTGGAAAAAGAACAGACCTTTGCTCAGGGACCTTGCAGTGGGAGGGAGGGAAGTCTGCACAGCAGCTCCTCGGCAGGATGGGGCCCCTGCGGGGGCATCAGTGGTGTGAGCTCAGCAATGAGCTCCAAAACTGGGATGGAGCAGGTCAACGCCTGGCAATGACACTGCTATAGCAGCGCTGCAGGCAGCTGGCAACTGCTTGCCTCCAGATCTGCTATCTCCTGCTGCGTGATTCTGAAGATCCATTCCGTCACTGGAGAAAACACCTTGGTGCAAAGGCTTAGCTCAGCTTTGAGCTCTCAGAGGTCCAAGGGCTGAGGCTTAGGGTTAGTCTGTCTCTAACCACGTGGGTCTACAACAAGAGTAACCACGAGAGATTCGTGCCTCAGAAGTCAGAGAAAGGGCACACGTTGGTCTACACTGCCTATGTCCAGCCACACAGCAACAGTTGGATTGTGTTGCTCATATGATCACTCTGCCCCAGGTAGCAGCAATGACCAAAGAGCAAGGAGGAAAGAACGGGCTGGACAATTAGAAAGAAAAAAATGTAAACACACAAAGTCTTGTTGAGGCAGAGAAACAGCATTTTTCTCTCCTGACCAAAATAAACGTGCGCGACTGATCCTGGGAGTCTCTGATGACCAGCTCCAGCAAGGTCCCAGGTAGGGAAAGTTCCAGTCTTTGATCTCCCCTTCATGAGACCTGATGCTTGATTCCCTCCATGTCAGACTGAGTTAGAGCTGATGATTTAGAATACCAACAGTGCTTAGTGTGGACCAGAAATAACATCTGACACGCTGCCCTTCTGCAGGCTCCTAATGAACACTTTGAGTGTTTGGTGGTAACACCTTGGAGACCATCTTCATTTCCAGCTCTGGCACACAGCATCTCATGGTGTCTGCTGAGCACCCCGGAGTGCCCCAGTGCCCTGGTCGTCTCCCCCAAGCCCTCCTAATAGCCACAGCTCATCTCCAGTTCCCAAGAGGTCACCTCCTCCGAGTCAGATCCCAATTCCCTTCACACAGCTGCTTCTTGATCGTTTCCCTTGTTTGTAATAACAGCGCTTCAGTGCCACGTGGTGAACTTTGCTGCGTTTCCTAGGGCATTACGGAAAACCATTTGCTACCATCCTTCAAACTGCCCAGAGCAGACTTTTGTGCTATGCAGAGAAGCCGCAGCAGAAGGAACACTAGGAATGTGCTTCTAGATGTGCTTCAGCACCACTACAAGTTTGCTCTTGGCCTTGGAAACCATAGACCACCACTGCATGGTCCTCCTTCCCAGGGATGTCCATACAAGGGCTCCCTCCAGCATCTACAGCTGGACCTAAAGTCACAGCAGAACCTGCCATTCCTCACTAAAACTCTACATAGCTCTTCTGTGAATGTGACGTGCAGTTCAAGAGATGAACACTCACTTCAAGGGGCTGTTTGCCTCAGGCCACGAAGATCTGAGAAAGCAGCTTTCTACATCAGCCCTCCTGCCCCCAGGAACCCATGCAGGCCTACAGCAAAGCAGAGCAAGGGACTGCGACAGCAGTGTGTCACTCTGATGGCAGTGCCTGGGTAGGATCTTAGTACAAAATGACAACAGATGGGCTTAGCAGGGAAGGACACCTTCTACATCCGCTTCTCCAAGTGCCGAAGCATGGCTTTGCAGCTGCAGAGATAAAGCAGGACTCCAGCTTATGGCTATGTGAAAAGGGTCAGTAGTGTCCTACAGTCCCAGCCTGGCTGGAGAATGCTGTCTCCTTCCCAGCATCAAACCGGCGGAGATCACCTGTTCCCTGAGCACCTTGGCTGAGCACAACTCAGAGGTGTGATTTCCTCAAGGGAAGGTTGAAAACGATTTGGCAGATCAGGCAAATGGCCTCGGGCTTTGCAAACCACAAACAGGACATCAGGAAGAAGAGCTTCCAGGAGAGGGAGAGGTGCGCATACCTCACTGGGTTCACCTGGCTGTCCTTCAGGAATGCCCAGTGGTACTGGACAACCAGTGGGCTGCAGTTGGTCATCTCCATGTAACGCACATCCTTGCTGTCATTCAAGATGCAGCCAAAGTCCACGGCCGTGCTCTGGATCTGGAGATTCGGGAAGTAGACTTCTCCCCGGACGGTGACCTGCTCTTCGTGAGGATGCTCCAGGAACTTGATCTTCAGAGCCTTCTCCGCTGCCCGGATAAGCAAATCCTCCTCATAAGCAGGGTTAAATCCGATGCAGAGTTGAAGTTCCTCCCCTGTCCTCAGCTTCATGGGCTGCAAGGAGATGAAGAGAAAATGTTCAACGTGTGACCCCAACACGGGCTTCTGGCTTCATCCTTCATTTTCTTCACGCTGTCTGACCAAGCACCGCACTTTTTTCTGAAGCTGCCTGAGGCTCACGGTTCTGTGCTCTGCACCAATACAAGAGGAAATCCACGTTGGTCTCCTGAATTCTGGAGCCGCAGAAGCCACCTGCTAAACACAACCAAAGCAGCACTCTGGCACCCAGGCCTTCGCCCTCTGGAGGAACTCCTTTAGCCTGCAGCACAGCGGTGGCTGCACCTCTGACAACACGTGCACTGCAGAGCCCATGCCCAACACCTTCCGCACACACCAGGGCAGGAGCCAGACAGCAGCTGGAGAAGCCTACCTCAGCCTTCCCAAAGGCAGGGCTGCCCTCAAAGACAGCAAGCTGTTCCCCAGCTTATCTGAGGATGGCTGCTGGAGAGCTGGCATGCCTTCCAGCAGACACCTTTCCTACAGCTTGCCCACAGCTGGGTGCCTGCTCCCTCCTCCCCCTGTCTTCAAGCCAGGAGGTCTCTTCCCGATTCAGATGGCATTCTGTTTCCTTCAGCAGCTCGTTTCACATCTGATTTAGCTTGGGCCACTTTACTGCAGACTCTACAGAACACACTTCCATCATGGAGGACCTCCCAACAGAGACACACCACCACGTTCATCCCTCTTCAAAGCCCAGCAGCAAGAAAGTCCGGGGCTGCTCACCTGAGCATCTGCAGGGAGAGGCTGCTGGTCCGCAGTGCAGATGGAGAAGGGCTGCTCTAAGGCAAGGACCACGCTGAGGGGCAGCGAGCACATGTTCTTTACAGAGAGAGGCTTGTACATCACAGCCAGGACATCACCGGGGTGCTACAGAAACAGGAGACAAGAAAAAATGACCTTGAAGTGGCCATGGACCTCCTCCCCTTCAGACGCATTTCAAATTTTCCAACCCCAAAAGTGCATCCATCTCTATTTACTCTTTTGATTGGTTTCTACCCCTCTGCAAAGGTTGTCCTCCAACTCTAGCAGACGCTTTCGCGTTTAGAACCCACAGCCTTCCCCAGGGGACAGGGAAACAGTCTCGCGTACAGATGAGGGAGCAGCCCCCCAGAGGAGGCAGCTGCTTCAGCAAGATCCAAAACAGAAAGTGAACCCACTCTGGCTCCAGTTGTGTGTCCTCTCCTGCCCAGAGAGCACACACAGGCACAAGGCACAAGGCCATTTCCACTCCCATACAGTAGTTTCTTACCACCCTATCAGCTCTGCCAGGCCCGCAAGGCAGTGATGCTGCTCAGAGGAGGCAAGCAAGCAGGATATGGCCTGCAGCGGACAGCCTGCAGCAGCCCGAGGTCAGCTTTGAACATTCACGGGCACATGCAGACAGCTCCAAACCTCAACAGTCTGGCCGCAACCTGCTGCCCCTGCTCCACTGACAAGATGTTGCAGCCTCAAAGCTAAGCTCAGCCTAAGCCTTTTCCTCCTGTCCATGCATTGCTCCGCGCTTCCTGCATGGTTTATCTAAACTAGACAGTCTTTGGGAAACTAATTGTGGATGCATTGGCATCCAACTCCTGCAGTGTCGCAGCACGCAACACATGGGAGCATGTGGCATCAAGCAGACCACAGGCAGACATCAGGGGGAGCTGAAAAGCTTCTGATTAGATGTGAACCGCCTGCTCACAGGATTTGTGCTTCTCTGGAAGCCTGGGAAGTGGAGGAGAGACCTGAAACCGCAGAAACTAAATCATGAGCTATCTGCTCTTTTTCAGACACCTCACGCGACGGGGAAAGGTGATGCAGGAGTCGGGATCCAGACACTAAAGGGCACACACGTTGCACTGATGCTCTCATCGCTGCAGCTGAAGGGCACTCGTGGGTCCTTTGAAGAAGGTGAGGCTTGGGAAAGGCAAAGAGGCAGCACCCATACCGACGGCAGGGAAGGCAAAGAGGCGCAAGAGATGCCAGTTTTTCCTCATCAGCTTGAGGAGTTGACAGGAATCTCAGCTTTTCTCAGCTTCCCTACACGATCGCTGCTCGGACATCACCACACCTTGGAAGATCCTCAAAACCCTGACTACAGACACTGGCGTCTCTCTAGAGGGGGGCATGCTCCCCCTCGCCAGAGCAGCTGTAATCTCAGTTCTACCTGGCTCAACTTAGAGAACAGCCTCATCTCTAGCAGCATCCTCACTCCTCTCACCACCACCTCAGGGAGGGTGAGGAGGGATCTGCTCTCCACCTGCAGCCCCAGCACAGCAAGTGGCTCTTCCAAAGCCCACGCTGCTCTCACGGGTCCCACACCTCAGCCCGTGCCCTTGGCTCAGCAGCTCAATTCTGTCTGCACCTCGAGAAGGGCAGAATAGAGCTGCGGAGACTGTCCCCAGCCCCACAGGGGTGAAATAATGATCTCGGCATTCATGACAAAAGCTGGGCCTGGCTCAAGTCAACAGCCAAAGCTCTGTGGACTTGGAGAACTTCCTCCTTAGGACACAGGCACACCCCAGCCACACCAGTCAGTGCCAGGATGCAATGCAGAGACTCACCTTCTCCACCCGGAAAGTGATTTCTCTGCTGGATATTTGCAGAGCAGGAGCAATGAACTCGCACGTGACGTCCACCTGCACGATCAGATTCTTCACTCCCTCCTTGCCCACGATGGCGTGACACAGCAGCTTCTCCTTCACCACCTGCATGCGAGCCACACGGCCCCCAGCGGGTGTTATCAGGGTGTCCACAAAACACACTGCATCTTTGAGCCGCCCACCCACACGCCCCATTACTGCATGAAGTTACAGCCATTGGTCTCCTCAGGAGCCCTCTCTTCTTTATAAGCTGCATCCTCTTTGTTCTGCACTCACGCGTCCCTCGTGTTACAACCCAACCACCACAAAAGGCCCTCAGGAGTCTTGTGCTGCCTACAGCTCTCAGAACAATCCCTGCCCAAACGGTTATTGCTTTGCTTTGTCCCACTGCCAAACAAAATGCTTACCGAAAACTGTAGGAACTCATGAAAAAAAAACAAACCAGACTGTATGAAGGGAAACAGGGGATAGAAGGATCAATGCCAGCAAATCCTCCCTTGCAAGTTTAGTGGAAAGGATCCCTGGGAAAACCCCGAACAGACAGCCTGCCTTCCTAGGATGTACTGTGTCCCCCTAGACCTGCCTGTAAAACAAACCTCCCCAGGAAAGAGATGTCTTCAACCTGGCATGAAAACCCTCTACTTAAGCTGGATGCTCTTACATCCAAGACTTTTCCTGATTCCTCCTCATGGTTTCACTTCCCCACATTCCTCCCTTTTTTTCTCTCTCTTCCCTCTGATAGACCACCACAACCCAACTCCTCCTCAGAGCCTAGAGACGTCAGAATCACCTGTGCTGCACGTGCACCACAGGGTCTTGGGCTTCTAACCAGCCTCAAGAGTATGAAGTTCCCGAGACCTAGGGAAGGTGGAAGACCCAATCCCAGGCTCTTGGCTTGGACTGCACGAGCCAGGTAGCCACAGCTGAGCTCACAGATGCCCATTTGGCTTTCCAGGAAGGCACCCTCACCAGTGGCCTGACCATTTCCCTTCTGGTTCCTTCTTCCCTCTTCATCAAAGCCTCATGGGCTCAGGACTGCACAGGGACAGTCCCATCGGAGTCAACCAGCTGAGGGATCAAGTCTTCCTCAAGCTACCACTCAGGCAATCCTTTAAAACACCTCTCAAACTCTAGCAGCAGCAGGAGCTTAATGCACATTTATTCCCCATTCACTTAAACACTTGTGCCCAGTGCTCCTGGAGCCAGGGAAGGCACACCGGGGTCAGATGGCAGCTCCTCTGCAGAGCTGGATTTCCCCCGGAGAGAAGGGTCCAGGGAGGAGAACACTCAGTGACCCTGCTGAAATCTGCCCCTCTGAGCTGCAACCCAAGGGTGCTGCAAGACCTGCCTGCCCTCGGCACACGGGGGCTGGCTGAGGGAGCGGGGCGAGCGCTGATGGGAATACTGACACAAGTCAAGCTCTCAGTTCTAATGATCCCTGGAACACTTTCCCATGTGGACGGACATCATTCGGATCATTAGAGCTGGCACACTGGGTTCATTTCTCTCGTCCCGGTCTCCGGGCCGGACAAGCTCCCGGCCCGTGTCTGTCTACAGAGGAAAATCAATGCTGCTCCCAGACACTCCCTACCTTCCTGGGTGTTTTGTTTCACTCGCTGCTTCCCCACACAGACAACTGGCCATTTCTTTAGTTACTTTCTGCCTGGGCTCCCAGTCTACCTCTAACTTTAAGGCCAGCTGAGAAAACTGGGGCTGCTCAGCCTGGAGAAGAGAAACCGCGGGGAGACCTCAGAGCAGCCTTCCACTAGCTGAACGGGGCCTACAAGGATGCCGGACACGGACTCTTCTCAGGGACTGCAGCAACAGGACAAGGGGTAATGGACTTAAACTCAAACAGGGCGAGTTCAGGTTAGATACAAGGAAGAGGTTCTTCACTGTGAGGATGGTGAGGCACTGGCACAGGTTGCCAAAGCAGTGGTGAATGCTCCATCCCTGGCAGGGTACAAGGCCATGCTGGACAGAGCCTGGGGCGAAAGGCCTTCAAGCCATGTTTTGCTACCACCAAGTTGGCTTTATGGTAGCCATGGAACTCAAAAAGCCTCAGCAACTGATGGTGGCGAGCATGGAAAGCAACTGGTGCTGCCACGGTAACTTATGGCAGGAAACCAGGTTCTCAGAAGCACTTGCCCATTTGCTCAGGCAAATGTCAAGGGGCTGCACAAATGCCCTGATGCAGAACTCACCTGGGGGGTGCTGCAGGAGCCTTTCAGCACCACCTCCGCTGTCTGGCCGGGCATCAGCTCCGTCCTCAGCGGCTGAAGCTTCAGCACGGGGCCACAGGAGGAAACCTTGCCCTTGCTCTTACTGATGCGAGGGAGATGCTTGCGCTGCTTAAGTGTGGTGCCACCTTCTGTGGTCCAATAGAGCAGATGGGTGCGTCGTCCTTTGTTTGTCATCTTGAAGCGGTAACAGCAGGGATCCAGGCTAGAGGAGAAGCAGAGACACAAAATGGCAGGGGAGCTGCTATTTGCCACTGGTCACCCAGCTTCAGCACCCTGAGGGCACGACCTGACTGCACACTCGGCTTCACCAAAAGCCAGACCTTGGCTGCCCCTAGGTTTGTCACTATCCAGCAGCTGCTCTGCTGGCACCCTTCCAGCAAGGAAGAGCTTCGTAAAGAGCCGGCCCCACATGCAAGTAGCTGGAGGAACAGCCTCGCTGCCACTCCACCTTCCCCTTGGGAGCTGTTGTTCATGCCTCTGAGGCGTCTCGTAGGGAGCATCCAACCCTCATTGCCCCCAACGTACCACCCTCTGGTGGCGGCTCTGCAGCCGACAGCAATGGCAACAGCTCCAAACTGAGCCCGCGGGCAAAGACATAAAGGGGGGCAGAAGACAACTACATGAATCACACGGACACTGTCCCCTCCATTGTGCAGCCAGCTTGTGGCTGCACTGAGCACAGGAAACTCTGGACAAGCACCAGCCTCCCTGCGATGTCCCTGCGTACGTGGAGGGCTCGTGGGTGCGTATTTTACCTCTCCAAATCTATCCCAAGTACTTAAGGTAGGATTAAGCTGCTCTTTCTACCCCAAGAATTCAGGTATTGGAGCACCACGGACCCTCTTTGCAGCCACAGAAAGGAAGAGCCACCCCAAGAAGACTGTTCTTCTTCTATGAGGAGGTTTCCAACACAAGGCAAACAGCACTTTTTTCCTCCTGTCTCCAAGAACATGACTGGTTTCAGACACACACGTTGGGACCACTGAATCCTCTCCTTCCAGCTCACCAATTTCAATCGAGACTCTTCATTTATCCCACTCCACCTCAGCAGACTTCCACACATCCTCCCCCTTCCAGAGCTGGTCCTGCATCCACACTCGCTTGCCCGTGCCTCAGGAAGCAGGCAGGAGAAACCAGGGAAGAGCCACCACGTCTAATAAAGAGCAACCGGGCACGGAGTGGGGGAGAGGAGCCAACTGGGGGATGACACAGGGCAAAGAAATTCTGCTGCTCCTCCAGGGCTCCTGGCCAGAGGGGAAATAAACCAGCGCCATTCATTCAGTCGAGGAGCTGCTAACAAGCTACTGCCCAGGCTTGCTGCTGCTCTGAGATCTTACTCCAGACGGAATGGCAAAGCAAGCAATATCACTGCAGAGAGAAACATGTCTGTACTTGTAAGGAAGCATTTCTCAGCTGGAGGCTTCCAGGACCTGCTCTCTTCCTCCAAATCTTTGTTTGATAAAGTGAGGAGACAAATGGATTATGACTAAAGACAATTCAGCAACAACTTAGCAACTGCTCTCCAGCTCGGTGGCTTTCAGAGTACCTACTGACTTGCAGATGGCCATAAAATGTTTCCAAAGGAAGCCCTGTGGCTTCAGGGAAGCAGAGCCAGGACTGTGAGCACTGAAGAAGCTTGAGGGACTGCAGCAGAACTCCTCCTTGCTGAGCCCATGGGGAAGTGGGAGCTGAGAGATTCCCTACCTGAAGCAGGGCGCCAGGTTGAGCTCCGGGCCAAAGGGTTTGTCAATGACAATCGTGGTGCCAACGCCAACAGCCTGGACGGGGATGACGTAGGCACGACTGTTCTCAATGAACAGCACCACCTCGTCCTTGAATTGCTCCGTGTCATCCAAGTTTGCAGTGACAGCCAGAGACACCTCGGCCTTGGCAGGGATCACTCCCTGACTGGGTCCAACGGTCCAGCACGAGTCTGCACCAGCCTGGAAGACAAACAACACTCATTTAGGACGGAAACCACGGACCTGGCTGCCACCAGCCAAGGCCTGCCCAGACAACACGTTCACACCGAGCCAGTGGGTGTGAAGATTCCACTGACATTCATGTACAGCTTCTCTGGCTCGTGCTGACACAGGGCAGCTCGCTTGGAAAGGAGCCCTGAGAGCTCCGCTCCAAACGTGAATCTGAGAGTCTGCTCCCTGACAAAGCTCATTTATCAAAGCTTGGCAACAAGCCCGCCAGAAAATTGTACCCCAGAAACTATTCCTGAGGAATGAGGATGGGGGTCTCAACGGAGCCAGACCTTCAACTCCCTGGCGTGACCCAGCACAGCCCTGCTGGGCCCGCCCAGGCCAACAGCCCACGCCAACAGCCCAGGCCAGGGGAGGACGATTTGCATCCTCTCCTCATTCTTTCAGTCAGCATCTGCTCTGGCTCCAAGGGGCAGCACCGTGCACTGCTGAACAGGAGACCTGCCAGGGCCACAAGGCTCTGCCGAGACACATTCCCTTGGGTTTCTAGGTCAGCTTCTGCCTGCCCCCAATCCAGCCTGTGTCTCAGAGACAAGAAACCTCTTGGAGCCACGCTACAAAATACCCCCACTTTCAAGACAAATACCCAACCTCTGATAACATCTCTGCTACTTGCTTATCCTTGAGTGCGCCGCAAAATGATGCCGTAGCTGCATGCACTGCATGCACAAAGACAGTGGCTATTTCTGACCCTATAGCAGCTTCTTGTACTATTGGGCATCAGAGCTCCTGAGTAACCAGTAAGGGCTGGGATCCACCACTTCAGAAGTTCACCACGATAATCAGAATCTTATCCCAGCACAGACGTCCATCGTGAATGAAAGCTTCCACAATCTGGTTACAATGGACACCAGTGTGCAGCTGACGGATGGAGGGAAGGAAGGAGAGAGGGAGGAAGGGACGGATAGCTGCCCCAAGGGATGACTGAGGAGACACCACAATCAGCTCTCTTGAATCTGTTTACAGATGAGTCACTGAAGTGATCTGGTCACTCTGGCCTTGCACAAGTGGCAGAGGAAGCAGAACTCCACGTTACAAATGCAGCTGCACTTGATCAAGCCGTAGCTCTAGCGAGAGCCGTAGCTCTAACAACAGCATTCCCATTCCCGTAGCTCTAACAACAGCATTCCCATTCTCAGTCAGGCTGAGTCACTGTCCTCGTAGGGCTGCTCATGAAGGGGAAATAAACCCCGTCCTGCACCAGCTGGCTGCAGAGCCTTGTCCCAGGTGGTTCAGCATTCCCGGTGGGGGGGACCCTCTGTTCTTCATTTCAAAGCTGCTCCTTATCCACACAAACAGCCAGTGGCAGGAAACAGCCCAAAAGCACCCCGAGCCCTGCAGGAGGCGGAGATCAGAGCCTGAGGCTGGCTACATGCTCCCGCCAACAACCGGCCTCCTCCTGCCTCCTCAGCATCAGCATCTCCTCAGCACAAGCACGGGGACCACTGTGGTTTAGCCTCTGCCCCGAGCACCGTCAATGGGATGTTTTACGGGATCAAGGGGCAGAGCTTGTCTCCATTTGTGCTCCCTGTCCACAGCTCACCCCTCCATGATCGCATCTGCCCTCCCTGCCAGGCTGGGGAGGCCAGGGACACCACTCTGCGCATCGCGGCTCTCCAGGGCACGGCTACGGCTTGCCCAGCTGCTGCCAAGCGCAACATTTAAGAACCAAACTGCTCCTGCTTTGCCTTTGGGAAAAGCTCTCAGCTTGCTTCTAGAAGCACAGCTGTCTTGAAGACTTCTAACCCTCTGTAATTCAGTTGCCAATAGGCACAGCGCAACAGGACATGTTTGCTTTCCCCTGACGAGCAGAGTAACAATTGCTTTGCTTACCAGCAAGTAAGAAAGGGCACTGAAGGAGGCAGCTGCTGAGGGCACTGGGGTGCTTGCTCTTTGCAGAGGTCAAAAGCAGATTTTTATGGTGCGGACAAAGCAAGCTGCCTGCGAATCCCCCACTTTGAGGTTCTATTTAACCCCCAAACGCCTGGAAAAGCAGCAGGAGGGAAATTCAGCCCCCTCCTCCTTGCCCAGGGGGCTGAGCCTGTGCTCTCACACCCTGCTGGATGCCTCATGCGCAGACACAACCAAGTCCCCAGCCACAGGCCTGCGTGAAGCGGCTCCAGAACTTCAACAACCCAGCCTGCAGAAGAACAAACCTCCTCTCAAGCCCCTCACAGACGCCCCTCCGGTGGGGAGCACCCCCCAGACCCAGCACACGAGCCCTTCCTGGCTGCATCAGCCCCTGTCAGAAGACCCCACAACCTCCTTCTGCTCCGCAGCCTGTTCCACCCTGCCGCCTCCAGGAATTAAACAGCCTCTTTCTGCAGCCACATGCTCTACAATGTTACAGAGCACACAGGCTCTGCAGGTACACAACCCTTACAAGTCTGCTTCTGGGCAACAACCCAGCTGGTTTGACCCCCGAGGAGGTGTGAAACCCACTTCACCCTAAGCGCCTTGAGGACAGACCTCTCAGTTCCAAAAACAAAGACTCTCACAGCTAAACGCCTTCCACAAAATAAAGGGAGAACTTGCAGAAATGAACTCCTTTCTGCTCAAACATCTCTGCAAACTCTGTTTTACTGACGGGTGCCCCAGCTACAAGTGCCCCCGGAGCCAGGCTCCTCTTGCTGCACTCGGATGGAACATCTGGCTTTCTCTCTCAGACACATCTCAGTGACGTGGAAATGTTGCATAGAAATAAGTGCTCCAGTCACAGGCTGCTATGGGCCACTCACTTGCTCTGGAAAACAGCCCCAGCGACACTTACCATCTTTGCCGAGAAGGATGCGGGGATGACAGACTGATTGGAGAGGTGAAGGGTCCGGGAAGCATCTTGTAGAACTTGGATGCTGCCAAAATTTATCTCACTTGGGTGCACGTGGACAACTGGTCCTTCTCCAGTGCTCAATAAATGGATTTCCTGCTCCAGGAGGCAGGCAGGAAAGAGAAAAAAACAACAGGGAAGGTTTAGAATGACTGGACAGCTCTAAGGGGGCTCGTAGGCTGAGGGAATTCTGACTGTTTGAAGCTGTCAGGGTTATGAGGCTGAAACAGGAAGGCTGGAGCAAAGGTGGCACCTGGAGTGGTCCCTGCGGATCTGAAAGCCACAAGATCCCATTATGAGGGGATACAGAACCCCCATCTCCCACGCATGCTTTTCACACCTCCTCCATGCTGTCAGCTCTCCTTCCGCTACTCTGTGCCTACGCCTGCTCCTAGTACTGCTCCATCATGCCATAAACCACCCTCCCTGACTGCTGCGGCTGCACAGCCACACTGCACAGGAACTTCTTCAACCTTCCCAAAGCTTCTCCTGTGAAAACCAGTAGAGGCTGGAAGCAAAGCTCTTCTCAGCAGAGATCATGCAAGTTAGTTGCCTCTCATTTGTGCTTGTGTGCATTCCTGGTATTACTTCTTTATTGCACCAAGACATTCATTACTAATTGCATCATTCGAGCAGTATTTTTTTCTGCTGACAGCCTGAGACCCAAAAGTTTGTTCCTGCAGAAGGGGCACAAACTAGCGGAGGAGGAATGTGGATCCTTTTGCTAAACCCCCTTCTCACATCACTAAAACCAATGAGAATTTATCCAGTCCGGCGGGATTTCCCCAGCTCCAAACACCCCAAGCCTTAACCAGGCTTGTAGAGCCTGAAGAAGGGAGGGCTCTGGGGAGACCTTAAAGCACCTTCCAGTGCCTAAAGGGGCCAACAAGAAACCTTGAGAGGGGCTTTGGATAAGGGCCTGCGGGGACAGAACAGGGAAGGACGGCTCTAAATTGACGGGGGGGGGGGGGGGTGGTGATCAATATGGGATCCTGGGAAGAAGCTCTTCCCTGTGAGGGGTGGTGAGGCTCTGGCACAGGTTGCCAAGAGGAGCTATGGCTGGCACAGGCTGCCCAGAGGAGCTATGGCTGCCCCATCCGTGGCACTGTTCAAGGCCAGCTTGGATGTGGCTACCAGCTCCCGAAGCTGCACTCAAGCCATAAGGCAGACCTAGAGGAAATGACACCCAGAAACTCCCATTTGTGCAGGCAACACCCAGCCAGGTTTTGACCAGCATTTGCGGGCTGCGAGCAGCAGCCGAGCACGAGCGCAGCGCCTTGAGGACGGATTGACTGGGCACAGGGTCACTCAGTCCCATGCCTTCTCCAGGCATTAGTGTTGCTTATGCCACGAATGCCTTCTTTCCTTGTAGACAACAGCCATAGATCATTTTCCCTGGAAGAACCCCTGTACGCTCTACATCCCACCAAGATGAGAGGCACAAAGGCACACGTCTGCCCCAGCACTCACCAGTGGGGATTCTTTACTCCCAAACACCGCAACACGAGCAACGGTGTCCTGCTTTCCCGTCACCTGGACTTCCAGTGTGAACGGGATCTCCACCGAGCTCTGAGGCTGGATAATCCCACGGGGCTCAGGGCTGGAGTACCACACAGCAGCAGCATCCTTGTTCTCCTATGAGGGACAGAACCAAACACGGCTTCAGACTGACCTTTGAGGAAACTTTCAACTCTTTAACATCTACCACAACGCCAACTCACACACGTGTCTAAAAATGCCTAGGAGAAAGCAGAAAGGCACAACTCAAGATGCAAGACATGTATGGGTTCAGCATCCTGAGGGGGGCCAACAGCTGCTGCCTCCACAACCCCCCGTCCCGTGCTGGCAGCCTCCTTGCAGCAGCTTTTCACAACCCTACAAGTTCTCCCGCATTGAAAGCATCCCGAAGACTAGAATATAATCTGCTTCCTGGAGAGTTTAAGCTGCTTCCTGGAGTTGATATTCAGGTAGCTTCCTGTTCCCAGCAAACCTTTAGGGTTGAATACAAACCAGCAACATCTTAACCAAACCCGGTTTTTCCCTAACAAACCCCTAGGTGACATTGGAGGCAGGAGGCAGATGCGATGCCAAACCTGAGGAAGAGCCCAGTAGCAGCCTGGAAGGTTGCTGTCGTTCACAAGGGTCAGCATCTGCTGGTAAGGGACTTTGAGAGAGCATCGTCCAAAGGTCAGAGCCGGGTGGAGCACTCGCAGCGGGGGAATTACACATCTAGGCAGAGAGATGAGCAAAAGGGAATTAGATTCTGACACAGCGTTGCTTACTTGTTTACTTCTCAATGAGCACCAAATGGAGCACGACCCATTTGTCACCGTCAAATAGACATTTGATACGCCTACAGTGAGAAACAGCCTTCAACTTCTTTTTACCCAACAACCTCTTGCAAAAGAGGGGCAGACCCTGAGTCTCAGCATCACAAAAGCTGCTCAGTGCCCAGGCAGAGCACAGTGCCCTGTCCCAGGTCAGCTTTGCCCCTCTTTTGCCCCAGGAGGCTCGCAAGGACACTCTCAATGGCCCCCAGCGAGGTGTGAGCTCTGAGGGAGCTTTCCCACCGAGGAGCAGCGCTCGCCAAGGCTCCAGGAACACCAGACTCCAGTGTCTCAGGGAAAACACCGCTGTGTCCCTGCCTGAAATCCAGCCCTTTACCCCAGCAACGCAGGGTGCAGGCCACCACCTGCCCTGCGCCGTGAGCGATAACCCTCTCCCAGGCCCTGTGGCTGCCTTGCTCCTTTCCCCACGGGTCCGCACGCCAGCTGCTCCCATTTGCACTTGTTCTACACAACTGCAGCCCAGGCACTGACTGCACAACTCTGCCCGGGAGAGGGAACAGCACCGGTGAAATGCATCCCTCTTGCCGTTGAACTGACGCCCACCGCAGCACAACAGGCCTGAATGTGGCTGAAGCAAGAACAACTTTGAGCTTAACTCCGAGAACATCAATGCTCAGCAGAGCCAGACGGAAGCACAAAAACCTGAGCTCACCTTCCACACCAAGGACTACTTTGTCTGTCACAAGATCTCGCCTTTACTTTTCCCTCACCAGTCCTGCCCTAAGCCCCTTGCCCGTCTGCACAGCCCCTCCTTAACTGAGGCAGACAACAGCTTGCAGCAGCTGCTTGCTGTGGCCCAAACCAGTCCTGGATTCTGGCCACAACCCAGCACAAGTCCAACACTTGCAGGAAGGAGGAGAGGCGGCCCTTTGGAAACATTACACCTCAAGCCCCCAGAGCAGGCCGATAAGGAATATAATCACAGTTTCCTGTAGGAGAAGGCCCTGGGCCGTGCCTGTGCCTGAGCACAAGTGCTGCTCATCATGGACTGCTTTCCATGCGCTGCTGTTCTCCTGTCTAGCTGGGCAGAACTAGCTCATTGAGCAATGCTCCTCGTTTGGAGCTGGAGCCAGCCAGCTCTACGCAAGGCAGCACCACTTGCTTCTGGCAGATGCATAGGGAAAGAAGAGGGGCTGCAAGGGAAGCGTTGGTACCTGGCTCTGACGGGCAGTGATAACACCTCTCTGCCAACACCATCCACATCAACCACCAGGGCCAGCTTGTATCTCTTCACGGTGTTGGAGCACAGGGTGACCTGGAAGACAAGAGCATCAAATACTTCATCACTCCCAAAACCCATCGGCCATATGCAGTGCCCTCCACATCTCCTTCCACAGCAAGGAAAGGGAGGATTTAGTAGATATGAGGAAGATGAGGTATCAGGAAGAAGTTCTTCCTTGTGCGGGGGCTGAGGCCCTGGCACCGGTTGCCCAGAGAAGCTGCGGCTGCCCCATCCCTGGCGGTGTTCAAGGCCAGTTTGGATGTGGCTTGGAGCAGCCTCGTCTGGTGGAAGGTGTCCCTGCCCATGGCAGGGGGCTGGAACTGGATGAGCTGTAAGGTCCCTTCCAACCCAAAACAGGCTAGGATTCTGTGATGTTTGCCTTTAATTCTTCTGCTGGTTCATGTGTAGAGCACAGTCTCTGGCAGTAACAGAAGTCTTTGGACAATACCTGAATTACTGAATGCGCTTTGCGTTGCCAGGGCAGATGTAGAGCCCAACACTAGTGCCCAACTCTTACTCGCAGGATGCTCAGAGCCAGCAGTGCTAAAGCCCCCTCAATGCCACCGAAGCTCCAGCTCCACCTCTGAAGCACACAGGGCTGCACTCTTCGCGTACCTGGATATCCAAGTGTCCCTTGGCGCAGATGGTCCCTGTGCAGGGCCTGATAGTAAATTCAGCTGGCTTCTTGGCACCTGGGGCTCGCTTTCTCCACGACGGACCAGTGCTGTCTGACACCTGAGCAAAACTGGTCACGCTGGGTGCTCCCGAGCCGTCCCCAGGAATGCGAAGTTTGAAGTTGAAGGGCACCGAGGAAGTGTTAGTGAGGCGGCAGCACAGGGTGCGAGGAAAGCCTGGGAAAAGGACACAACAGGAGTTTATTATCCCGTGACTCCTGGGGTGCACATCCTGCGGTGATAAAACTGCGCTTGGAGTTTGCCTCCTTTCAATGGCAATTACAGCTGATTGAGAAGCTCTGTGGGGAAGTCGTCGTCAATGACGGTCCCTTTTACGCTTGTCACACAGAAATGCCACTCTGACACAAGTGTCTCTAACTGTGAGGAGCTCTCACCTCCCCCAGACCAGCACCAATTCCTTCTCAACCATGACGGTGCATCCAGAACATTTACTCTCAAAAGTCAGTCCAGAAAAGTCCCTGTGAACTCCACAAACACTCCCACAGTTTTCGAGAGATAAAAGCAGTATGTTGTCATCAAAGAGATGATCCAGGAAAGGAAAGGAAAGATGAAATTGGCAGCCACAGCATGATGCAGAGCACTCTGAAGCAGTTTCTCCAGACAGGAACCTCGGTGCATCTCCTGGTTTGGGACAATCGAGACTGAGCCTGTGGCAGCTCACGGCCCACTTCACTGGAGGCAAACCTGATGCTTGCTCAAGAACAAGCAGGACCTGTGTCTCACCCTCCCGAAGGAGTGGGGACAAACGGCCATGCTGCCTTTCATTACCCCACAAAGGCTGACATGGCTTCAGCTTTGGTACTTGCTTTCCATAATGGAAGCCACTGACACAATCGCAGCTGATCTGGGGGGTTGAGTTCACATTTAAACTTGAGACCATCTCAGTGAGAAGTCCTTTGCGAGACTGAGGTGGAGAACCAGAATCTGCATCTCAGTGGAGAAGCTCTGGGTGCACAGCCGCCAGCTCTATCAGCAGAGCTGGGCTTTTGGTGGGGAAGGAGGAGCCCATGTCTGAAGACATGGGCGCCCAATGCGGAGCTACTGCTTGGCCATGTTACCTGGGAGCTGACAACGAGTTGGCCTCACAGCACTAATTGATTTCTCACGCTAATGGTCAGGTGGGTAAATGGTGCCCTTGCCTCACAACAGCAAAATTCACCCAGGGCACCTACAACTTGCCTTCAACTCCCTTCTCCAGTTGGCCGCGGACAAGAAAGACTTTCACAGTCATTCTGTTGCTGAGGACTGGCAGATTGGGGCTGGACTGACTGTGAGGGACACCAGAGAACACTGACTTTCTACTCCCTCCGTTCTATTTGAACCATTCAATTGGCTCTGTGCCATTCTGTCTGGTTCTGTTTGATCTCATGATGGCAAAATACTGCCTAGACCTCCCACCCTGCAGCCCAAGCCCAGGGCACACTCACCAAAGGAGACTTCACCGAAGCGGAGGGACGATACATTGAAATGAAACGCCGGCCCAGTGACACAGCCACTGTGAGGACAAAGGCAGAGGAGACATGGCCTCGGTTAAAGAGAACTGCAAAGCCTTCAGCTTTCCTTACCGTTCCGGTGGGTAAAAGCCAGCCTGAGAACCTCAGGGGGTTTCACATCAAGCCCTCACCCTCATGCTCAGCACAGCATCCAGGTGGACGGGAGGCAGCCAAAGCAAAGCGGTCAGCAGCCCATAGCTGCTTGTGGGGCTTGGGGCACAGTGTCATGCAGGGTATGCCCCCAGGTTGTTGATGGCCTGAGGAAGGACACCAAACAAGTGATGGCTGCGTGCCTCAGTTTCCCCATCTGTAATGTGTTGGACACAGGGGTGTCCCCAGTAAAGCACACTCAATGTAACTACCCTTCCCAGCCACAGCTTTCCTGCTTTGGCATTTCTTAGCTGGAACCGCTCTTCCCATGGAGTACAGGAACACCTTGCTCAGAAGATCTTGATCCACGCAATCGTTATGGGGGCAGGAATTTGAGACACGAAGCCGGGGGAGCCCCAGACATCCCTTGACAAGAGCCGCAACAGCTCAACAGAGCGGACAGTTGAATCTTGGAGGAAAACATCAGCCAACCACCAGGGCACCAGCTGACCCATCCAAGAGCAACACGTCTTAAACCACCCAACACAGAATCGTCAAATCATCTAAGCTGGAAAAGACCTTTAAGATCATCAAGTCCAACTGTCACCCCAGCGCTGCCAAGCCCACCACTAATCCGTGTCACTAAGGGCCTCGTCTACACGGTTTGGGAACACTTCCAGGGATGGTGACTCCACCACTGCACGGGGCAGTCTCTTCTAATGCCTGACCACCCTTTCGGGGAGAAACTGTTCCTAACATCAAGTCTAAATCTGCCCTGCGCACACTGAGGCCGTTTCCTCTTGTCCTTTCCCTTGTTACTTGGGAGAAGAGACCAGCCACCTCCTGGCTCCATCCTCCTTTCAAGTAGTTGCAGGCATAACGGAACCTGAACACACCGCATCTCCTCACCTGCCCTTAAATTCAGCAGACTTGAAGGCTCCAAACTCCAGGACTCACCAACATCCACCTGAATCACCACATGAAGCTGCACAACACCCATTAATTTATTTCATGGTTGATGCCAACCAATGCCAGCTCTGCCTCTCAGCTCAAAATCAAGGACCACAGCAAATGGTGTGTTCAACCCAACCTATTCCATGGCTCCCTCTTGCTGACAATTCCACTTCACTTGCTGCTGCGGTCGCAAGGAGTCAGCGTCAAACTGGAGTCAAGGTTAGTGTGGGCTCCTAGTGTGGGGATGCCAGGATGAGAGCCAAGCTCAAGACCTCAGACAAGCCTTTTCTTTCTCTGCTCCATCAGCAAATGAGGTAGGTGGGAGATGACTACCCAGAGAGAGCTACAGATGTGGCCGCCAAGCTCTTAGAACCCTCCTCACCTCACAGTCAGCGTCAGAGGCTCAGGGGATCCCTTCACATTGAACTGGAATTCCTCTGTGAACTGCCCCACGACACTGGCATTGAAGGAGATCCAGATGGCCTGATGATCAAAAGGCAAAAGCATGCCCTCCCGGGGGCCAAAGGTGAAGCAGGAGCCCAGAGCTCTCTCCGGAGGGACCACGCTGAAGGGAGTCTCAGTAACTCCTCTGTTGAGCAGGAACACCTGCAGCAGCAGCGAGAAGGCAACATGGAAATACATGAGGAATCCTCTTTGCTTACAGAAGGCTCACTTCTTTTCTAGTTTAGCAATTAACATCTGTAAAAGGCAGAAGATACTGAGCGCTGCTGCCAAATACAACAGGATGAGTTCTGCCTCGGGGATTTTTTCCATGCAAAGCAGGGATAACTTCACACAAACAGAGCCACTCTGGGCTTATTCCCCTGACACAGAGCACTCCACTTGACCTGCAGTGCCAAGCGCCTGCTCAGCACCACCAAGCTGATTCAGACCCATCCCACAGCTCCACGAGGCTCGCTGCTGCCCGGGAGCCATCCGGATCACCCCATGCCCTGCGCCCCGTCCTGCTCACCCTGTAGCTGTGGCTTGAGCCAACAGTCACCTCCCCGATGCTCAGCTGGTCACAGCTGAGTTGGACCTGGGGCCCGACGCCTTCCCCGCTGATGCACAGGGGCAGCCTGGTCTCACAGCCTGTGGAGGGAAATCTCTGTGAGTGCAATTCCCTCTGCTACGCGGCACTTTCCAGGTTGTCTCAGTGCTGCTGCCGGTCCCTGGGCTGGATGGAACCAGCTCTAGATGCTCCAGGACAAGATACGGGACCCATCTCGTCCCTCAGGACATGCGCCTTGTGGCTGCTTTCTCATTTCTAACCAACCCCCTGGGCCGGTGTCTCAGAGAACCACAGAATGGTTTGCGCTGGAAAGGACCTTAAGATCACCCAGTTCCAACCCCTTGCCATGGACAGGGACACCTTCCACTAGAGCAGCTTGCTTCAAGTCCCGTCCAGCCTGAACTTGAACATTGCCACGGGTGGAGCAACTTCCTTGGGCAGCCTCTTCCAGTGCCTCACCACTCTCACAGGAAAGAATTTCTTCTGTATATCTAAACTAAATCTCCCCTGTTTAAGCTCGAACCCATCAGCCCTTGTCTTATCTCTCCAGTCCCCGATGAAGGCTCTCTCTCCAGTCATGGGAAACCAGCCTTCTCACTGAGCAGATCACATAAGCCATAAATGTACTGCTAACGTGCACATCCCTTGGTGCAAAGGCAACCGAGACCTCAAGGCTTACAACTAAACTCCAAGGTGGGTCCTTTCCCTTACATTTGCTAGAGATGACAGAGCACAAGATCTTCAGTCTGAAGGCTGCTCTCAGCCACTGAAGCAGCCTAAGGTGCCTGAATCCTGGCTCAAATTTTGGATGAGCTCTGACTGCCATCCCAGCCTACTCTGCACACAAAGTGAGCATCACGAGAAGGAGGAGAGAGCCACGCCACAAAGACTCATCTTGGAGGTAACTGGTCTACAGGGGCCTGGTGCTCCTTCACTAAAGCTGTGTTGCAAATGCTGGCAAAGCCATGGCAGGAAAGCTTATTCCTTCACTGCTTGGTCACTTCTGGGATCAGGAAGGCAGAGCCAGGCATCCTGAGCCCTGGCCTCCGACAGGAGACCACCGGGAACCACGGGGACAGCGGCGTGTGCCAGCACTGCCCTGTTGAGCCCTCCAGAACTACATGAGGTCCAAGTGGGCTGGAAGAGTGTTTCTACCTCCTCTGTGGGAACAGGAGCAGGAGGAAAGAGCTGTACCTGAGATGTCACAGTAGACTGTCTCTTGGTAGAATCTGGCTTCTTTGGGCTTAAAGATCACATTGATTTCAAGGGAAGAATTGGGCAAGACATCTCCCTCCTGAAACAGAAGTGACAGCAAACCATTTATCTTCAAACATCACATTCTTGTTTCCACTGCAGCCCTGGAAGCCTTTATTTAGAGCATCAGCAAAGAGCAAGGAGCAAGCAACGCTTGCCAACAGGATTTACAGGAGAGCTTGGAAGCAGCAGCTTCCAAAGTCCCTCGCCTTTACTGGCACCCGGAAGGGGCATTTTGTTCCCTCAGAAGAGACTGAGCTCTTGCTCGCGGATTTAAGTCTGGGCCACGCTACCAGTTTCTGCAACTCTCTGCTGCTCTCGCAGAGGATCCTGGCACTGGTGCTCAGTCCCAGGAAGCCCTGCCACACATTTCAGGAGGCATCCCTGGTTTCTATAGGCTCTCACTTCCTGCAGCTGGTTTAAGGAAAGGCACCTCTCAGCCTTACATGGGCTGCAGGAGCAACCGAGAAGAGAACAGCAGCCCCTTCCTCGGAAAACAAAATAGAAAAAATAAACTACTTTCACCCACTGTAAAAGAAAGAAGAGGTTGGGATTATTCCAGGGTTTACTCCAAGATGAGAAGGGATGCTGTGCTGCTCAGACAGCAGCCATTCTTCATCTCAAGACCATGCAAATACTCAGAAGGCAGGCTCTGGCTGATTGAAGGCCATGGGGTTTTTGCTGGCATCACCAGGAAAGTGAGCAGTTTTCTCTACCTATCTGCAGTAAAACTCAAAAAGCCCGTTTAAACCTGCCAGCCTCGTGTCCAGGCTCACAGACGACACTGGAAGGGAGACTCAGACGTGGTATAAATCCAGGTTTTAGGAAGGGATTGCTGTGCTTGGGCTCAATTTGGCCTCCTTTCCACCCAGGACCATTGCATTCTGCAGGTCAGTATGTGAACTAACAGTGCACCAGTGTCCTTTCTTCACCCCCGCGCGCTACGTGGGAATGTGTCCTTACAGAGAATAACTGATACCTCTGAACACTGTGAGGACACTCATGAAGTGCCCTTAATTCACAGCCCTTGCAGCAGAGCCCAGCCTGGGGTCGGCTCTTGCTGCTGTTCAGAAATGCTTTTTGCAACAAGTGCCCCTAGCCTCACCAGAAACCGGATGTCTCCTCTCTTGGCACATCAAGCAGCTGATGTGGGATCTGCCAAGGGACCTCCTTCAGAGATGAGAAGGAGGAGGAGCAGCAGGAAGGGAGGTTCTCAGCCATCACTTACCATGGGCACAATGGTGAAAATATCACTGCAGAAAGGCATGGAGCCTCCCTGCACCTCTGTCCCCTGGTTCTGGGAGCTGCAGATGGGAAGGGAAGGGTGTTCTCTGAGAGGGGGGACCAGCCCGTGCTCCGCAGGAACATCAACCAGCTTGTCCTCTTCCAGCCTCTGCAGCCTGTGCCATGGGAGAGACGAACCAAGCAGATAATTGAATAAGCAGCAGATTTGCAAAGCCTGTCGTGTCAGTGCACGAGCAGCAAAGCACTCGGCGAGGAAGAGCAGCAGCTCAGCACAGGGCTGACCCTGAGACACAGGCTCCCACATGGATCCCATTATTGCCGTTCTTCCCAGCACAGCAAGGAGTTTTACTCCTCACTGACGAGCTAACAAGAGGTTTCTTAAAGCTGGCAGCCCTCAAGAAAATGCCTCCTGCATTGGGAGGGGAGAAGCAACTGGCTTTCAGCTGCTCGTTACCAGCATCACACTTTTCCCCTTCCCTTTTGCACCCACAGGGGTGAGGAGACAGTATCTGCACTGCCTTCCACCAGAGGATCCCGGTGCACTTCCAAAGCAAAGCAACGGATTTGGGCATCCCATCACTTCAGTGACACAAATGGGTTTCTGAGCATGAAAACAGAGGTGCCAAGAGACGAAGGGACTCTGCCCAGCATCACCTAGTAAAGAAGTCAGGACCAGCATCTCTGAATGCAAACCCTACGTGGAATCTTGAACCACCTCATCTTTTCCCTCGTTTTGGCCTCCACTGCAGAGCTGTGATGCACTTAACCTCTCCCTTTATTGGCGGCTGCACCAGAAATCATTCTAGCGTTTAAAGACCACAAGCGGGAGATGAAAGGGGAGCCCTGCTGCAGAGCGGTTGCTCCTTGCTGGCACACTGCTGTCCCCCCTTCACGCTCCAGTCCCCTGGCCATGAAGAACCAGCGGGTGACAGCACTGGGGGACCAGGGGAAAGCTCCACGTGCAGCAAATCGAGGCAACGCCGTGTGAACGATCATCACCCAGCTAAATCCAAACGCAAAGAGAAAGGAAACAGGCAAGGATGTTACTTGCTGCACACACACTGAGCCTCGCGCACATGCTGTGCATGAGGAGGGCTTCCACACACTGGCGTGAGCAGCCCTCAACTCAAGCTCCGTCAGCAGGCCAGAATCACATCCCCAAAAGCGCTGCAGGAGGGACACCTTCTAATGGGCCATGTCTTTTGGGGTCACATCCCAACACAGGCTCCTGCACTGCCTCCTCTCAGGAAAAGGCCCTCTCTCCTCTGAGATCTCAAAAGCTTCTCTGACAGCAGGACGGTGACCTTGGACCATCCCCAAAACTACGAGTAAGGAGGAACCAAGCGTCGTGCTCAGAGTCAAGGACAGAGACTGGCACGACAGCAAGTCTCATACGTAAAAAATCAGGTTGAAGTGAACTCTGGGGAAAGCTGGTGGCTTCTGAGGGGACAGAGGATCACCCAGGGTCCAGTCCGAGACAGGCAGGTGGGGAGAGATGCTAAAGAAATGGTCCAGGGAAGAATCAAGGCAAGCTCACGAGATTTTCTTTTAACTCAGTGCGTTTGCACAGAACTCACACACTGTGTCATTAAAAACAGACAACCGTGGAAAACTAGTTCTGGCCTTTGAGGCATTTCTGACCTAATTACGCTGAACTTGATGTGCTCAAAGCCCTTGAAAAGTGCTGCAGTTCAAGGCAGTTTCCTGATCAGCTCTGGGTTCAGACTAACTCCTGTATATCTGCACCCATCTGAGCCTGAAAAGTCGCACAAGGATTGCCCAAGTCACATAAGCTTTAAAGTGTCATTTCCAGTTCATCCCCCCAGGCTGTGAGTGTTTCTCTGCTGCCTGAAATGGCAATTTCAAAGCTTTGCCAGAGACACCCTTGGAAGAACCTGCCCCATCTCTCAGCACCACGACAACACAGGTTGCTGAAGCCCAAAAGCACTTCCAAGTCCTGGCTGCCCTCCCTTCCCCGCAGAGCCCTCCACATCTGCCCAGCCTATGAGGAAGGGGAGAAACACCTCGTTGGGCCAGAAACCAGGACACTGAAAGGCAATTCCCCAGCCTACGGCAGGACGGCCTCCACCTTCTGGGCCAACCAAGCACTCTACCCTGCCTGTGACTGGAAAAGGAGCCTGCCAGCTTATCAAAGAAGAAACTGCTAGAGTATCACAATAGCTGTGCCACCTGCAGCTCTTCAGGGCTACTGCTCAGTGCAGTCCCAGGTACCGAGTGCTGACACCTTCCTCAGCCTCATGGACCCTCCGTAGTGCACGGATCTCTGAACTCAATAGTTTGCCACTCCCAAACGTGAGTTTGCCCTCTCAGGCAATCCAGTGATTGCACTCAACCTTCTCTCCCCAAAACATCATCCTCAGCTGTAGCACGGCTGGGACTGCAATGGCAAGGGTTAAGCTCCACGCTGTGCATGGGTTTACGTGCCCTAATCCGTTCAAAAGCCCCAACAGCCCTCTGAGACCGTGTGTTAGTTTTCCCCTGGGGCATCTATCTTTCTGAGACGAATCTCTCAAACAAACCTCAGCTTCTGCCGCTCCTCCTCTTCCTGATCAACAAAACGCTTCCACTGGAAGTGGGCCGTGATGGCACTCTGATTGTGGATGACCAGGGATCTTAACTTTGACAGCGTGACAGAAGTCTTCTCAACTGTCAAGGAGCTCTTGTCAAGCCTGATGTTGACATTTACAGCTGTTCCACAAAGGCTTTTGTGAACATCTTCACCTGGAACAAAGCAAAAGCAAGTCTCGCCTCATCTCACTTGCTGACGGAAGTACAAGGAACAGAGCAATCTGCAAGCAACAGAAGAAAGAGCTGCAGTTTTGAGCTGCATAAGCAGTTCCCCGGATCAGGACACTTAGCATATCCTGACAGCTGCACATGCTACAGCATGAGGATGTCCTGCCACCACCTTAGGCACGTTATTTTGAGGGACGTTCGTGGAGATGTATCTTTTCAGATGTGCCCGGGTGCCCTTTGGGCTGCCATCCCACTCAGGTCACAGGGATTTCTACATCCAAGTCACTCAGTGATGCTGAGGAGCGCCACCCCAGCCATGCCTTGCCCAGGGTCTCCTGCAGGCAGGAGATGCCCCCAGTGTCGTGTCATCCTCATCTCCTGGTCCTGAAATATTGGGCATAGCTCTGATCTCAGAACCCAAGCGGGAGCATTTGAAATGCAATGGAGAAGGGCAGAAACAACAATGGAAACTACAGAGCAGCTTCTGTGCTGAGCTCTGCACTCAACAGGCTGCTACTGGGCCCTCGGATCCATCTGCCAACTCCTTCTTTGGCTCCTGCTACGGTCACAGCCAGGTGCCTCACCACTGCCCGCACATTCTTCCTTGTCAAACGTGCTGCTGTTACCACTTCACCACCGGAGAAGTGAGTCCCTTCACTAGGGTAAGTGTCCTCTGGAAGGCTGGAGACTTACTTCCAGCACCAGAGCAACACGCACAGCAGCACAGCCATTTCAAAGTGTTTCTCCAAGGTGGTGTTCACGACCTACCTTCAGACATCATTGCACCCTCACATTACTGACTCCAGCCAGCCCTAGCAGCAGCTTGCTCATAAACCTCACCACTAAAGAACTGCTGCTAACAAGGCGGTTTCTACAGAATCATTCCCAGGCTACAGCAAAGCTCAGAGCACCCTAATGGCTACCGCTGCCACAGTTACTGCTCCTCCTGGTCACAAGTCCTCAGCATGGCCCAGCTCTCAGCACAGCACCAACTGTACCCATGCAGCACATCACAAGAAGAGGGTCTCTACCTCAAAGGCCTTCCCAGGAACTGTAACACAACAGATCAGGATGAAAAGCAATGACCCGTCAGGAGAGCTCTAGGGGACAGGTTGCAGGCTCTTCAGAGAGCTCTCTTGCACGTTAAAAGCCATCTCCTTTTCAGTCAGGCTCCCTGCTGTGAGTTCTTCTGCAATGGAGCACCCAGAATATTCGCCATCGCCCCCGGTGCACCGTGCAGGAAGATCTGCCTGCCTTGTTACAGGCTGAAATATTCCAGCACAGGAATATCTGGCAGCCAGCAGGGGAGCTTTGCTCTACTCAGCGTGAAGGAACCTTGCAGAAGGCATTCAACAGGACAATGAAGCCACCAGATGATGACAGACAGCGCAGACACCGCTCTGTTTCGAAGGACACACGGAGGGTGCACCACGCGCTTACCTGTGTCATAGTGAACGATCATTGGACTGGTATAAACACCGGTCTTTGGTGGGTGGAATTCCACCGTGACTTCCATCGCTTCTCCAACGCCAAGAGTCCCAATGGAGGGATCCACAGAGAAAGGGCTGCAACACAAAGAGAGAGATCAGGACTGTATGGGAGATCCGGGCCCTCCGTTAAGTTTGCAGTCTAGTTCGCTTCAGCTCACTTGTGCAAGCAAGGAGCAAGCAAACCACAGTCGGTACAAGAAAACCAGAACATCCAGGATCAGAAATGGAGCGGGTGACTCTCCCTGCTGAAAGAGAACCAGACCTCAGAAGATCCCGCGGTATACCACGACCCCAGCCCCCCACACTCTGCACCCAGTTCTCAGTTCTCAGCTCTTCACCTCTGCACACGTGCAATCCAGTTACTCAGAATTCTGCTTTTTTGTGTAGTTCACTTAAAACTTTCCTAATGCTTCCCATTTCTTTATTGCAACTTGGGATTGAAATAGTTCATTGCCGAAGTTCGGGAACTCTTAAAACCCTTGTCAAGGAGCTCTCAACACACGCTCTATTACCCAGTAGAGTAGTTGGCAAGCGCCTTGCAAATAGATGCTAGACTTCACTGGGTATTTACTGTGGTGGTGCCTCTCACCAGCTCATTGCTTGCCTGTTTCTTGAGGCTGTGTTTGGGATCCATGACCTGAGCCCCTCGAACTGTCCTCTGCCACACAGCACCTTCTTCAGCAGTCAAGCTGCCTTCCTACCTTGCCTCTTCCAACCCAACAGCATCAGACCTGCAAGATGCTGCGTTGGAGACACCACTGCAGTGTAAAACTTGCTTGCAGAGCTTTCTCAAAACACTGCAAGCAATGGCAAACCCCACGTGTCCTGCCCATCTCCAGCACCTCAGATGCTCTGCCTCCTTTTTCTCACAGTTTACAAGCCCATGACCACGCAACAGCGTTTTGCGCAAGGGATGAGCTCCTTTACCTCAGAGTGGTGATGCTGTAGCAAGCCTCCCGCTTCCCCACGTTGCGCACCAGCAGAGTTTTCTGGGTGCTGAACCTGACTGGACACTCGGAGAAGTTCAGCTGCTCAGGGAAGTCCAGGCTGGCTCGGGCACCTATGGCTCGGATAGGCACAAAGAACTTCTCCCTCTCTGTGATGATGATAAGCTCGTCGAAATAATCCTGCAGGGAGAGAAACAATCTCAGCACAGTGCCTTTAGCACCATGCCCATGGCAGAAGAAGAGCTGCTGGTTTCTGTGACTCTCACAGTAGCATTCGGCAATGGACATGCACTTTTTACCTTCATGGCCTTTCATTACAGATTATTTCACAAGCAGGGGCAGCCAGGGACCATGGGGCAGATCCTCTTTAGTCTCTACAGGCATGCTGCCCGAGGGTAGGCCAGAGTATTGAACTACATTTAAGCAGCAAACAGAAGATGAGGAAAAGGCCATGCACAGGCAGCAGACTCTCAGCCCTGAAGCCAACAGACGTTACATTAAATATTCCACCACTGAAGGGGAAAACAGCCTGAAACAGGCAAGAGCCTCCAGCCTATGGGAGCACAACCTTCACCCCCAGGAAAGAGTCTCCCCCAGGTCTAGATCCAGTGCAACTCCACTGAACGCAGGCCACTTCTTCAAAACCCACACCACATGCCTGCTTTGGAACCCAGCCCTGCAGGTTCACCTTCCCCTCAAGGCGCCATCTCTCGGGACCTCCACTCTCACCTTGTCCTCATCAGGTCTGAAAAGGATGCGGTAGGTTGAAGACATGCCCGGTGCTACCTTATAGTCCTCATTACTCGGGCTGATCAACTCGAAGTAAGGAGAGTTCCCCAGGATGACGTTCAGCAGACGAGGAACCTGCAGGGAAGACACAAGTAGGATTTTGTCGCTTGTGGAAACATGAGAAGGGACCAGGACAGGCCATGTGACATCCTTCCTTACCACCTTTCCAAAACACTTTTAGCTCTGAAGCTACACGCACGTAACACACGAGGGTGGACTTGAATCCCTTCTGCTGAGCTACACAGCTGCAGCACAGAGACAGTAGGAACAACACGCCCTGCTCTGAAGGCAGCAGGAAGGAGATGCAGTACCTCAAGTCACCTGCGTATTCAACAAGCCCAAAGAACATGCTTGCTTCTGCCTGCACACATCCATGCAGTCATACCTCTGGAGGGGGAATGTATTATCTGAAGGCAAACCAGCGTGCGTTATACGGGGAGGGAAGGACGTCACTTCTGACACACCAGGGTGGAGCGGGGTGGTCAAGCTGCGGTGCTAGTCATGGCGGTGGACCAGCAAGAGAAGCAGACCACAGACACTCTGGGCTTCCTGAGAATAAAAGCTTACCTCAAGAGCAAAAGGACGAGCGCAGGAAGACAAAAGAACAACCCCAGGAAGAAGCAGATGGCTAAGAGAATTTAAAGGGGGCTGCAAAGCAGCAAGGGAGATCCGTAATACAAGGAAAGGCTGGTGCAGAGATGAGAACACCCAACGTGCCTCTACGATGGATACCACAGGCACGGAGACAGCAAACAGACATTCTCTAGCACACAGGCAGCAACGCCCCAGCACCCAATCTCATCTCAGAAAGCATAACAAGGAGACTTTGAATGGCAGGCAGCTCCACTGATGAACACGACGAGCCTTGGAAAAAATGGAGGCTCATTCTGCACCCCTGACCCAAGCCTGGTGACCCATGGCCAAGGCAGCCCTGGACGCTCTAAACACCCTTTGCTCCCACCAATGCCCTGGGGCAGCAAGCTCCAGGAGCCCATTTCCCACTGCAGCCACACATTCTGGTTGCCAAGTCCCTTGGCACGTGAGCCCAGGTGGCAAAGATCTTCAGCAAGAGCCACCCAGGATGCCTCTGAGGGTGCTGAGGAGCAGCCTGAAGACAGGAAAGCAATTCGACAGCAAGTAGGCAAGAGCAGTAAGCATAGAGTGCAGCACTTCCGTATCGGAGTGAATACAGAGCACCTATTGGGCTCGATTACACTTTGCCTCTGTTACACATTGCTGCTAGCTGCAGTTTTAGGGAGCAGACAACCTCAGCTACCACGCAGGATACATCAGTAGGATTCCGAGGAATGTGGGAAACTCGTGAGACAGAGCACAATGTTCCTTTTCTCCAGGACATGACCAAAACCCAGCAAAATTAGAACATAATGAACTCTCTTGGGATTAGCATCTCTATCTTTGTGCATTTAAATATGCCAAGGGTTTTCCTTAGAGCTGATCTGCCTTTTACACCAGGGCTCTCCGACGCCTGAGGTTGTACCAGCTTCACAACTGATTCATTTTGGGTAAAATCAACAGTTCACACACTGCCTCCCCTTCACAGGGCATAGAAATCCCAAGCTGCAGCTGTTACCAGTCTATTACGTTTTATTGGGAATGGCACCAACATCAACGCAGGTGTTGTTTTCCACTTGGGAAGCACGAATAGAGCAAATTCACTGTTTGCCTCTTTGCTGGTACTTGGCAAAGGCAAACATTCTGAGGAGCTGCACGGATGAGGGAGCAGCTGAAGCCAAAAGGCACAGTGGGAATGAAGCAGAGCAGTAGGAAAAGAGAAGCTGAGGCCCATTTTAATAAGCAAAGGGCACACCTGCAGCAAAGATTGCCCAAAGTCACTGTGAACCACACCAGTGGTGTCCCTTGGGCATAGGTACCCACATTGCAACTTCCCAGTATGCCCAAGCTACACCAGGAATGACACAGTACTCTCTGGGAGTAACTGAGGGACCATACCTTCATCCTTCCTTGCCAAAGGCTCTTCCATGCTCTACCACGTCCCTGTAAAACCTGTTATCTCAGGAGATACTCTGACTTCTCTTGCTGTTCCTCCCCCTACATTAAGCCCTGACGGTGTCACTCCTTTTGTCCCCTCCTTTGTTTCTCCCAACAGGGAGATTTGAGGAGGGCGTTAATTCACCTGCACACTTCCACCTCCCCCCCGCTCCCCGCTGTGCCCTCCTCTCACACACACGTCTTGCTCTTTCTTACACAACCGGATCCTGAATTACGCCTGTTTCTCACCTTTCTCTGCTTCCAGCACACTTCCTCTTACGTACCAAGAGAATCCCTGTGCGGAAGAAAGCGCTCCGCGACAGGACGTTGAACTCAGCCCCTTTCCTCCCTCCTGTCTTTTCCCACCAGCTTGCTCTTGGCACATGCCTCACTGGAGCAAACGTTTCCCCAGCTGAAATTCAAAAGGTCTCCATTTCCCCCTCTACAGCAGAGCAGAACAAAGTTGCTGCCACTTCTCAACTTCTCCCTGCTCATTTTTCTTAGGAAATCTCAACAGGATCACAATCTTTCCCGTTCAAGTTGGAGACCTTCAGGAGCACATTACCCTGCCTGTGCTGGGATTCTCCAAAGAGAAAGCACAGCCACGCTGGCTTAGAAACACCTGAGCAGAACCGAACTAAGCTTAGCAGGAGCCTCAAGTGGCACCTCAAGTCCTCCCCTTTAACTGCTGCTGCTAAGCCAGCCTGTTTCTCCTGCTCTTCCAAAACACTCAGCCTGGAGTGCTAATGCCAGGAGTTACAACTTACTCCAGCACAAAGTGGAGAAAACTCAAGCCCTGTGCTTTGACACGGAGTTGCACACAGGGGGCTCAACAGGCTGAGAGAGGGAAACATGCCCTGCCAGAAACCAGGATTAACCAAGGAGCCACCGGGACATGGTGCACACTCACGGTAAAGCATGACAGCAGGCAAGCACTGCCCAGCCCTCGACATTCCCATCAGTCCAGGGCTTTCAAGGGGAAGCATGCTGGCTCAGAAAGCTCCTTTGGCTTAGTTACCACCAGTGCGCGGCCAAAACCAGCGGCAGAATCCCCAGCATGGCAACATTTCCCCCATCTTGCAGAATCACGCTGCTGAGACATTTTATTCTGGATGCGCTGCGCTGCAGCAGGTAACTTGCTCTGCTGCACACCACGTGAATTCCACTGCTCTCCTCCTCCAGCCCAGTGCTCAGCCTCCACAGCCCAGCACTTACCCTGTCGATGTTCCTCAGAGCTAGCGCCGCTATGTAGAACTGGCGTGGAACGTAGTTCTCAAACACCACCTCGGATGGGAACGGCTGGAACAACCTCTGGTCCAGGCCAACTGCTGAGAACTGCAGATGCAAGACAGAGCAGAGAGAGCTTCAGCTGCTGGGAGAAAGATTAACGAATGAAGATCCCACACTGATCTCCAGTAAATACAGTCTCTTGGTGAGTACATCTGCCCAGCTCACACTAGGAGATGGGAGCCCACCCACCTCCGCTCTCAGCTCACAAAACGTTTCTGGACCATGTTGAGCAGCCTCAAGCTAAGAAGCTCTTTTGCAGACTGTTTCTCCAGGCTGCCTTCTCCAAAAGGCAAAGCAGCGCCCACCTCCAGCAGAGCCCTCTGCTAAGGGGCTCACTCAGCTCCAGACGCTTGCTGGAACAGTCACGAGCACTCAGGGAGCAAGCAAAACCCAGGAGTTTCCAGGAGCCTCCACAGGAAACAATTTGCAGGTGAACTTCCCTCTGAGACAGCGAGACTGAGTCCCACGCATCCCAAATATCTTTTTGGTTTTTTGATGCAGACCCGAGAAACCAGTCGGAAGACACCAGTACCAGGGAGGAAAGGCCAACAAGAAAGTAACAGGGCAGGAGGGAAACAGACAAATGAGGTGAATGCTGGATGGGGATGAAGTTTCAGCTGAAGTCTCAGCATCACGGGGCAACTTGAGCTAGACTGCAATTCGTATCCCCTTTCCCCACGAGCTTTAAGTTGATGCTTCACTGTATTCTCTTACTGCTCGTTTCTTGAACACCGCTGCAGAAGCAGCTCTGAAAAATGCACGCAAAGACCAAACGCTGACCCAGCAGAGGCAGTACTTGGAGATAATTCCTCCCTGCTTGCTCTCCCCTCTCCCAGCTGCACTGCTGTCACTCGAGAGACACAGGCAGCTCTCCCGCTTCTCCACAAAAGCCACGCTCAGGCCGAGCCCAGTAGCTGTAGCACTGCCAGTTATTTGGGCACCCGTCTTACGTGTTCCCACCTCCTGTGCTGCCTGGGGCAACCCGTAACCGATGTGCTACATCAGGTCTCTTGCTGGCAGCTTTCTGCTCAACAGCCTACCTCAGTCATCCACCCACCTGGACTGTGTGTTAGACTGAGCAGTCCTGCAAGAAAAGCAGCTTTGAACATCCACCTAAGAGAACACTGATCCAGGCAAAGCGCATCCACTCTTCTCTGCCCAGCAAAACCCACCCACTGCAGCAGAGGTTCCACTGCCTTTGTGCAGACCAGGACTTCAATGGCTCATTGGAGAAATGTGTTTTTTGCCTTTCCCCCAGCAGAAAGAACTCCACCACCACCAGTTGGAAATGACAACAGGACCTCATCACCAAGCTGCTTGGGTAAGCTGGAGGCAAGGCTGCCACAAGCACGTGCCCTCTTCAAATGTCACATCAAACGGCAAGGAGAAGAGCAGGGAAAGGCTACCTTTTGATGGGAGACTTCACCCATGTCCCGAAGCTGGGTAGCCCGGGGCCGCCTCATCTCCCGAGGGCTGGCCAGCCTCTGCCTGGTGGTGAGAGACTCTTCTGCCTCTCTGACCAGCTTCGGATTACGAGATGCTACCACTCTGCTCTGGAATCCATCTGCCCTTCTGGAGGACCTCATGGGCCGGGGGGTCTTGCCACTGGCCATGTCGCAGAGGTCGCCTGGAAGAAGCAACAGTTGGACAATCCACAACCCCAGAACCTTAAAACCCTGGACCCACGGAACCCTGGAACCCCGCAACCTCAGGGAAGGGCTCTTAAAGCTCACCCAGTTCCAACCCCCTGCCACGGGCAGGGACACCTTCCACTAGGGCAGGTTGCTCCAAGCCCCGTCCAACCTGGCCTTGAACACTGCCAGGGATGGGGCAGCCACAGCTTCTCTGGGCAACCTGTGCCAGGGCCTCGCCATTCCTGGCACACCCAAAGGACACAGCTGTGTCTCCAGCCTCTGGCATCCTTCCTAAGCGGAGAACACAGGGCCTCCCCACCCTCACTCATGATTAGACCATATTTAGGCTCCATTCATAGACGTAAAACCCCACAACAAACAGACCCTGAGCCAAAACAGCCTTTTGCTCTGGGGGCAGTCCCACGAGCCACACAGACGCACCAGGCGCTACTGGCACTTCTCACCCTCTCTGCAAGGAGCCTGATGATGTTTCTAACTAAGTCAGCACAGAGTTCAAGACTCTGATTAAGAACTATAGTTTCTCAAGGCTACTTTGCCTGGCTCATGTTACAAAGATTATCTGGCAAAAACGGCTCCTTCCAGGCAGGAAATCACCCCACTGCCCAAGAGCATTTCTCCATGCAGAAGGACGCCCTAATTTTCACTTGTTAACACCCAAACTCCAGGCTCCCTCCAGGCACTCCAGGCTGCCACAGCAGGAAAAAAGCAGGAAACCATCGAAGGCACATGAGCAATTAGCTCAGAGCTACGTAAAATCCAGGATGATATTCCCTCCTGCTTCCCTGTGCTCCACATCACCTCTGCTGTGTGCACTTGCTGTACACAGCAAGACAGCATCTAGGCAAAGATGGCCATTCCCTGCCCCTCGACTGCTCCCCACACCCTGCAAGCAAGGCAATCACTTCATTCCTTTACTGCCAAGGCAGCGACAGCACGGCACGTGTTTGTGGTGCCGGGCCCTCCACGGCTTCAGGAAACAAGGCTACCGTTTCCTTCTGTCCTTGCAAGAAACTCCAGAGCTCTGCACTGCCCTACGGACAGGAGGACCTGCTGCAGCAAGAGCTGGGATTTAGAGCTGGAAATAACTCCTTTTCAAGGGAGAAACCTAATGGGGATGATCCAGCATTAAGCTGGGTTTCAGTGGTTTCTTACCGGGTCTTAAGAATAACTGCCTTATTCGTTCCAATTCTCCGAGCTGTGATTTCACTTCACTTGAAACGAACCCTGTCATAGCCCCCACAACGCTTATTTCCAGAGGGCTTCCAACCTCCACAGCCCAGCCAGCCCAGCAGCTTCCCCCCGTGCCCTGGAGCAAGGCTCTTCCACAGCCCCAGAGCCTGCAGGGACCAGCCTCCCAGAGGAGCAGGAAAGGAGCACAACGGAGCAATCGGGCACATCTCCCTGCAGGGGCAGGACAAACCAGCCACCAGGACACAGCACCCCTCCAGCCCACCACCCCACGGCTCCCTGCTCCCCACCTCAGACAGCCAAGGCTCCCTTTGCTGCAGGACCTACAGCCTAGCTCCAAGTCTCTACCCTCACTGCAAGTTGCACGGCAATTTCAGAGCCCGTTCAAGCCCTTCTACCTGCCCAGCCCTGCTCTTAGCCCAGGGATGTTTAAATCCTGCCGGCTATCACACAACTGCCCCATCCCTGCTGCCAGCGGAGCTGCCTCCTCCCTGCCCAGGGCCAGACGCTACCTGAGCACGGGTGATTCACGCTTCTCCTGGAGGATTCCTCCGTGCGGGGCCCAGCCTTGGCTCCTGAATGCCCTCGCGCTGCTCGGCAGCTGTGGGCAGCTGCAGGGACAGGAGCCGCCCAGGGACGCCTCGGTGTGGCTCTTGCCCACCAGCACAGCAGCTAACTGCTGCTGGGCTGCCAACAGCCAGGGGAACCTGGGCAGCAAAGGACAGGGCTGGCACCTGGGCTGCCCAGCCCCTCTCCTCAACGCTCTGGCTTTGCCAGCTAGGGCAGGGTTTCACCAGCGCCTCGAGGAAGCAGAGCTCAGAGCCTGACAGTAGCTCAAGCCTGCTCCTGCCTCAGCGGCTCAGCAACTCCTGCTCTCACTGGGCCACGGCTGCTGCTCGCATTTAACAGCAGCAGCTCCCCTGTACGTCACAATAGGCGAGGGCCACACGTGGCTTCCACGGCCACCGCAGGGCCTTGCTAAAGCTACAGCCTTGCGGATCCCTGCAGCCCCCCTACGCCTTCAATGTCTCCCCCGCAGTGAAGCCCTGCACCAGGGCTAAAGTGCACCTTACAGCAGCATTTGGTCACGCTCCGTGAGCGACACATAAATTGCTGGAGACACCGCAGATGAGCCAAGAATTTCTCTGCTTCAGCAGGAAAGAAAAAAGCTTCCGCACTGACTACAAAGCAACCATTTAATTCCTACTTTGCTGGCCCACGAGGAGCCCCGCCACACCAGGGCCATGGCCAGCCTGCCTTTGGGGTGACCCCTGTTGCTGTCCCTGGTGAGCACCCGTCGATGACTTTGTACCCATTAAGCCTGCGCACACGGGCACACGCACCACACAAGGCCACCCAACTGCCCGGGGCATCTCAGCTGCCAGGAGCTTCACACGTTTGCAGCACAGCGTTTGCCAGAAACAAAAGCTTCCCATGAGACTCGGGGCCACAGGCAAAGCAAATCCTCACACCTGCCTGGCGGGGAACGTGGAGCCCTCACTTTGAAACCAACACTCATCATCTGGGCCTTTACAACACAGGCAGGGAGGATATGAGCCCCGAGTGCTAACTGGCTCTCCAGGCAGCCAGCCTCTGGAAACACTCCAAAACATGTCCCGCACCATGTCCAGCCACGAATCCAGCTGGAAACTGGAGAGCTCAGGCAAAGACACCTCAGGCGTGACACCCCTGTGTGCTGAAGGCACCAAGGCAGAAGCTCTCTAACTAAAGGAAACCCCTTACAAAAGCTCTACCACAGCTGACATCATTAATAGGAGCCCACTAGTAGAGCTTCCTGCTATTTCCTTCATAACCTTCAACTGCCAGCCAACGCTGAGACAGACCAAGCTCCCTTCCAGGGTCATAGAATCATAGAATAGTTAGGGTTGGAAAGGGCCTCAAGATCATCTAGTTCCAACCCCCCTGCCATGGCCAGGGACACCTCACGCTAAACCATCCCACGCAAGGCTTCATCCAACCTGGCCTCGCACACCGCCAGGGATGGAGCACTCACAACCTCCCTGGGCAACCCATTCCACACCACCCTAACAGGAAAGAATTTCCTCCTTAGATCCAATCTAAACTTCCCCTGTTTAAGTTTTAACCCCTTACCCCTTGTGCTGTCACTACAGTCCCTGATGAAGAGTCCCTCCCCAGCATCCCTATAGGCCCCCTTCAGGTACTGGAAGGCTGCTATTAGGTCCCCACGCAGCCTTCTCTTCTCCACGCTGAACAGCCCCAACTTGCTCAGCCTATCTTCATACGGGAGGCGCTCCAGTCCCCTGATCATCCTCGTGGCCCTCCTCTGGACTTGTTCCAGCAGTTCCATGTCCTTTTTATGTCGAGGACACCAGAACTGCACACAATACTCCAGGTGAGGTCTCACAAGAGCAGAGTAGAGGGGCAGGATCACCTCTTTCGACCTGCTGGTCTCGCTCCTTTTGATGCAGCCCAGGATACGGTTGGCTTTCTGGGCTGCGAGCGCACACTGCCGGCTCATGTTCATTTCCTCATCGACCAGCACCCCCAGGTCCTTCTCTGCAGGGCCGCTCTGAATCTCTTCTTTGCCCAACCTGTAGCTGTGCCTGGGATTGCTCCAACCCAGGTGTAGGACCTTGCACTTGTCATGGTTGAACTTCATAAGGTTGGCATCAGCCCACCTTACAAGCGTGTCAAGGTCCCTCTGGATGGCATCCCTTCCCTCCAGCGTATCAACCGGACCACACAGCTTGTGGTCACTGGCAAACTTGCTGAGGGCGCACTCAAGCCCACTGTCCATGTCAGCGACAAAGATGTTGAGTAAGACCGGTCCCAACACCGATCCCTGAGGGACACCAATCGTTACCGGTCTCCAGCCGGACATCGAGCCATTGAGCACAACTCTTTGCCTGCGGCCGTCCAGCCAGTTCTTTATCCACCGAGTGGTCCATCCATCAAATTGATATCTCTCCAATTCAGAGAGAAGGATGTCGTGTGGGACAGTGTCAAACGCTTTGCACAAGTCCAGGTAGATGACATCAACTGCTTTACCCTTGTCCATCAATTCTGTAGCCCCATCATAGAAGGCCACCACATTGGTCAGGCAGGATTTCCCCTTAGTGAAGCCATGCTGGCTGTCACCAAGCACCTTGTTGTTTTTCATGTGCCTTAGCATGCTGTCCAGGAGAATGTGCTCCAAGATTTTACCAGGCACAGAGGTGAGACTCTGTCTGTAATTCCCCGCGTCTTCCATTTTCCCCTTCTTGAAAATGGGGGTTATATTTCCCGTTTTCCAGTCGTCGGGAACTTCACCTGGCTGCCATTATTTTTCAAATATGATGGCCAGTAGCTTAGCAACGTCATTCGCCAGCTCCTTCAGGACCCGCGGATGGATTCCATCAGGTTCCATGGACTTGTGCACGTTCAGGTTCTTAAGACGGTCTTGAACCAGATCCTCTCCTATAGTGGGCCTAAGGTCTTCATTCTCAAATTTTTACCTTTAAGTGGAACCGACTGAAGTCTTAACCGCGCTTTCCCAAAGAATCTTAGAGAATAACAGAATCGTAGAACGCTTTGGATTGGAAAGGACCTTAAGATCCTCTAGTTCCAACACCCTGTCACAGGGAGGGACACCTCACACAAGAACATGGTGCCCAAGCCCCGTCCAACCTGGCCTTGAACACTGCCAGGGATGGAGCATTCACCACTGCTTTGGGCAACCTGTGCCAGTGCCCCACCACCCGCACAGTGAAGAATTTCTTCCTTCTAGCTAACCTGAACTTCCTCTGTTTTACTTTAAGCCCATCACCCCTTGTCCTCTTGATACAGTCCCTGATCAAGAGTCCCTCCCCAGCATGCTGGTAGGCCCCCTTCAGATACTGGAAGGCTGCTATGAGGCCTCCACCCCGCCTTCCCTTCTCCATGCTGAACAGCCCCAGCTTTCTCAGCCTGTCTTTGTACAGGAGCTGCTCCATCCCCCTTAGCATCCTCATGGCCCTCCTCTGGATTTGCTCCAACAGCTCTAGGTCCTTCTGTTGAGGACACCAGAACTGTACACTGTGCTCCCAGGGGGGGTCTCATGAGAGCAGAGGAGCAGGATCACCTCCCTTGACCTGCTGGTCATGCTCTTGGTGATACAGCCCAGGACACAGGGGGTTTCCGGGCTCAAGCGCACGCTGAAGCGCCTCATGTTCCAACCCCCAGGTCCTTCTCCTCACGCTGCTCTGAATCACTTCTCTGCGCAGCCTGCAGCTGTGCCTGGGATTGCCCTGACCCAGGGCCAGGAGCCTGCACTCGGCTTTGCTGAACTTCATGAGGCTGGCCACCTCTCCAGCATGTGCAGGTCCCTCTGGATGCCATCCCTTCCCTCCAGCGCGCCGGCTGCACCACACAGCTTGGTGTTGTCTGCAAGCTTGCTGAGGGCGCTCGATCCCACTGTCTGTGTCAGCGACAAAGATGTTGAACAGGGTCTGCCCCAACACTGACCCCTGACGGACACCATTCGTCACTGGTCTCCGTTTACACATTGAGCCATTGACCGCGACTCTCTGTGTGCAGTCATCCAGCCAATTCCTTGTCCAGCGGCTGTGCATCCAGCGAATTCATGCCTCTCCCGTTTAGAGACAAGGACGTCGTGTGGGAGGATGCTAAATGAAATTTATTGGCTCCAGAGAGCACGAACGTGGCGGGAAGGGCCAGGGGCAGCTGGTCACTTGCGGGTGGAGGGCAGGCCCCGGAGGTGGTAGATCCAGGAGCCGCCAGGGCAAGAGACCACCAGCCTGCTGGTGACAGGAGCCGGGCCGCCCGTGAAGGAGACGGTGATGGTGGTGCTGCTCTTGGCGCGCAGCATCTCGGGGGCCCTGACGCTGAAGGCCGGGTGCTTTACGGCATACTGGAACGCCGTGGCCCTCGGGAAGACGTTCCTGAAGGAGATGGAGGTGGTGCCGCCGGCTGGGATGAGGAAGGGGCCCTGGGGTTCAGGGGGCAGCGCAAGGCCGATGAGTGGGATGCAGTACTGCCCACCCAGTGCAGAGCTGACCTGCAGCGTGGCCTTGGCTTTGCCCAGGTGGCAGGGCTCAAAGGTCACTTCCACATTCAGCTCCGAGCCCCCAGCGCTGGCGGGTGCCGCACTGATGGATTTTGCCGTCCGGAAGTCGGCACAGTCGGTCTGCGCAGGGGAGACAAGAGACCATGGGGGGTTGGTCACAACAGCAGAGCCAGCGCCTCGGGAAGAACACGATGGTCCCCCGGCCCTGGCCCGTCCCACCCAGACCATAGCCCTGGTGAGTGCCTGCGGTGAATGGGCACGAGAAGTGTGCAAACGTGCCCAGCAGGAACAACCCTGCACCCAAGCCCCAAGACTGCCAGACCTGGGCTGCAAGCGGGAAGCAAGCCCAGGCACCACGGGGCCTGCAAAAGCAGCTCCAACCAGGGCAGCAGACACGGGCCCGCAAGGAGGACAAGCCCACACTAGTGGGAAGGCCCCTGGGCTCACATGGCCACCCTGGCTCTGCCAGGCCACGCCAGAGGCACTCGGACCCCCTGGTGGAGAGGGCTGGTGCTGGCCAGAGGAGCTGCCTCCCAGCCAGAGCCCTGGCAGCCCGGGCTCACCTGTAGGAGGTACTCGGTCTCCTGCTGGGCAAAATTCCGTATTTTGGTGGTGATGGTCTGACGGGAGCCCAGCGTGGTGCGGAAATACACGGGCTTCTCTGGCCTGCTCGAGGTGGCTTTCAGCTGCAGGTTGTAAGACAGAGAGCCCAAGTCGCTGCTCTGGAGCACCAGGTGCCCCGTGCTCTCACCCGTTTTCAGGGGCTGATACTCCAAGACAAGATCCGCCTGGGAGGAAGGAAGGAAAAAGCCACGGCGTCAGGCACAGGCAGGGAACACGTGTGCCTGAGAAGGGGGCAGCTGGTCCCTGCTCTGCTCAGGCAGCGCTTGAAGGCTGGGCTGCCTTCCCCGCTCTGACTCCCTCTCTCTCGGGCACAGCCTTGCTCCTTCTGGGGGACGGTTCACTCAGGGACAGATCCCAACAGCTCAGAGCCCTCCAGCATGATGCCAGAAGCTGCCCACCCTAAAAAGCCCCTGTGCTCCCCCAGGGCACACACCACCTCCTGCCAATGCAGGCTGCAGACAACCTGGCCGCGGGATCAGGCTTGTCCTGCAGCCACTCGCACCTGGAAGCAACACATTAAATGAGGGGCACATGGCACAAGGACCTGCCACGTGACGCCCAGTGGCGGCGTGTTACAGGGGCCAGCAGGGCAGACTCCACCAGCGCAGGATGATTCCCACTGGGGATATTCTCGCACACTGCTCCCTCTCTACGTCATCGGCAGGGAGCTGCCACCACGGAAAGAGGCCCCACATGGCTCCTTTCAGGCATCACCCTCCAAGAGCCCCCCCTCCGGCCACGAGTAGGGAGAGCAGAGTGAGCTGGAGGAGCTTTGCTCCTACCTTTGACTGTGCAGGAACAGTAAAGTGCTGTGGAACGCTGACGTCCGGCACTTTGCAGTTGATGGCAAACGTCACCGGGACAGGCAGAGGGTTGTCCACCTTGACGGTGGAGGACACTCTCTGCCGAACGGCGGTGCTCATTTCAACAGTGCCGATGGGTCCCGAAGCCATCACCTTGAAAGTCACCATGTGGAACAAGTACTCTCCGGTTGTCTCGTTGAGGAAGGTCACCTGAATCAGACAGAAAGGGAAGTGCTGCTCATTCCACACATGAAAACAGACCCGGAAGAGCCCACCGAGCTCAGCGCCCTGCTTCCAGGAATGGCTATGAGCACCCAGCGAGGAGGAGTGCAAGACCAGAGAAAGCACCTGTGGTATTTCATAGGACCCGTGCACGTGGAGGTATGAAAACGGGCGTGTAGCTTCTCAGTGAGCCAACAGCTCCTTGAAGGGCCCTGCAGACCAGTGTCCTCACTCACCTTTGCCCTGTAGACTCCTTCTTTGTAGGAGAAGAAGGTGAGCTGGTAGTCCTTCTTCGCAGAGCTCGGCACGTCGATGTATGAACACCCCTGCAGCACGGAACTGCTTTCCAGGTTCTCTGGTTTGAGCATGTCAATAACCACCAGGAACCTGCGGGTGAGAAGGACGCAGTGAAGGTCAACAGGAAGGACTCCCATAGGATACCCATCGTGCGGGGGTACAATACAGTCCCTCTCATCCTCAGTGCCTCGGGCACAGGGCGCCAGCTCTCACCCCCCTTGGAGGAAAGCCCTCCAGGATGGCTCTGCACAGGCAGAACGTGGGTATGGCCAGACACAGCCAAGGAGAGGGAAAAGCTTTCAGGAGGGAGCTTCCAGGCACTGGAAGCTTCCAGGCACTGGAAGCTTCCTTCCTTGTGCTGCTGCAGGGATTGCTCATGAGGCCAGACTCCCTGGGCTGGACTCACCTCTGTGGTATCTGCAGCCAGTTGGACACAGGGATGAGCTCCGTGTGGGAATTCCTGCACGCAACCTGCCGGGAAATGGCCCCTGAACACCTGGGGGCTTCAGCAGTTCCTTCCAGCTGGTAGCGTAAGCCTGTCCCGTCCGGCAGGGGGAAGAAGATGGAGCCCTACAGACAACGAATAGGACAAGTCGGCTCTGGAGCACCCCTGGACAGTCCCACGCCTGAGGCTCTCACTGAGGCAGCTTTCAGCACGTCCAGCTGGCAGAGCTGTGACTGCAGCCCTGTCCCGCGCAGGAGGAGACAGACGCCAGCGTCGCACCTGCTCTGAGCTGCTTGTGAGCGGGTGCGTGGCCCACAGGACACGGCACAGCTACAGGACACAGAGGCATCATCTCTGGGCAAAGCAAGGAAACACGGGCCCTGCAGCAGAGCTGCTCTGCACATCCCAACACTCCCTTACTGGCCCCACTCACCTGGGCATGTCCCTGCCAGCCTGTGCTCACGCAGGGACAGCCGTGGGCAGGGGGTGGCCGTCCCTGATGAGCTCCATTGCCTCAGTCCTGCTGGCCTTAGCCCCAACAGCGCTGACCAGAGAGCAGCCTGTAAGCTGGCACAACAGGGGCCCCCAGACATGGGCCATGGAAAGCTCATATCCATGCTCATTCTGGGTGCCCGTGCATCCCAGACACCTGCCTCTGCCTCCACAGCAGCTGAAAGCTGCAAGACTCCTCACGCAGGCTGTACGTTAAAGAGATGCTGAGCACGTGCGACCCTAAGGGCACAGATCTGCTGAGCACCCTGGAGACTTGAGGCCAGAAATCTCTGACCTGGCCCACTGTAAGGCCAGCTGGAGCGGGACAAGGAGCGCGACAAGGACCCGGCAGCTCCAGCACCACAGAGCCCTTCTGAACTGACCCCTTGGATTTAGGAGCTTGTTGCTGGCCTGGCACAGAAAACATTGCAGAGGGGCCAGTCACCCCCATGTGCCCAGCCTGAGACCTGCAGGAAGGGCTCCTCCCAAAGCTCCTGCATGACCCTCAAGAGATCTCTCTCGTTTCCCACCTGCCTGCTCACGGCCAGGACGGCACTGACAAACTGCAGGGCAGCTTTGCCCTTCTTGCTCCCTGCAAGCTGCAGAAGGACACCAGCCAGGTGCTGCTGGCAGAAGTGGTTGTGCCCGGGGCTTGGAGAGCCTGTGCAGCCCGTGCGCTGAGCATGGGGGTCTCTGAGCCCCCTGGGCTGCCACAAGCAGCGACCCAGAGCTACGCAGAACAAACTTCATTTCTTGGCCTGCAGAAAGCCTGGCTTTTTACGTTAGCTGCTCCAACACGTTTGGTGCTCAGTCCCGACTTCCCATCTGCCCTTTGCCCGTGCCTGGCCCCCAGCCACCACAAAACCCAGCTTCCAACAGAGAGCACAGGACACCTTCAGCTTGGACAGGACCTCCAAAGGTCATCTCGGCCAACCTCCTGCCCAAAGGAGAGTGACCTACGAGGGTCATGCCACGAGGGTCAGCACGCTGGCACAGCTCACCTACCTGATGCTTCTTGTTCCCACAGCTCATGGTTAGGGGTCTGTAGGTGACCTGGTAGGCCTTTTCTTTTTGCCTGGCCTCCAGATGGATAAATTCAGGCCCTTTCCAGTATTTCCCCTCAACAATGGGCTGCAGGGTCCAGGCCTCGCTGCTCGGGTTCGACAGGAGGATGGTCTGGCTCTGCTTCTCACGCACATTGCAGCTGAAAGTCAGGGTCTGCAACAGAGGAGCACAGAGGCTGCGGGGTCGTACACACAATCCTTGCCACTCTTCTCACACTGGCTCTACACCAGGACCTGGAGCACGGGGAGCAGCTTTTCCTTGTCACATGCAAAAATTACACTTTGGCCACAGCTTTTGGAGTAAATCAAGCTGGTTGTTCTTGAAGAAGGGAGCAGAACAAGCCTTTCGCATGCTGGGTGGAAGGAAACTTCAGGGGAGTCCTGAAAGGAAACTGCTGTGCAAGGACAGATCTGCAGCCACACAGCCCTTTCCTTCATGGGCAGGATGAAGAGGAGCTCCATGCTCTCTTTGGGAGCAAGAGCCAACTGCTCCCAAGCTACCCCCTCCCAGGGGCTGGATGCAGATGCCTTGCCCCTTCCTACTGCTGAATGCCCTCCCCTAGCCCGGCACGGGGGAGAAGTGTGGCTGCGGGTGCAGTGCTGGGATACAGCGGGGTGGCTCTGTGGGGAGGGTCTCAGGAGAGCCCGGCAGGGTGCTCCCACGGCACGGGTGCTACAGTGCAGAGCCAGGACAACCGAGCTGCTCACTGGAGGAGCAACACCTCGAACAGGGGAGAAAGGCAATGACAGGGCTCAGGAACTCTGGCAGTCCTGCCCAGCACTTTCTCTCTGGGATACCCCGGCACAAGCGAGTCTGCGCTCGCAAGTGTCCTTCAGTTCCTGCCCTGGGAGAGATGTGGCGCAAATGCTGGGGTCCAGGGGCCCATCCTGTCCCTGCTGCGTTACCTCTCTGGTGCCAGGGGCCTCCACGCAGGATCCTGATAGCGTAAGGCGGAGCGCCTCGCTGCCCGGGATGAAGCACCGCAGCCCCTCGTACTGGACAGCCTGGCTCAGCTTCGAGGGGCGGAAGGTCACAACGAAGGGGACATCCACCCCTGGCCTGATGTAACCCTTTGTGGGGCTGATAGAAAAGTCCGGCTGGAAGCTCTCCACGTCCCACAAAAACCTTGCCAAGGAAAGCACAAGGACAGGAAAGAAGGATTAGCCACGGGGAGCTGTCAAGGCAGGGTAAGTCTCAGCGTGAGTCTCTCCGTCTCTGGCGGGCTTTCCCACCACATCTCAGGCCTGATGCTGAGCCACCTGGCAATAAGGCTTCAGGCTGGGCAGGACCCACTGCACCCATCTCTAAATGAGCTTTTGCTCGTACCCCCTTGCTAACTGCCAGGGCCTGACTGCACGGCCATGGCTGCACGACTCTCCAGCGGGATGGAGAAGCAGAGAGGAGCTATCTGGGCACACTACGGCTCCTCACAACCCTCATCCAAGCAATCAGCCCTCAGAGAGCCTGGGGGGTCCTGCTTTACCTGACTCCTGCGTCGCCCGCGTTCCGCATGACGACGCGCCGGCACGTGTAGCTCTGCCATACCACGGCTCCAAAGCTGAGCTGGTCCTGGTCCAAGCTCACGAGGCTGCCCTGGCAGGAGCCCCGCACCGCAAAGAGGGAGCGCACCAGCCCGCGGCACTCCAGCAGCACTTCCCCGCTGAACGGCTGCATGCGGCGCTTCGGGGAGAAGGTCACCTCCACTTTGCAGGTGTCTCCTCTGGCCTTCATCTTTAGCTCCTTGCTGGGCTTCAAGCACAGAACCTACCCGAAGAGATGAGTGGAGACTATTTCATCTGGCAAGCCAGCTGCGGAGCCTCCCTCACCAGACTCAGGGAAGAGGCTTCCAATTCCTCTTCTGTCCACACCAACACTGACCCAGTCCCACTCATTCCCTCGTAGGCATTCCTAGGTAATACCAAAGGTGTTTTCTGCCATGTGTCCACCTGGTCACGGTGAGGTCACCTCTGCCTTCTAAAGCTTTCATGGAAGTTCCAACAGAGCTGTAACCCTCCCTCTTTCAAGATTCACCTCCCTCGCCTTTCCAGATCTAAAATATGTGGCTGCATCCTGACCTATGCATCTAAAACAGGTTAGAGGAATTGTGCTGCCTTCTCACTTGTGGCTCTCGGGGAGTCCTGGCACCCCGCTCAGCTGAAGCATTCACACTGCAAGCATCTGCTGGCAGAGCAGTGCCAGCAGGGAGGACGGGGCAGGCACAGGCAGCCAGGGCAGCCCACAGCTGTCATTAGCTACTACCTCCCACCCACAGCAGCTCATCGCTCCCTGCAGGCACACTAAAGTGCTCTGCAGAGAAGGAATGGCACTTACCCCAGCTTCCTGCAACTCTGGCACGGAGGATGTGACTCTGAGCTTAAAGGCGAGAGGGCCTGCACTCTTGTTGGCTATGGTGACGATCTTCTTCACCGTCTGCCCAATGCAGATGTTTCCTAGCTTCACCACCTTTCCTGGTGGATGCACAACGTCAACCTGAGGCAGGAGGGATTGATATCAAGCCAAAGGAAAGAAGGAGAAGAGGTTTTCTGCCACTCTCGTGGCAGAAACACAAACCATGCTAGGCTGGGGAAGAGATGAGGAAATGAGAAAACCATGCTGGTTGCCACCTGCACTTTTAGCATTTGGATTTCATCTCACCTTCATTTCTATGCCCCTTCCTTGGGCCTCAACAGTCAGCTTCTCAGCCGGGGCACACGGAGGCAGCAACAAGCTGTTGTGGCTGTTGTCGTCTTTAGGTGTCCGTAGGAGCTGCGCACAGAGGGAAGAGAAACCACAGACAGCATGAGTTTCTGGACCTTCACCACGTGAACAGACTCCCCAGACGAGCCATCCCCTCCCATATTCTTTCCCCCCAGTGGCAGGGATTATCCAAGTCCCTCCACAGCCTGCCAGCAGAGCCGGCTAACCCTGGAATGCCACCGGGCTTTGCCCTGCGCGCTGCCCCCGTCTCCCTGGCACAAGCCTGGGAATGCTGGAGCGCTGGGAATCTCCAGGAGCGTGCACAGACCTTCCCCCTCACCTGCTCCTCAGCAAGGTGCTGCTGGTCAAACTCCAGTGAGTAAACCCCACAGGGGTTCTTCACCACCACTGTCCCCTCTTCCCCATGGCTCTGTGGCAGCAGCGGTCCCAGCTCGAGCTCTGCGGGGCTCAACTCCAGCCGTGGCTCCAGACCACATCCCAAGACCGGCACCCGCAGGCGTTGGCTGCTCTGGCAAATCTGGATCTGCAGCTCGCCCCGGTAGCACTTCTGCAAAGAAGCAGCACAGAAAGCTCCTCCGTGAAGCCCCAGGTGACAGCGCCTCCAAGGCAACAATCGCCCCAGGCTCAGGGGTCTTCTCAGCACCTCTAAGCTGAACCCAAACCAGGCAGTTACTTAGAGCAGGGGCTACAGCATCTGCATGGCTCTGAGTAATGCGGTGAGTCCTGCTGGGGAGTGTAACTGGTCAGTTGGCTACCAGATGGATCTAAAACAGCCTATCAGAGGTTTTCACCTAGTCGTGGGGGAGCGCAACGCACGTGAGAAAGGTCTGCTTTCTCAGACACAGTCCTGGCGCTGCAGCACCGGGCAAACATCAGCTGTGTGAAAGAGGCAGCTGAGCTCTCACTGGACAGAAATAAGGATCGTCTTCTCTGCTCAGTGCTTGGCTCTGGTCAAAGCCAGACACGAGACGCTGAAATCTCCACGAGCAATTGAAAGATCCCTGCGACTGTCCCCAGCCATGGAAGCACTTGCGTCCATCCTGTCACACGCTGCCAGTTTCCAAGTCACGGTGGCCACATGCAAACTGCCTTTGGGAATGCTCCACCATTTAAGCTGACTCCCAAACTGCGTGGGACCGTGCAGGGGAAACTGAGGAACGGTGGGCACAGGGCTGGCAGAAAGCTCCACGCGGAGGCAGAGCTCATTCCCCGCTCCCTGTGCTGGCCTCCCCTTACCACACTGCCCTGACAGTCCTCCTGGGGGTGACACCCACCAAACTCACCTCTTCCGTGGGTGAAAAACGGACTTGGACATGGCACTGCTGTCCTGGAGCGAGGGTTCCAGCTGAGGGCAGCACCTCAAAGACACAGGGCGCGGGCCTCATCTCCTCCCGCAGCTTGTCATGCTCGCTCGCTGGCAGATGTTTGTCCACCTGCGCACAGAAACCAGTCGCGTGAGGTCTCCTTGGTCTGCGAGGACAGACCCTCGGTTCCTGCAGTGCTCCGAGATGCTGGCACGGTGCAGGGAGCACCTTCATCCCACCCAGACGTGGCCACCCCTGCCTAGAACTGAAGGGCAAACATGTTGGCAGGGCAGGCAGATGGGGAGGCAGTGTCCTCGGAGGGGGAGGAATGGGTGAAGATGGCAGAGAAGTGAAGCGTCAGCTAGTGAGCAGGCCCAGGTGAACCAGCCTTGCTCTGTACCCTCAAAAGCTTCCTCAAGCGAGTTGCAGCCCAAGTGCTCAGGCAGCCAGAGGGGCGGGAAAGCCAAGAGAGGCAAAGAAAACCCAACCGAGAAGTTGTGTGTTACACGTTGTCTGTGCTTTACCTCCTTAACAGCCTCATTCATGCTCATGGACCATTTACAGGGGACCTGGGACGTGTTGTGGAGCTGGATGGTTTCTTCCTGCCACTGCCCACACTGGACAGAGGAGAACTCCAGCCTGTCCCTCGAGAGGCAGAGGGACGGCTCAGCCACAATGGCACGCAGGCGGACCTGGAACGTGGGGCCTCCTCTGACCTAGAGAAGGACAGAGCATCCAGTTGAGAGCCCAGCTGACACTCGCTGCTGTGCCCAACCTGCTGCCTGCCCCACAAGCTGGCCTACCTTGATGGGCAGGAGCACATCCACCTTTCCCAGGGGCACGTTGGCACTTTGTGGGTCGAAGCACACTTCAAATGTCTTGGTCTCACAGCAGGGCAGGCGCTTCGCAAGGTCCAGGCACACGCTGAAGCCTGAACACAGGAAAATCAAGCAGCTGAGATACACAAGCAACAGGAAATGGCTCAGGAGCACGGCAAGGCCACAGGGGTGTCCTGGCTGGCAGCTCTGTGAAAGACCCCTTTCCATCTCCAGAGAAGCTGCTCTGCTCCCCTTGTCACTGCCCAAAGCAAAAGGATTTTCACAGCCAGAATCCAGGGGTTGCAGGGTAAAAACGAACCACATTGGTTGAGGAGCTCCAGCAATTCCTTCAGCAGGCATCTCAGGGAAGGACGCATACACCTCTCCAAAGGACAATTTCCAACTAAGATACCAAATGCTGTGGTGTTCCCTGGACAGCGGCTTAGAAGAGACGCCTGGCCACCCGTCACAGACAGCAGTCCCCGTGTGACGGAGCTGCAGCCTTACCCCAAGGCCTCTTTGCGAAGCCTGTTTCGATACGGCACAGGATCCCACAGGCCGTTCAATAAGGCTGAGCAGAAGTGCTCTGGCACTAGGAACTCTAAACAAAGCACTTCCGAACCACAGAGGGTCCATCTGGCTGAACATAAACCCTCAGAGTGCACAAAGAAACTCCGATGGTGCTCACGGGAGCCAAGAGCAGTAGATGCTGAGAGGCGATCATGCTGATCAGCCCATCTGGCCCCTGCAATGACTTTTTAGGGCAGCCACAGGCAGACCAGGTCTCTGGGCACTGCTCGACAGAATTCAGGCTCTTGAACAGGGCACCGGCCAGAGGGGTACTAAGGAGGAAAAAGCTGCCCAAAGAAGTACTCAAATCTCCCCATGCCCAATGGCTCCAGCTGATGTGGCAGAGACAGCCCCTTCAAGCCCCCGTGAAGCCTCTTTACCACTGGTTACCTGTGTTATACAGGACATATCCATCGGCCTTGAAAGATGCAGGGAAGTGCCCGGTGTTGGTGAGCTTCACCATGTGTGTGTGGATGTCACCGGGAACGACATAGCCAAGGTCCAGGACGTATTCGGGCAGCTCAGCTCTGAAAGGAGGAGGAAGGACACTCTGTAAAGCCCAGCATGGCGTGGGGTGGAGAAGCAAATGGAGGGGATAATTCTGTATCCACTGCTGTGAAAACTCAAGCCAAGCCCAGGAAACCCAAGGCCTGACCTGAGCACCCAGTAATAAGACTTGGCTAAGTCATGGGGAGTGCAGGGCCTAGGATTTATCAGCCACCAACGGGATCTTCGAGTCAGTTTAAAGCGGGTACTGGACACAGTTCCTGTGCTGTGAAAAGCCATTGCAGAGAAGTCCACTGCGTCTCCACGGGTCTCAATGAAACTGCTAAGCTGGTGTCCGGCCCAAGCCTGAAACTGCTTCAGGACCTTCTCACAGGATTTCCTTGCAGAGGATACCTCCACTGCTCTGCAGCCAGATCTGTCCCCAAAGCAGCGCTTGAGAGTATCGCGTGCAGTAACCAACACTACAAGATTGCTGTGAAGGTCTTTTTGCAGGCAATCCCACTTGGAAAAGCACATAAGGGATCTGGACCATTCCCTGCTCTTCCTGCTTAGTGGGGTCTGCTTCTCGGCACAAAGACGCCGGCTTGGAGATGCCCCTTTCACAGCTGGTCAGCAGGGGTGGTGCCTGTGCTGTCTGCAAGGGCTTGCTGGTCTGCACCCCCTCAGCTCTGAGAACAGAACCCAGCAACTGTGGGGAGTGGAGCACCTCCAGAGCTCAGGGTAGCACTGTGCAAGTGAGGACACCGAGCTGCCCACAGGGAGCACGGCGTAGCTCTCAGCATCAGGCCCTTTCTGAAGTCTTCAGCTATTCCCAACTCTGAGACACAAGGAGCTCTCAGGGGCAGGGCTGCACTGCTACAGGAGACAGGCTACAGGAGTCCCTACTAACTTGAGAAGCCTCCGATGTACACGCTGGTGAAAGGCAGTGTCCTCCGGGGGACGGGAGGCGAGAGCTTTCTGCTGCTCCAGGGCATGTTCCTCAATCAGCATCTCCTCCATCTGCATCTGCAGCTGAGCATCCCACTGAGGAAAGGAAAGACAGGGGCTGGTTAGCCAAGGTCCTTCCCAAGGCACAAGCTTGTCTCGGGTGGAGGATCCCACCCTGCTCTTGTTGAGAGGGGCGATGGAGTCAGTCTGTCTCACTGATCGGTGTCTGTGACACTTCCTGCTCTCTCAGGCAGGATCATATCCCCACAGAAATGAACTCCAGTGTCTCTGCCTGCCCAGTTATCAAAGCTGATCTGGACAGACACACAAACAAGCCAGAAACCTTCCAAAGCTCCAAGTATGTCCCTGCCTCCAGTGAGTGCCAAAGCAGCCTGGACAAAAGCTCTCCTGGAAAGGGAACCATGAGAGAGCTGGAGCCTCCTGGAGATACAGAACACAGCACAGCCTCAGGCTGCATTCAGGCTGCTGCTTTACGCTCTGTAAACCTGGCAGGGCTTGGCCGGTGAGCAACAAACCCCCCAGCACCGCCCTGTGTGTCCTTCAGAGCACCAGAAACCCAACTGCCCGAGCACAGCTTTCAGCATCTCCCTGGCTGGGGTAGTCAGGAGCTGGCGCATCGCCACGAGGGACAACTCCCAGAGGTGGGCAGCCCAAGGGGCACGCTGAGCTGACACACTCCGTGGCCAGGGGTGTGCAGGGAGGTGCCCAGTGCCGGCAGGGCCCTGGGCAGCTGCCGTGGGGCGCAGGGGCTCCAGTGTCTCGCAGGAGGGTGGCACGTGCGGGACAGGGCAGCAGCTCTACTCACCACGGTGCCCGAGTCGTCCACGCGGGGCTCGGCTGCCACAGCCTCCCCCAGAGCAATGGCCTCTTCTCTCTGGCTGCCTTTGTCCAGCTTTTCTTTGGCCTTTAGGAGGATCTTCTCATATTTGGCGTTGCCTGAAAGCACAGGACACCACCCATAGCAGTGGGGCAGCACAAATCCCACGGAAGACGGGAAGCCCCATTCCCCCGACACCCAGACACAAACTGCTCCAGCAATGTAGGGAAAGGAGATGCTGCTGCTTCTCACCCCCACCCGTCTTTCTCGCCACACAGGAGCATCTCAGCCCCACAGCGTGATGCAAACCCAACCCCTGTCAAAATCCCTGCCAGCCTCTATTACAGCTTTCCCAAGCTTTTCTGCCCAGCCATCATCTTCCCAGACCTCTTGGCAAGCTGTGCACGATGGTTCCTGCGGCAAAGCCCACATGGGCTCGTCTGCCAGAGGCTAAAGAAGCAACCAGAGGGCTGACCTTGTCTGACAGCCCTGAAACCTCCAGGCCTGCTCGAGGTGCCTGTGAGCTGCCCTGTGGGCATATGGCATGGGGGAAAGCCGAGCAGACAGGCAGTGCTCACCTTTGATGTTCCTGGGCAGGTCCAAGTGGATCCTGGGAAAGGTCCCCTCTCCTTTCAGGGAGATTTTTTCTGGCTCCAGGTGACCCAGTTGGATCTGGAAAGCCCTGCAGAAGACTCCAGGCACTCCTGGCAGGTAATACACTTTCAGCACTTGCTGCTTGCCAGGTTCAACGTAACCCTGCAGGGCACACAAGAGGGAGGGACGCAGTGTACCAAAGAGGATTCCGTGGAGGGATGGCTCACATGACAGACGCGCTGAGAACACAAGACAGGTTCTCATACATAAGGAAACATCAGACATCACCACCTCCAGCTTTCCTGTATACAAACGCCTGAGTCTCACTGCTCTTCTGCTCACAGGGTTTACCCTCTGCTAGCCAGAGCCAGGCACAACAAACCAAAGCTCTTTCACCAGCTGCTCTGGAAGAACGGAGAAGGGCCTCTGCTTCCAGCAGGGCCAGCAGCTCCTGGCAGCAGCTTGCAGGAGAGGACATCAGCATGTCACCCCTCAGACGGACAGGCACTGAGGAAGGTGGAAGCCACTTGGCCCTTTGGCTTCCTCTTCCCATCGCAAAAGGGCACCAAGACAGGAACACTGCTCCAGCTCTAAGACACCCAGGCAGGATGACAAGCTGCGATGGAGTGATGCTCCAGTGATGGCACAACCAGAGAGCTCAGCACTCAGCTCCAAAGAGCTCCCGGAGCACTCGTGCCTCCCACTGGTGCTTGCTGTAGGACAGCAGAGCCAGCGGCGCCCAAGGACAATCAGGGGCTCCGTTAGGATTCTGCTCGATGGACCTCCTCTGCCTCTGCAACAGTCGCTCACAGCCCTGTGTCTCCTGGCTGGTTTTGGACGGGGCTTGTGTGTTCATTCCCCCTGTTTTCCCCCAAAGCGCTCTCCTGGGCAGCCTGACACAGGCCGGGTGAAGCCCTTGTGCTACTCACCCTGCTGGGCACGACCAGGGGCACGCCAGGCAGAGGGCTGGCTGCAGTGCCTGTGCCGGGGCTCAGCACCACAAAGGCAAATCCCAGCTTCCCGCTGTTTTGCAGGGTCAGCGCTGCTTCCGTGACTTTGTTAAACACCTGAGCAGAGGACAGAAGAGCAGGAAGTTACAGGCACACGTCTGCTGCCAAGAATTTCATTCCTCTTCCATCGGGTTGAAAGCAAAGGAACACAGCCCAGAAGCAGGGAGCGCACAGGAGAGATGGGCACTGGGCTCTCTGGGTTAGCCTGGGCAGCCCGCGGCCACAGGGTACCCTGGGCCCTACACAGGAACAGCTATTTGTGGCAGAGGTGCAATAGCAACCATGGAAAGATCAGTAATAAAGCAAGTAGGGGACACAAGCTCTCTGCACTTGAAGGTGTCACCCAACTGCGAGCTGAAACACAGGAGGAGGCATTGGGGCATTTCAGGAGAAAAGGCACCTGCACACAAGCATTTGTGGGCACAACACAAGCCAAAAGGGAGGGAGAGAGGGAAACGCACACAGGGCCAACAGCTGGAAACAGCTGTGGGGGCTGTAACCGGAAAGAAGTACAGTGAGGGTTATTCAGGGACATTCTATCCGGCTACGGTGACTGGAAGCCCAGGTCAGCTGCCTCCTTGGTTGATGAATCAGGAGCATTAAAAGAGAGCACCTCATTTGGGCTTTAGGAGCAGATCAGCGGATGGATGTCTCAGGGACACATCCCTCTGCAGATCACCACTGGGATCCTGCCTGCCCCAGGAGGCAGCGTTAGTTAGAGGAGGGATTCCCAGCTTTGGGCTGGGCTGGGGTGGAGATGGCCATTAAACGCCAGCTTGGAGGTATCCCCTAAACGTTGGACGTCCAAGCCACAGAGCCAGCGAAGCAGCTGGGAAGGGGGGAGAGCCCTGGACCCGGGTGGGCAGCAGCCCACCGGTCATGCTTGGAGGCAAGGAGCACTGACAAGAGCAGTGTGCGGTACCTGCAGCCCGCAGTCGATCTCGGTGGTGTCCAGGAGGTAGCTGATGCGCGAGGCCTCCCCACGCAGAGCCACCTCGTAGCTCGGGCCTCCCTCCACCCTGCACAGCGCCGTGACCTGGCTGACGGTGTTGGCGTGGCCGAAGAAGGAGAAGGAGACGCGCTGGCTCTGGCCCGGCTGCAGCTCACCGTGCAGTGGCAGGATATCGAAAACCTGCAGGCAGGGAGGAGAGATCCACACGTGGAGCACGGGATTGATGCAGGAGAGCAGCCTCAGCTTGGGCCAAAGGACAGATGTGGCTGCAGGGGCCTCTTCCTCAAACACAGGCAACATCATCCTCATCTCACACTGCAGCCGTTCCACTCACCAACGGAGAGACCATGGGGAAAACCTTCTCCCACAGTCCCAATTAATGCAGTAGCTAATACTCTACATTCATTTGTGGTGTCTCCTGGCAGCAAGAAATTCTCTCTGCTGCAGAACTTGCCTTCAAAAACACCTTTTCCTGCCCTCAGAAGAACACGAGACTGGGAGCTGAGAGCCTGTGGAGCCGGGGGCAGGATCCAGCCCAGCTCCTCGCACTCCTCATGCTTTTCCCTGTCTCTGATTCACATCCTGCTCTCTCCAGATGCTGCAGCAACTGCTGCCGCAGAAAATGCTGCTGCAGCAAATGCTGCTGCAGGAATTTCTTACCCACCACTAGATGAGGACCAAGATGGATAAAGTCCTCCATAACTGCCGCACAAGGAATGTTCTTGACCAGCCCGATAACACCTCCCATGTGGCCTCTCCAATGACCAGTGATGCGCTTGTTATGACATGAGGCCACTCTGGGAGCAGCACCCAGGACACCAGTGGGAGTGGGAGTACGTAACTGCTTGCTACACTGGAAATGTGGAAGTGAGACCGATTCCCACTTACCTCCTCCACACCCAAGGCGAGGGGCTCTGTCTCCATGAACCTGGAAAAAGAACAGACCTTTGCTCAGGGACCTTGCAGTGGGAGGGAGGGAAGTCTGCACAGCAGCTCCTCGGCAGGATGGGGCCCCTGCGGGGGCATCAGTGGTGTGAGCTCAGCAATGAGCTCCAAAACTGGGATGGAGCAGGTCAACGCCTGGCAATGACACTGCTATAGCAGCGCTGCAGGCAGCTGGCAACTGCTTGCCTCCAGATCTGCTATCTCCTGCTGCGTGATTCTGAAGATCCATTCCGTCACTGGAGAAAACACCTTGGTGCAAAGGCTTAGCTCAGCTTTGAGCTCTCAGAGGTCCAAGGGCTGAGGCTTAGGGTTAGTCTGTCTCTAACCACGTGGGTCTACAACAAGAGTAACCACGAGAGATTCGTGCCTCAGAAGTCAGAGAAAGGGCACACGTTGGTCTACACTGCCTATGTCCAGCCACACAGCAACAGTTGGATTGTGTTGCTCATATCACAGAATCACAGAATCCCAAGGGTTGGAAGGGACCTAAAAAGATCATCTAGTCCAACCCCCCTGCAAGAGCAGGGTAACCTACAGTACATCACACAGGAACTTGTCCAGGCGGGCCTTGAATATCTCCAGTGTAGGAGACTCCACAACCCCCCTGGGCAACCTGTTCCAGTGCTCTGTCACTCTTACAGTAAAGGAGTTCTTCCTGACGTTAACGTGGAACTTCCTATGTTCCAGTTTACACCCATTGCCCCTTGTCCTATCACTGGATATCACTGAAAAAAGCCTAGCTCCATCATCCTGACACCTACCCTTTACATATTTGTAAACATTGATGAGGTCACCCCTCAGTCTGCTCTTTTGCAAGCTAAAGAGACCCAGCTCCCTCAGCCTCTCCTCATAAGGGAGATGTTCCACTCCCTTAATCATCTTTGTGGCTCTGCGCTGGACTCCTTCAAGCAATTCCCTGTCCTTCTTGAACAGAGGGGCCCAGAACTGGACGCAATATTCCAGATGCGGCCTCACCAAGGCTGAGTAGAGGGGGAGGAGAACCTCTCTTGACCTACTAACCACTCCCTTTCTAATGCACCCTAAGATGCCATTTGCCTTCTTGGCCACAAGAGCACATTGCTGGCTCATGGTCATCCTCCTATCCACCAGGACCCCCAGGTCCCTTTCCCCTTCACTACTTTCCAGCAGGTCAACCCCCAACCTGTACTGGTACATGGGGTTGTTCTTCCCCAGATGCAAGACTCTACACTTGCCCTTGTTAAATTTCATCAAGTTTCTCCCCGCCCAACTCTCCAGCCTGTCCAGGTCTCGCTGAATGGCAGCACATATGATCACTCTGCCCCAGGTAGCAGCAATGACCAAAGAGCAAGGAGGAAAGAACGGGCTGGACAATTAGAAAGAAAAAAATGTAAACACACAAAGTCTTGTTGAGGCAGAGAAACAGCGTTTTTCTCTCCTGACCAAAATAAACGTGCGCGACTGATCCTGGGAGTCTCTGATGACCAGCTCCAGCAAGGTCCCAGGTAGGGAAAGTTCCAGTCTTTGATCTCCCCTTCATGAGACCTGATGCTTGATTCCCTCCATGTCAGACTGAGTTAGAGCTGATGATTTAGAATACCAACAGTGCTTAGTGTGGACCAGAAATAACATCTGACACGCTGCCCTTCTGCAGGCTCCTAATGAACACTTTGAGTGTTTGGTGGTAACACCTTGGAGACCATCTTCATTTCCAGCTCTGGCACACAGCATCCCATGGTGTCTGCTGAGCGCCCCGGAGTGCCCCAGTGCCCTGGTCGTCTCCCCCAAGCCCTCCTAATAGCCACAGCTCATCTCCAGTTCCCAAGAGGTCACCTCCTCCGAGTCAGATCCCAATTCCCTTCACACAGCTGCTTCTTGATCGTTTCCCTTGTTTGTAATAACAGCGCTTCAGTGCCACGTGGTGAACTTTGCTGCGTTTCCTAGGGCATTACGGAAAACCATTTGCTACCGTCCTTCAAACTGCCCAGAGCAGACTTTTGTGCTATGCAGAGAAGCCGCAGCAGAAGGAACACTAGGAATGTGCTTCTAGATGTGCTTCAGCACCACTACAAGTTTGCTCTTGGCCTTGGAAACCATAGACCACCACTGCATGGTCCTCCTTCCCAGGGATGTCCATACAAGGGCTCCCTCCAGCATCTACAGCTGGACCTAAAGTCACAGCAGAACCTGCCATTCCTCACTAAAACTCTACATAGCTCTTCTGTGAATGTGACGTGCAGTTCAAGAGATGAACACTCACTTCAAGGGGCTGTTTGCCTCAGGCCACGAAGATCTGAGAAAGCAGCTTTCTACATCAGCCCTCCTGCCCCCAGGAACCCATACAGGCCTACAGCAAAGCAGAGCAAGGGACTGCGACAGCAGTGTGTCACTCTGATGGCAGTGCCTGGGTAGGATCTTAGTACAAAATGACAACAGATGGGCTTAGCAGGGAAGGACACCTTCTACATCCGCTTCTCCAAGTGCCGAAGCATGGCTTTGCAGCTGCAGAGATAAAGCAGGACTCCAGCTTATGGCTATGTGAAAAGGGTCAGTAGTGTCCTACAGTCCCAGCCTGGCTGGAGAATGCTGTCTCCTTCCCAGCACCAAACCGGCGGAGATCACCTGTTCCCTGAGCACCTTGGCTGAGCACAACTCAGAGGTGTGATTTCCTCAAGGGAAGGTTGAAAACAATTTGGCAGATCAGGCAAATGGCCTCGGGCTTTGCAAACCACAAACAGGACATCAGGAAGAAGAGCTTCCAGGAGAGGGAGAGGTGCGCATACCTCACTGGGTTCACCTGGCTGTCCTTCAGGAATGCCCAGTGGTACTGGACAACCAGTGGGCTGCAGTTGGTCATCTCCATGTAACGCACATCCTTGGTGTCATTCAAGATGCAGCCAAAGTCCACGGCCGTGGTCTGGATCTGGAGATTTGGGAAGTAGACTTCTCCCCGGACGGTGACCTGCTCTTCGTGAGGATGCTCCAGGAACTTGATCTTCAGAGCCTTCTCCGCTGCCCGGATAAGCAAATCCTCCTCATAAGCAGGGTTAAATCCGATGCAGAGTTGAAGTTCCTCCCCTGTCCTCAGCTTCATGGGCTGCAAGGAGATGAAGAGAAAATGTTCAACGTGTGACCCCAACACGGGCTTCTGGCTTCATCCTTCATTTTCTTCACGCTGTCTGACCAAGCACTGCACTTCTTCTGAAGCTGCCTGAGGCTCACGGTTCTGTGCTCTGCACCAATACAAGAGGAAATCCACGTTGGTCTCCTGAATTCTGGAGCCGCAGAAGCCACCTGCTAAACACAACCAAAGCAGCACTCTGGCACCCAGGCCTTCGCCCTCTGGAGGAACTCCTTTAGCCTGCAGCACAGCGGTGGCTGCACCTCTGACAACACGTGCACTGCAGAGCCCATGCCCAACACCTTCCGCACACACCAGGGCAGGAGCCAGACAGCAGCTGGAGAAGCCTACCTCAGCCTTCCCAAAGGCAGGGCTGCCCTCAAAGACAGCAAGCTGTTCCCCAGCTTATCTGAGGATGGCTGCTGGAGAGCTGGCATGCCTTCCAGCAGACACCTTTCCTACAGCTTGCCCACAGCTGGGTGCCTGCTCCCTCCTCCCCCTGTCTTCAAGCCAGGAGGTCTCTTCCCGATTCAGATGGCATTCTGTTTCCTTCAGCAGCTCGTTTCACATCTGATTTAGCTTGGGCCACTTTACTGCAGACTCTACAGAACACACTTCCATCATGGAGGACCTCCCAACAGAGACACACCACCACGTTCATCCCTCTTCAAAGCCCAGCAGCAAGAAAGTCCGGGGCTGCTCACCTGAGCATCTGCAGGGAGAGGCTGCTGGTCCGCAGTGCAGATGGAGAAGGGCTGCTCTAAGGCAAGGACCACGCTGAGGGGCAGGGAGCACATGTTCTTTACAGAGAGAGGCTTGTACATCACAGCCAGGACATCACCGGGGTGCTACAGAAACAGGAGACAAGAAAAAATGACCTTGAAGTGGCCATGGACCTCCTCCCCTTCAGACGCATTTCAAATTTTCCAACCCCAAAAGTGCATCCATCTCTATTTACTCTTTTGATTGGTTTCTACCCCTCTGCAAAGTTTGTCCTCCAACTCTAGCAGACGCTTTCGCGTTTAGAACCCACAGCCTTCCCCAGGGGACAGGGAAACAGTCTCGCGTACAGATGAGGGAGCAGCCCCCCAGAGGAGGCAGCTGCTTCAGCAAGATCCAAAACAGAAAGTGAACCCCCTCTGGCTCCAGTTGTGTGTCCTCTCCTGCCCAGAGAGCACACACAGGCACAAGGCACAAGGCCATTTCCACTCCCATACAGTAGTTTCTTACCACCCTATCAGCTCTGCCAGGCCCGCAAGGCAGTGATGCTGCTCAGAGGAGGCAAGCAAGCAGGATATGGCCTGCAGCGGACAGCCTGCAGCAGCCCGAGGTCAGCTTTGAACATTCACGGGCACATGCAGACAGCTCCAAACCTCAACAGTCTGGCCGCAACCTGCTGCCCCTGCTCCACTGACAAGATGTTGCAGCCTCAAAGCTAAGCTCAGCCTAAGCCTTTTCCTCCTGTCCATGCATTGCTCCGCGCTTCCTGCATGGTTTATCTAAACTAGACAGTCTTTGGGAAACTAATTGTGGATGCATTGGCATCCAACTCCTGCAGTGTTGCAGCACGCAACACATGGGAGCATGTGGCATCAAGCAGACCACAGGCAGACATCAGGGGGAGCTGAAAAGCTTCTGATTAGATGTGAACCGCCTGCTCACAGGATTTGTGCTTCTCTGGAAGCCTGGGAAGTGGAGGAGAGACCTGAAACCGCAGAAACTAAATCATGAGCTATCTGCTCTTTTTCAGACACCTCACGCGACGGGGAAAGGTGATGCAGGAGTCGGGATCCAGACACTAAAGGGCACACACGTTGCACTGGTGCTCTCATCGCTGCAGCTGAAGGGCACTCGTGGGTCCTTTGAAGAAGGTGAGGCTTGGGAAAGGCAAAGAGGCAGCACCCATACCGACGGCAGGGAAGGCAAAGAGGCGCAAGAGATGCCAGTTTTTCCTCATCAGCTTGAGGAGTTGACAGGAATCTCAGCTTTTCTCAGCTTCCCTACACGATCGCTGCTCGGACATCACCACACCTTGGAAGATCCTCAAAACCCTGACTACAGACACTGGCATCTCTCTAGAGGGGGGCATGCTCCCCCTCGCCAGAGCAGCTGTAATCTCAGTTCTACCTGGCTCAACTTAGAGAACAGCCTCATCTCTAGCAGCATCCTCACTCCTCTCACCACCACCTCAGGGAGGGTGAGGAGGGATCTGCTCTCCACCTGCAGCCCCAGCACAGCAAGTGGCTCTTCCAAAGCCCACGCTGCTCTCACGGGTCCCACATCTCAGCCCGTGCCCTTGGCTCAGCAGCTCAATTCTGTCTGCACCTAGAGAAGGGCAGAATAGAGCTGCGGAGACTGTCCCCAGCCTCACAGGGGTGAAATAATGATCTCGGCATTCATGACAAAAGCTGGGCCTGGCTCAAGTCAACAGCCAAAGCTCTGTGGACTTGGAGAACTTCCTCCTTAGGACACAGGCACACCCCAGCCACACCAGTCAGTGCCAGGATGCAATGCAGAGACTCACCTTCTCCACCCGGAAAGTGATTTCTCTGCTGGATATTTGCAGAGCAGGAGCAATGAACTCGCACGTGACGTCCACCTGCACGATCAGATTCTTCACTCCCTCCTTGCCCACGATGGCGTGACACAGCAGCTTCTCCTTCACCACCTGCATGCGAGCCACACGGCCCCCAGCGGGTGTTATCAGGGTGTCCACAAAACACACTGCATCTTTGAGCCGCCCACCCACACGCCCCATTACTGCATGAAGTTACAGCCATTGGTCTCCTCAGGAGCCCTCTCTTCTTTATAAGCTGCATCCTCTTTGTTCTGCACTCACGCGTCCCTCGTGTTACAACCCAACCACCACAAAAGGCCCTCAGGAGTCTTGTGCTGCCTACAGCTCTCAGAACAATCCCTGCCCAAACGGTTATTGCTTTGCTTTGTCCCACTGCCAAACAAAATGCTTACCGAAAACTGTAGGAACTCATGAAAAAAAACCAAACCAGACTGTATGAAGGGAAACAGGGGATAGAAGGATCAATGCCAGCAAATCCTCCCTTGCAAGTTTAGTGGAAAGGATCCCTGGGAAAACCCCAAACAGACAGCCTGCCTTCCTAGGATGTACTGTGTCCCCCTAGACCTGCCTGTCAAACAAACCTCCCCAGGAAAGAGATGTCTTCAACCTGGCATGAAAACCCTCTACTTAAGCTGGATGCTCTTACATCCAAGACTTTTCCTGATTCCTCCTCATGGTTTCACTTCCCCACATTCCTCCCTTTTTTCCTCTCTCTTCCCTCTGATAGACCACCACAACCCAACTCCTCCTCAGAGCCTAGAGACGTCAGAATCACCTGTGCTGCACGTGCACCACAGGGTCTTGGGCTTCTAACCAGCCTCAAGAGTATGAAGTTCTCGAGACCTAAGGAAGGTGGAAGACCCAATCCCAGGCTCTTGACTTGGACTGCACGAGCCAGGTAGCCACAGCTGAGCTCACAGATGCCCATTTGGCTTTCCAGGAAGGCACCCTCACCAGTGGCCTGACCATTTCCCTTCTGGTTCCTTCTTCCCTCTTCAGCAAAGCCTCATGGGCTCAGGACTGCACAGGGACAGTCCCATCGGAGTCAACCAGCTGAGGGATCAAGTCTTCCTCAAGCTACCACTCAGGCAATCCTTTAAAACACCTCTCAAACTCTAGCAGCAGCAGGAGCTTAATGCACATTTATTCCCCATTCACTTAAACACTTGTGCCCAGTGCTCCTGGAGCCAGGGAAGGCACACCGGGGTCAGACGGCAGCTCCTCTGCAGAGCTGGATTTCCCCCGGAGAGAAGGGTCCAGGGAGGAGAACACTCAGTGACCCTGCTGAAATCTGCCCCTCTGAGCTGCAACCCAAGGGTGCTGCAAGACCTGCCTGCCCTCGGCACACGGGGGCTGGCTGAGGGAGCGGGGCGAGCGCTGATGGGAATACTGACACAAGTCAAGCTCTCAGTTCTAATGATCCCTGGAACACTTTCCCATGTGGACGGACATCATTCGGATCATTAGAGCTGGCACACTGGGTTCATTTCTCTCGTCCCGGTCTCCGGGCCGGACAAGCTCCCGGCCCGTGTCTGTCTACAGAGGAAAATCAATGCTGCTCCCAGACACTCCCTACCTTCCTGGGTGTTTTGTTTCACTCGCTGCTTCCCCACACAGACAACTGGCCATTTCTTTAGTTACTTTCTGCCTGGGCTCCCAGTCTACCTCTAACTTTAAGGCCAGCTGAGAAAACTGGGGCTGCTCAGCCTGGAGAAGAGAAACCGCGGGGAGACCTCAGAGCAGCCTTCCACTAGCTGAACGGGGCCTACAAGGATGCCGGACACGGACTCTTCTCAGGGACTGCAGCAACAGGACAAGGGGTAATGGACTTAAACTCAAACAGGGCGAGTTCAGGTTAGATACAAGGAAGAGGTTCTTCACTGTGAGGATGGTGAGGCACTGGCACAGGTTGCCAAAGCAGTGGTGAATGCTCCATCCCTGGCAGGGTACAAGGCCATGCTGGACAGAGCCTGGGGCGACAGTGCCTTCAGGCCATGTTTTGCTACCACCAAGTTGGCTTTATGGTAGCCATGGAACTCAAAAAGCCTCAGCAACTGATGGTGGCGAGCATGGAAAGCAACTGGTGCTGCCACGGTAACTTATGGCAGGAAACCAGGTTCTCAGAAGCACTTGCCCATTTGCTCAGGCAAATGTCAAGGGGCTGCAGAAATGCCCTGATGCAGAACTCACCTGGGGGGTGCTGCAGGAGCCTTTCAGCACCACCTCCGCTGTCTGGCCGGGCATCAGCTCCGTCCTCAGTGGCTGAAGCTTCAGCACGGGGCCACAGGAGGAAACCTTGCCCTTGCTCTTACTGATGCGAGGGAGACGCTTGCGCTGCTTAAGTGTGGTGCCACCTTCTGTGGTCCAATAGAGCAGATGGGTGCGTCGTCCTTTGTTTGTCATCTTGAAGCGGTAACAGCAGGGATCCAGGCTAGAGGAGAAGCAGAGACACAAAATGGCAGGGGAGCTGCTATTTGCCACTGGTCACCCAGCTTCAGCACCCTGAGGGCACGACCTGACTGCACACTCGGCTTCACCAAAAGCCAGACCTTGGCTGCCCCTAGGTTTGTCACCATCCAGCAGCTGCTCTGCTGGCACCCTTCCAGCAAGGAAGAGCTTCGTAAAGAGCCGGCCCCACATGCAAGTAGCTGGAGGAACAGCCTCGCTGCCACTCCACCTTCCCCTTGGGAGCTGTTGTTCATGCCTCTGAGGCGTCTCGTAGGGAGCATCCAACCCTCATTGCCCCCAACGTACCACCCTCTGGTGGCGGCTCTGCAGCCGACAGCAATGGCAACAGCTCCAAACTGATCCCGCGGGCAATGACATAAAGGGGGGCAGAAGACAACTACATGAATCACATGGACACTGTCCCCTCCATTGTGCAGCCAGCTTGTGGCTGCACTGAGCACAGGAAACTCTGGACAAGCACCAGCCTCCCTGCGATGTCCCTGCGTACGTGGAGGGCTCGTGGGTGCGTATTTTACCTCTCCAAATCTATCCCAAGTACTTAAGGTAGGATTAAGCTGCTCTTTCTACCCCAAGAATTCAGGTATCGGAGCACCACGGACCCTCTTTGCAGCCACAGAAAGGAAGAGCCACCCCAAGAAGACTGTTCTTCTCTGAGGAGGTCTCCAACACAAGGCAAACAGCACTTTTTTCCTCCTGTCTCCAAGAACATGACTGGTTTCAGACACACACGTTGGGACCACTGAATCCTCTCCTTCCAGCTCACCAATTTCAATCGAGACTCTTCATTTATCCCACTCCACCTCAGCAGACTTCCACACTTCCACACTTCCTCCCCCTTCCAGAGCTGGTCCTGCATCCACACTCGCTTGCCCGTGCCTCGGGAAGCAGGCAGGAGAAACCAGGGAAGAGCCACCACGTCTAATAAAGAGCAACCGGGCACGGAGTGGGGGAGAGGAGCCAAGTGGGGGATGACACAGGGCAAAGAAATTCTGCTGCTCCTCCAGGGCTCCTGGCCAGAGGGGAAATAAACCAGCGCCATTCATTCAGTCGAGGAGCTGCTAACAAGCTACTGCCCAGGCTTGCTGCTGCTCTGAGATCTTACTCCAGACGGAATGGCAAAGCAAGCAATATCACTGCAGAGAGAAACATGTCTGTACTTGTAAGGCAGCATTTCTCAGCTGGAGGCTTCCAGGACCTGCTCTCTTCCTCCAAATCTTTGTTTGATAAAGTGAGGAGACAAATGGATTATGACTAAAGACAATTCAGCAACAACTTAGCAACTGCTCTCCAGCTCGGTGGCTTTCAGAGTACCTACTGACTTGCAGATGGCCATAAAATGTTTCCAAAGGAAGCCCTGTGGCTTCAGGGAAGCAGAGCCAGGACTGTGAGCACTGAAGAAGCTTGAGGGACTGCAGCAGAACTCCTCCTTGCTGAGCCCATGGGGAAGTGGGAGCTGAGAGATTCCCTACCTGAAGCAGGGCGCCAGGTTGAGCTCCGGGCCAAAGGGTTTGTCAATGACAATCGTGGTGCCAACGCCAACAGCCTGGACGGGGATGACGTAGGCACGACTGTTCTCAATGAACAGCACCACCTCGTCCTTGAATTGCTCCGTGTCATCCAAGTTTGCAGTGACAGCCAGAGACACCTCGGCCTTGGCAGGGATCACTCCCTGACTGGGTCCAACGGTCCAGCACGAGTCTGCACCAGCCTGGAAGACAAACAACACTCATTTAGGACGGAAACCACGGACCTGGCTGCCACCAGCCAAGGCCTGCCCAGGCAACACGTTCACACCGAGCCAGCGGGTGTGAAGATTCCACTGACATTCATGTACAGCTTCTCTGGCTCGTGCTGACACAGGGCAGCTCGCTTGGAAAGGAGCCCTGAGAGCTCCGCTCCAAACGTGAATCTGAGAGTCTGCTCCCTGACAAAGCTCATTTATCAAAGCTTGGCAACAAGCCCGCCAGAAAATTGTACCCCAGAAACTATTCCTGAGGAATGAGGATGGGGGTCTCGACGGAGCCAGACCTTCAACTCCCTGGCGTGACCCAGCACAGCCCTGCTGGGCCCGCCCAGGCCAACAGCCCACGCCAACAGCCCAGGCCAGGGGAGGACGATTTGCATCCTCTCCTCATTCTTTCAGTCAGCATCTGCTCTGGCTCCAAGGGGCAGCACCGTGCATTGCTGAACAGGAGACCTGCCAGGGCCACAAGGCTCTGCCGAGACACATTCCCTTGGGTTTCTAGGTCAGCTTCTGCCTGCCCCCAATCCAGCCTGTGTCTCAGAGACAAGAAACCTCTTGGAGCCACGCTACAAAATACCCCCACTTTCAAGACAAATACCCAACCTCTGATAACATCTCTGCTACTTGCTTATCCTTGAGTGCGCCGCAAAATGATGCCGTAGCTGCATGCACTGCATGCACAAAGACAGTGGCTATTTCTGACCCTATAGCAGCTTCTTGTACTATTGGGCATCAGAGCTCCTGAGTAACCAGTAAGGGCTGGGATCCACCACTTCAGAAGTTCACCACGATAATCAGAATCTTATCCCAGCACAGACGTCCATCGTGAATGAAAGCTTCCACAATCTGGTTACAATGGACACCAGTGTGCAGCTGACGGATGGAGGGAGGGAAGGAGAGAGGGAGGAAGGGACGGATAGCTGCCCCAAGGGATGACTGAGGAGACACCACAATCAGCTCTCTTGAATCTGTTTACAGATGAGTCACTGAAGTGATCTGGTCACTCTGGCCTTGCACAAGTGGCAGAGGAAGCAGAACTCCACGTTACAAATGCAGCTGCACTTGATCAAGCCGTAGCTCTAGCGAGAGCCGTAGCTCTAACAACAGCATTCCCATTCCCGTAGCTCTAACAACAGCATTCCCATTCTCAGTCAGGCTGAGTCACTGTCCTCGTAGGGCTGCTCATGAAGGGGAAATAAACCCCGTCCTGCACCAGCTGGCTGCAGAGCCTTGTCCCAGGTGGTTCAGCATTCCCGGTGGGGGGGACCCTCTGTTCTTCATTTCAAAGCTGCTCCTTATCCACACAAACAGCCAGTGGCAGGAAACAGCCCAAAAGCACCCCGAGCCCTGCAGGAGGCGGAGATCAGAGCCTGAGGCTGGCTACATGCTCCCGCCAACAACCGGCCTCCTCCTGCCTCCTCAGCATCAGCATCTCCTCAGCACAAGCACGGGGACCACTGTGGTTTAGCCTCTGCCCCGAGCACCGTCAACGGGATGTTTTACGGGATCAAGGGGCAGAGCTTGTCTCCATTTGTGCTCCCTGTCCACAGCTCACCCCTCCATGATCGCATCTGCCCTCCCTGCCAGGCTGGGGAGGCCAGGGACACCACTCTGCGCATCGCGGCTCTCCAGGGCACGGCTACGGCTTGCCCAGCTGCTGCCAAGCGCAACATTTAAGAACCAAACTGCTCCTGCTTTGCCTTTGGGAAAAGCTCTCAGCTTGCTTCTAGAAGCACAGCTGTCTTGAAGACTTCTAACCCTCTGTAATTCAGTTGCCAATAGGCACAGCGCAACAGGACATGTTTGCTTTCCCCTGACGAGCAGAGTAACAATTGCTTTGCTTACCAGCAAGTAAGAAAGGGCACTGAAGGAGGCAGCTGCTGAGGGCACTGGGGTGCTTGCTCTTTGCAGAGGTCAAAAGCAGATTTTTATGGTGCGGACAAAGCAAGCTGCCTGCGAATCCCCCACTTTGAGGTTCTATTTAACCCCCAAACGCCTGGAAAAGCAGCAGGAGGGAAATTCAGCCCCCTCCTCCTTGCCCAGGGGGCTGAGCCTGTGCTCTCACACCCTGCTGGATGCCTCATGCGCAGACACAACCAAGTCCCCAGCCACAGGCCTGCGTGAAGCGGCTCCAGAACTTCAACAACCCAGCCTGCAGAAGAACAAACCTCCTCTCAAGCCCCTCACAGACGCCCCTCCGGTGGGGAGCACCCCCCAGACCCAGCACACGAGCCCTTCCTGGCTGCATCAGCCCCTGTCAGAAGACCCCACAACCTCCTTCTGCTCCGCAGCCTGTTCCACCCTGCCGCCTCCAGGAATTAAACAGCCTCTTTCTGCAGCCACATGCTCTACAATGTTACAGAGCACACAGGCTCTGCAGGTACACAACCCTTACAAGTCTGCTTCTGGGCAACAACCCAGCTGGTTTGACCCCCGAGGAGGTGTGAAACCCACTTCACCCTAAGCGCCTTGAGGACAGACCTCTCAGTTCATAAAACAAAGACTCTCACAGCTAAACGCCTTCCACAAAATAAAGGGAGAACTTGCAGAAATGAACTCCTTTCTGCTCAAACATCTCTGCAAACTCTGTTTTACTGACGGGTGCCCCAGCTACAAGTGCCCCCGGAGCCAGGCTCCTCTTGCTGCACTCGGATGGAACATCTGGCTTTCTCTCTCAGACACATCTCAGTGACGTGGAAATGTTGCATAGAAATAAGTGCTCCAGTCACAGGCTGCTATGGGCCACTCACTTGCTCTGGAAAACAGCCCCAGCGACACTTACCATCTTTGCCGAGAAGGATGCGGGGATGACAGACTGATTGGAGAGGTGAAGGGTCCGGGAAGCATCTTGTAGAACTTGGATGCTGCCAAAATTTATCTCACTTGGGTGCACGTGGACAACTGGTCCTTCTCCAGTGCTCAATAAATGGATTTCCTGCTCCAGGAGGCAGGCAGGAAAGAGAAAAAAACAACAGGGAAGGTTTAGAATGACTGGACAGCTCTAAGGGGGCTCGTAGGCTGAGGGAATTCTGACTGTTTGAAGCTGTCAGGGTTGTGAGGCTGAAACAGGAAGGCTGGAGCAAAGGTGGCACCTGGAGTGGTCCCTGCGGATCTGAAAGCCACAAGATCCCATTAGGAGGGGATACAGAACCCCCATCTCCCACGCATGCTTTTCACACCTCCTCCATGCTGTCAGCTCTCCTTCCGCTACCCTGCGCCTACGCCTGCTCCTTGTACTGCTCCATCATGCCATAAACCACCCTCCCTGACTGCTGCGGCTGCACAGCCACACTGCACAGGAACTTCTTCAACCTTCCCAAAGCTTCTCCTGTGAAAACCAGTAGAGGCTGGAAGCAAAGCTCTTCTCAGCAGAGATCATGCAAGTTAGTTGCCTCTCATTTGTGCTTGTGTGCATTCCTGGTATTACTTCTTTATTGCACCAAGACATTCATTATTAATTGCATCATTCGAGCAGTGTTTTTTTCTGCTGACAGCCTGAGACCCAAAAGTTTGTTCCTGCAGAAGGGGCACAAACTAGCGGAGGAGGAATGTGGATCCTTTTGCTAAACCCCCTTCTCACATCACTAAAACCAATGAGAATTTATCCAGTCTGGCGGGATTTCCCCAGCTCCAAACACCCCAAGCCTTAACCAGGCTTGTAGTGCCTGAAGAAGGGAGGGCTCTGGGGAGACCTTAAAGCACCTTCCAGTGCCTAAAGGGGCCAACAAGAAACCTTGAGAGGGGCTTTGGATAAGGGCCTGCGGGGACAGAACAGGGAAGGACGGCTCTAAATTGACGGGGGGGGGTGGTGGTGATCAATATGGGATCCTGGGAAGAAGCTCTTCCCTGTGAGGGGTGGTGAGGCTCTGGCACAGGTTGCCAAGAGGAGCTATGGCTGGCACAGGCTGCCCAGAGGAGCTATGGCTGCCCCATCCGTGGCACTGTTCAAGGCCAGCTTGGATGTGGCTACCAGCTCCCGAAGCTGCACTCAAGCCATAAGGCAGACCTAGAGGAAATGACACCCAGAAACTCCCATTTGTGCAGGCAACACCCAGCCAGGTTTTGACCAGCATTTGCGGGCTGCGAGCAGCAGCCGAGCACGAGCGCAGCGCCTTGAGGATGGATTGACCGGGCACAGGGTCACTCAGTCCCATGTCTTCTCCAGGCATTAGTGTTGCTTATGCCACGAATGCCTTCTTTCCTTGTAGACAACAGCCATAGATCATTTTCCCTGGAAGAACCCCTGTACGCTCTACATCCCACCAAGATGAGAGGCACAAAGGCACACGTCTGCCCCAGCACTCACCAGTGGGGATTCTTTACTCCCAAACACCGCAACACGAGCAACGGTGTCCTGCTTTCCCGTCACCTGGACTTCCAGTGTGAACGGGATCTCCACCGAGCTCTGAGGCTGGATAATCCCACGGGGCTCAGGGCTGGAGTACCACACAGCAGCAGCATCCTTGTTCTCCTATGAGGGACAGAACCAAACACGGCTTCAGACTGACCTTTGAGGAAACTTTCAACTCTTTAACATCTACCACAACGCCAACTCACACACGTGTCTAAAAATGCCTAGGAGAAAGCAGAAAGGCACAACTCAAGATGCAAGACATGTATGGGTTCAGCATCCCGAGGGGGGCCAACAGCTGCTGCCTCCACAACCCCCCGTCCCGTGCTGGCAGCCTCCTTGCAGCAGCTTTTCACAACCCTACAAGTTCTCCCGCATTGAAAGCATCCCAAAGACTTGAATATAATCTGCTTCCTGGAGAGTTTAAGCTGCTTCCTGGAGTTGATATTCAGGTAGCTTCCTGTTCCCAGCAAACCTTTAGGGTTGAATACGAACCAGCAACATCTTAACCAAACCCGTTTTTTCCCTAACAAACCCCTAGGTGACATTGGAGGCAGGAGGCGGATGCGATGCCAAACCTGAGGAAGAGCCCAGTAGCAGCCTGGAAGGTTGCTGTCGTTCACAAGGGTCAGCATCTGCTGGTAAGGGACTTTGAGAGAGCATCGTCCAAAGGTCAGAGCCGGGTGGAGCACTCGCAGCGGGGGAATTACACATCTAGGCAGAGAGATGAGCAAAAGGGAATTAGATTCTGACACAGCGTTGCTTACTTGTTTACTTCTCAATGAGCACCAAATGGAGCACGACCCATTTGTCACCGTCAAATAGACATTTGATACGCCTACAGTGAGAAACAGCCTTCAACTTCTTTTTACCCAACAACCTCTTGCAAAAGAGGGGCAGACCCTGAGTCACAGCATCACAAAAGCTGCTCAGTGCCCAGGCAGAGCACGGTGCCCTGTCCCAGGTCAGCTTTGCCCGTCCTTTGCCCCAGGAGGCTCGCAAGGACCCTCTCAATGGCCCCAGCGAGGTGTGAGCTCTGAGGGAGCTTTCCCACCGAGGAGCAGCGCTCGCCAAGGCTCCAGGAACACCAGACTCCAGTGTCTCAGGGAAAACACCGCTGTGTCCCTGCCTGAAATCCAGCCCTTTACCCCAGCAACGCAGGGTGCAGGCCACCACCTGCCCTGCGCCGTGAGCGATAACCCTCTCCCAGGCCCTGTGGCTGCCTTGCTCCTTTCCCCACGGGTCCGCACGCCAGCTGCTCCCATTTGCACTTGTTCTACACAACTGCAGCCCAGGCACTGACTGCACAACTCTGCCCGGGAGAGGGAACAGCACCGATGAAATGCATCCCTCTTGCCGTTGAACTGACGCCCACCGCAGCACAACAGGCCTGAATGTGGCTGAAGCAAGAACAACTTTGAGCTTAACTCCGAGAACATCAATGCTCAGCAGAGCCAGACGGAAGCACAAAAACCTGAGCTCACCTTCCACACCAAGGACTACTTTGTCTGTCACAAGATCTCGCCTTTACCTTTCCCTCACCAGTCCTGCCCTAAGCCCCTTGCCCGTCTGCACGGCCCCTCCTTAACTGAGGCAGACAACAGCTTGCAGCAGCTGCTTGCTGTGGCCCAAACCAGTCCTGGATTCTGGCCACAACCCAGCACAAGTCCAACACTTGCAGGAAGGAGGAGAGGCGGCCCTTTGGAAACATTACACCTCAAGCCCCCAGAGCAGGCCGATAAGGAATATAATCACAGTTTCCTGTAGGAGAAGGCCCTGGGCCGTGCCTGTGGCTGAGCACAAGTGCTGCTCATCCTGGACTGCTTTCCATGCGCTGCTGTTCTCCTGTCTAGCTGGGCAGAACTAGCTCATTGAGCAATGCTCCTCGTTTGGAGCTGGAGCCAGCCAGCTCTACGCAAGGCAGCACCACCTGCTTCTGGCAGATGCATAGGGAAAGAAGAGGGGCTGCAAGGGAAGCGTTGGTACCTGGCTCTGACGGGCAGTGATAACACCTCTCTGCCAACACCATCCACATCAACCACCAGGGCCAGCTTGTATCTCTTCACGGTGTTGGAGCACAGGGTGACCTGGAAGACAAGAGCATCAAATACTTCATCACTCCCAAAACCCATCGGCCATATGCAGTGCCCTCCACATCTCCTTCCACAGCAAGGAAAGGGAGGATTTAGTAGATATGAGGAAGATGAGGTATCAGGAAGAAGTTCTTCCTTGTGCGGGGGCTGAGGCCCTGGCACCGGTTGCCCAGAGAAGCTGCGGCTGCCCCATCCCTGGCGGTGTTCAAGGCCAGTTTGGATGTGGCTTGGAGCAGCCTCGTCTGGTGGAAGGTGTCCCTGCCCATGGCAGGGGGCTGGAACTGGATGAGCTGCAAGGTCCCTTCCAACCCAAAACAGGCTAGGATTCTGTGATGTTTGCCTTTAATTCTTCTGCTGGTTCATGTGTAGAGCACAGTCTCTGGCAGTAACAGAAGTCTTTGGACAATACCTGAATTACTGAATGCGCTTTGCGTTGCCAGGGCAGATGTAGAGCCCAACACTAGTGCCCAACTCTTACTCGCAGGATGCTCAGAGCCAGCAGTGCTAAAGCCCCCTCAATGCCACCGAAGCTCCAGCTCCACCTCTGAAGCACACAGGGCTGGACTCTTCGCGTACCTGGATATCCAAGTGTCCCTTGGCGCAGATGGTCCCTGTGCAGGGCCTGATAGTAAATTCAGCTGGCTTCTTGGCACCTGGGGCTCGCTTTCTCCACGACGGACCAGTGCTGTCTGACACCTGAGCAAAACTGGTCACGCTGGGTGCTCCCGAGCCGTCCCCAGGAATACGAAGGTTGAAGTTGAAGGGCACCGAGGAAGTGTTAGTGAGGCGGCAGCACAGGGTGCGAGGAAAGCCTGGGAAAAGGACACAACAGGAGTTTATTATCCCGTGACTCCTGGGGTGGACATCCTGCGGTGATAAAACTGCGCTTGGAGTTTGCCTCCTTTCAATGGCAATTACAGCTGATTGAGAAGCTCTGTGGGGAAGTCATCGTCAATTACGGTCCCTTTTACGCTTGTCACACAGAAATGCCACTCTGACACAAGTGTCTCTAACTGTGAGGAGCTCTCACCTCCCCCAGACCAGCACCAATTCCTTCTCAACCGTGACGGTGCATCCAGAACATTTACTCTCAAAAGTCAGTCCAGAAAAGTCCCTGTGAACTCCACAAACACTCCCACAGTTTTCGAGAGATAAAAGCAGTATGTTGTCATCAAAGAGATGATCCAGGAAAGGAAAGGAAAGATGAAATTGGCAGCCACAGCATGATGCAGAGCACTCTGAAGCAGTTTCTCCAGACAGGAACCTCGGTGCATCTCCTGGTTTGGGACAATCGAGACTGAGCCTGTGGCAGCTCACGGCCCACTTCACTGGAGGCAAACCTGATGCTTGCTCAAGAACAAGCAGGACCTGTGTCTCACCCTCCCGAAGGAGCGGGGACAAACGGCCATGCTGCACACCGCCTTTCATTACCCCACAAAGGCTGACATGGCTTCAGCTTTGGTACTTGCTTTCCATAATGGAAGCCACTGACACAATCGCAGCTGATCTGGGGGGTTGAGTTCACATTTAAACTTGAGACCATCTCAGTGAGAAGTCTGCGAGACTGAGGTGGAGAACCAGAATCTGCATCTCAGTGGAGAAGCTCTGGGTGCACAGCTGCCAGCTCTGTCAGCAGAGCTGGGCTTTTGGTGGGGAAGGAGGAGCCCATGTCTGAAGACATGGGCGCCCAATGCGGAGCTACTGCTTGGCCATGTTACCTGGGAGCTGACAACGAGTTGGCCTCACAGCACTAATTGATTTCTCACGCTAATGGTCAGGTGGGTAAATGGTGCCCTTGCCTCACAACAGCAAAATTCACCCAGGGCACCTACAACTTGCCTTCAACTCCCTTCTCCAGTTGGCCGCGGACAAGAAAGACTTTCACAGTCATTCTGTTGCTGAGGACTGGCAGATTGGGGCTGGACTGACTGTGAGGGACACCAGAGAACACTGACTTTCTACTCCCTCCGTTCTATTTGAACCATTCAATTGGCTCTGTGCCATTCTGTCTGGTTCTGTTTGATCTCATGATGGCAAAATACTGCCTAGCAGCTGGCAGTCCTGGTTTTGACATGCTGAAGGCGGCTATGGAGGAACACAAGTGACAATGCTGTCCTGGACAAGTGCTCCATCTGGGTAAGGCTCAGACCTCCCACCCTGCAGCCCAAGCCCAGGGCACACTCACCAAAGGAGACTTCACCGAAGCGGAGGGACGATACATTGAAATGAAACGCCGGCCCAGTGACACAGCCACTGTGAGGACAAAGGCAGAGGAGACATGGCCTCGGTTAAAGAGAACTGCAAAGCCTTCAGCTTTCCTTACCGTTCCGGTGGGTAAAAGCCAGCCTGAGAACCTCAGGGGGTTTCACATCAAGCCCTCACCCTCATGCTCAGCACAGCATCCAGGTGGACGGGAGGCAGCCAAAGCAAAGCGGTCAGCAGCCCATAGCTGCTTGTGGGGCTTGGGGCACAGTGTCATGCAGGGTATGCCCCCAGGTTGTTGATGGCCTGAGGAAGGACACCAAACAAGTGATGGCTGCGTGCCTCAGTTTCCCCATCTGTAATGTGTTGGACACAGGGGTGTCCCCAGTAAAGCACACTCAATGTAACTACCCTTCCCAGCCACAGCTTTCCTGCTTTGGCATTTCTTAGCTGGAACCGCTCTTCCCATGGAGTACAGGAACACCTTGCTCAGAAGATCTTGATCCACGCAATCTTTATGGGGGCAGGACTTTGAGACACGAAGCCGGGGGAGCCCCAGACATCCCTTGACAAGAGCCGCAACAGCTCAACAGAGCGGACAGTTGAATCTTGGAGGAAAACATCAGCCAACCACCAGGGCACCAGCTGACCCATCCAAGAGCAACACGTCTTAAACCACCCAACACAGAATCGTCAAATCATCTACGCTGGAAAAGACCTTTAAGATCATCAAGTCCAACTGTCACCCCAGCGCTGCCAAGCCCACCACTAATCCGTGTCACTAAGGGCCTCGTCTACACGGTTTGGGAACACTTCCAGGGATGGTGACTCCACCACTGCCCGGGGCAGTCTCTTCTAATGCCTGACCACCCTTTCGGGGAGAAACTGTTCCTAACATCAAGTCTAAATCTGCCCTGCACACACTGAGGCCATTTCCTCTTGTCCTTTCCCTTGTTACTTGGGAGAAGAGACCAGCCACCTCCTGGCTCCATCCTCCTTTCAAGTAGTTGCAGGCATAACGGAACCTGAACACACCGCATCTCCTCACCTGCCCTTAAATTCAGCAGACTTGAAGGCTCCAAACTCCAGGACTCACCAACATCCACCTGAATCACCACGTGAAGCTGCACAACACCCATTAATTTATTTCATGGTTGATGCCAACCAATGCCAGCTCTGCCTCTCAGCTCAAAATCAAGGACCACAGCAAATGGTGTGTTCAACCCAACCTATTCCATGGCTCCCTCTTGCTGACAATTCCACTTCACTTGCTGCTGCGGTCGCAAGGAGTCAGCATCAAACTGGAGTCAAGGTTAGTGTGGGCTCCTAGTGTGGGGATGCCAGGATGAGAGCCAAGATCAAGACCTCAGACAAGCCTTTTCTTTCTCAATGAGGTAGGTGGGAGATGACTACCCAGGGAGAGCTACAGATGTGGCCGCCAAGCTCTTAGAACCCTCCTCACCTCACAGTCAGCGTCAGAGGCTCAGGGGATCCCTTCACATTGAACTGGAATTCCTCTGTGAACTGCCCCACGACACTGGCATTGAAGGAGATCCAGATGGCCTGATGATCAAAAGGCAAAAGCATGCCCTCCCGGGGGCCAAAGGTGAAGCAGGAGCCCAGAGCTCTCTCCGGAGGGACCACGCTGAAGGGAGTCTCAGTAACTCCTCTGTTGAGCAGGAACACCTGCAGCAGCAGCGAGAAGGCAACATGGAAATACATGAGGAATCCTCTTTGCTTACAGAAGGCTCACTTCTTTTCTAGTTTAGCAATTAACATCTGTAAAAGGCAGAAGATGCTGAGCGCTGCTGCCAAATACAACAGGACGAGTTCTGCCTCGGGGTTTTTTTCCATGCAAAGCAGGGATAACTTCACACAAACAGAGCCACTCTGGGCTTATTCCCCTGACACAGAGCACTCCACTTGACCTGCAGTGCCAAGCGCCTGCTCAGCACCACCAAGTTGATTCAGACCCATCCCACAGCTCCACGAGGCTCGCTGCTGCCCGGGAGCCATCCGGATCCACCCCATGCCCTGCGCCCCGTCCTGCTCACCCTGTAGCTGTGGCTTGAGCCAACAGTCACCTCCCCGATGCTCAGCTGGTCACAGCTGAGTTGGACCTGGGGCCCGACGCCTTCCCCGCTGATGCACAGGGGCAGCCTGGTCTCACAGCCTGTGGAGGGAAATCTCTGTGAGTGCAATTCCCTCTGCTACGCGGCACTTTCCAGGTTGTCTCAGTGCTGCTGCTGGTCCCTGGGCTGGATGGAACCAGCTCTAGATGCTCCAGGAGAAGATACGGGACCCATCTCGTCCCTCAGGACATGCGCCTTGTGGCTGCTTTCTCATTTCTAACCAACCCCCTGGGCCGGTGTCTCAGAGAACCACAGAATGGTTTGTGTTGGAAAGGACCTTAAGATCATCCAGTTCCAATCCCTTGCAATGGACAGGGACACCTTCCACTAGAGCAGCTTGCTTCAAGTCCCGTCCAGCCTGAACTTGAACATTGCCACGGGTGGAGCAACTTCCTTGGGCAGCCTCTTCCAGTGCCTCACCACTCTCACAGGAAAGAATTTCTTCTGTATATCTAAACTAAATCTCCCCTGTTTAAGCTCGAACCCATCAGCCCTTGTCTTATCTCTCCAGTCCCCGATGAAGGCTCTCTCTCCAGTCATGGGAAACCAGCCTTCTCACTGAGCAGATCACATAAGCCATAAATGTACTGCTAACGTGCACATCCCTTGGTGCAAAGGCAACCGAGACCTCAAGGCTTACAGCTAAACTCCAAGGTGGGTCCTTTCCCTTACATTTGCTAGAGATGACAGAGCACAAGATCTTCAGTCTGAAGGCTGCTCTCAGCCACTGAAGCAGCCTAAGGTGCCTGAATCCTGGCTCAAATTTTGGATGAGCTCTCACTGCCATCCCAGCCTACTCTGCACACAAAGTGAGCATCACGAGAAGGAGGAGAGAGCCACGCCACAAAGACTCATCTTGGAGGTAACTGGTCTACAGGGGCCTGGTGCTCCTTCACTAAAGCTGTGTTGCAAATGCTGGCAAAGCCATGGCGGGAAAGCTTATTCCTTCACTGCTTGGTCACTTCTGGGATCAGGAAGGCAGAGCCAGGCATCCTGAGCCCTGGCCTCCGACAGGAGACCACCGGGAACCACGGTGACAGCGGCGTGTGCCAGCACTGCCCTGTTGAGCCCTCCAGAACTACATGAGGTCCGAGTGGGCTGGAAGAGTGTTTCTACCTCCTCTGTGGGAACAGGAGCAGGAGGAAAGAGCTGTACCTGAGATGTCACAGTAGACTGTCTCTTGGTAGACTCTGGCTTCTTTGGGCTTAAAGATCACATTGATTTCAAGGGAAGAATTGGGCAAGACATCTCCCTCCTGAAACAGAAGTGACAGCAAACCATTTATCTTCAAACATCACATTCTTGTTTCCACTGCAGCCCTGGAAGCCTTTATTTAGAGCATCAGCAAAGAGCAAGGAGCAAGCAACGCTTGTCAACAGGATTTACAGGAGAGCTTGGAAGCAGCAGCTTCCAAAGTCCCTCGCCTTTACTGGCACCCGGAAGGGGCAGTTTGTTCCCCTCAGAAGAGACTGAGCTCTTGCTCGCGGATTTAAGTCTGGGCCACGCTACCAGTTTCTGCAACTCTCTGCTGCTCTCGCAGAGGATCCTGGCACTGGTGCTCAGTCCCAGGAAGCCCTGCCACACATTTCAGGAGGCATCCCTGGTTTCTATAGGCTCTCACTTCCTGCAACTGGTTTAAGGAAAGGCACCTCTCAGCTTTACACGGGCTGCAGGAGCAACCAAGAAGAGAACAGCAGCCCCTTCCTCGGAAAACAAAATAGAAAAAATAAACTACTTTCACCCACTGTAAAAGAAAGAAGAGGTTGGGATTATTCCAGGGTTTACTCCAAGATGAGAAGGGATGCTGTGCTGCTCAGACAGCAGCCATTCTTCATCTCAAGACCATGCAAATACTCAGAAGGCAGGCTCTGGCTGATTGAAGGCCATGGGGTTTTTGCTGGCATCACCAGGAAAGTGAGCAGTTTTCTCTACCTATCTGCAGTTGAACTCAAAAAGCCCGTTTAAACCTGCCAGCCTCGTGTCCAGGCTCACAGACGACACTGGAAGGGAGACTCAGACGTGGTATAAATCCAGGTTTTAGGAAGGGATTGCTGTGCTTGGGCTCAATTTGGCCTCCTTTCCACCCAGGACCATTGCATTCTGCAGGTCAGTATGTGAACTAACAGTGCACCAGTGTCCTTTCTTCACCCCCGCGCGCTACGTGGGAATGTGTCCTTACAGAGAATAACTGATACCTCTGAACACTGTGAGGACACTCATGAAGTGCCCTTAATTCACAGCCCTTGCAGCAGAGCCCAGCCTGGGGTCGGCTCTTGCTGCTGTTCAGAAATGCTTTTTGCAACAAGTGCCCCTAGCCTCACCAGAAACCGGATGTCTCCTCTCTTGGCACATCAAGCAGCTGATGTGGGATCTGCCAAGGGACCTCCTTCAGAGATGAGAAGGAGGAGGAGCAGCAGGAAGGGAGGTTCTCAGCCATCACTTACCATGGGCACAATGGTGAAAATATCACTGCAGAAAGGCATGGAGCCTCCCTGCACCTCTGTCCCCTGGTTCTGGGAGCTGCAGATGGGAAGGGAAGGGTGTTCTCTGAGAGGGGGGACCAGCCCGTGCTCCGTAGGAACATCAACCAGCTTGTCCTCTTCCAGCCTCTGCAGCCTGTGCCATGGGAGAGACGAACCAAGCAGATAATTGAATAAGCAGCAGATTTGCAAAGCCTGTCGTGTCAGTGCACGAGCAGCAAAGCACTCGGCGAGGAAGAGCAGCAGCTCAGCACAGGGCTGACCCTGAGACACAGGCTCCCACATGGATCCCATTATTGCCGTTCTTCCCAGCACAGCAAGGAGTTTTACTCCTCACTGACGAGCTAACAAGAGGTTTCTTAAAGCTGGCAGCCCTCAAGAAAAAGCCTCCTGCATTGGGAGGGGAGAAGCAACTGGCTTTCAGCTGCTCGTTACCAGCATCACACTTTTCCCCTTCCCTTTTGCACCCACAGGGGTGAGGAGACAGTATCTGCACTGCCTTCCACCAGAGGATCCCGGTGCACTTCCAAAGCAAAGCAACGGATTTGGGCATCCCATCACTTCAGTGACACAAATGGGTTTCTGAGCATGAAAACAGAGGTGCCAAGAGACGAAGGGACTCTGCCCAGCATCACCTAGTAAAGAAGTCAGGACCAGCATCTCTGAATGCAAACCCTACGTGGAATCTTGAACCACCTCATCTTTTCCCTCGTTTTGGCCTCCACTGCAGAGCTGTGATGCACTTAACCTCTCCCTTTATTGGCGGCTGCAGCAGAAATCATTCTAGTGTTTAAAGATCACAAGCGGGAGATGAAAGGGGAGCCCTGCTGCAGAGCGGTTGCTCCTTGCTGGCACACTGCTGTCCCCCCTTCACGCTCCAGTCCCCTGGCCATGAAGAACCAGCGGGTGACAGCACTGGGGGACCAGGGGAAAGCTCCACGTGCAGCAAATCGAGGCAACGCCGTGTGAACGATCATCACCCAGCTAAATCCAAACGCAAAGAGAAGGGAAACAGGCAAGGACGTTACTTGCTGCACACACACTGAGCCTCGCGCACATGCTGTGCATGAGGAGGGCTTCCACACACTGGCGTGAGCAGCCCTCAACTCAAGCTCCGTCAGCAGGCCAGAATCACATCCCCAAAAGCGCTGCAGGAGGGACACCTTCTAATGGGCCATGTCTTTTGGGGTCACATCCCAACACAGGCTCCTGCACTGCCTCCTCTCAGGAAAAGGCCCTCTCTCCTCTGAGATCTCAAAAGCTTCTCTGACAGCAGGACGGTTACCTTGGACCATCCCCAAAACTACGAGTAAGGAGGAACCAAGCGTCGTGCTCAGAGTCAAGGACAGAGACTGGCACGACAGCAAGTCTCATACGTAAAAAATCAGGTTGAAGTGAACTCTGGGGAAAGCTGGTGGCTTCTGAGGGGACAGAGGATCACCCAGGGTCCAGTCCGAGACAGGCAGGTGGGGAGAGATGCTAAAGAAATGGTCCAGGGAAGAATCAAGGCAAGCTCACGAGATTTTCTTTTAACTCAGTGCGTTTGCACAGAACTCACACACTGTGTCATTAAAAACAGACAACAGTGGAAAACCAGTTCTGGCCTTTGAGGCATTTCTGACCTAATTACGCTGAACTTGATGTGCTCAAAGCCCTTGAAAAGTGCTGCAGTTCAAGGCAGTTTCCTGATCAGCTCTGGGTTCAGACTAACTCCTGTATATCTGCACCCATCTGAGCCTGAGAAGTCGCACAAGGATTGCCCAAGTCACATAAGCTTTAAAGTGTCATTTCCAGTTCATCCCCCCAGGCTGTGAGTGTTTCTCTGCTGCCTGAAATGGCAATTTCAAAGCTTTGCCAGAGACACCCTTGGAAGAACCTGCCCCATCTCTCACCACCACGACGACACAGGTTGCTGAAGCCCAAAAGCACTTCCAAGTCCTGGCTGCCCTCCCTTCCCCGCAGAGCCCTCCACATCTGCCCAGCCTATGAGGAAGGGGAGAAACACCTCGTTGGGCCAGAAACCAGGACACTGAAAGGCAATTCCCCAGCCTACGGCAGGACGGCCTCCACCTTCTGGGCCAACCAAGCACTCTACCCTGCCTGTGACTGGAAAAGGAGCCTGCCAGCTTATCAAAGAAGAAACTGCTAGAGTATCACAATAGCTGTGCCACCTGCAGCTCTTCAGGGCTACTGCTCAGTGCAGTCCCAGGTACCGAGTGCTGACACCTTCCTCAGCCTCATGGACCCTCCGTAGTGCACGGATCTCTGAACTCAATAGTTTGCCGCTCCCAAACGTGAGTTTGCCCTCTCAGGCAATCCAGTGATTGCACTCAACCTTCTCTCCCCAAAACATCATCCTCAGCTGTAGCACGGCTGGGACCGCAATGGCAAAGGTTAAGCTCCACGCTGTGCATGGGTTTACGTGCCCTAATCCGTTCAAAAGCCCCAACAGCCCTCTGAGACCGTGTGTTAGTTTTCCCCTGGGGCATCTATCTTTCTGAGACGAATCTCTCAAACAAACCTCAGCTTCTGCCGCTCCTCCTCTTCCTGATCAACAAAACGCTTCCACTGGAAGTGGGCCGTGATGGCACTCTGATTGTGGATGACCAGGGATCTTAGCTTTGACAGCGTGACAGAAGTCTTCTCAACTGTCAAGGAGCTCTTGTCAAGCCTGATGTTGACATTTACAGCTGTTCCACAAAGGCTTTTGTGAACATCTTCACCTGGAACAAAGCAAAAGCAAGTCTCGCCTCATCTCACTTGCTGACGGAAGTACAAGGAATAGAGCAATCTGCAGGCAACAGAAGAAAGAGCTGCAGTTTTGAGCTGCATAAGCAGTTCCCCGGATCAGGACACTTAGCATATCCTGACAGCTGCACATGCTACAGCATGAGGATGTCCTGGCACCACCTTAGGCACCTTATTTTGGGGGTCGTTCGCGGAGTTGTATCTTTTCAGATGTGCCCGGGTGCCCTTTGGGCTGCCATCCCACTCAGGTCACAGGGAATTCTACATCCAAGTCACTCAGTGATGCTGAGGAGCGCCACCTCAGCCATGCCTTGCCCAGGGTCTCCTGCAGGCAGGAGATGCCCCCAGTGTCGTGTCATCCTCATCTCCTGGTCCTGAAATATTGGGCATAGCTCTGATCTCAGAACCCAAGCGGGAGCATTTGAAATGCAATGGAGAAGGGCAGAAACAACAATGGAAACTACAGAGCAGCTTCTGTGCTGAGCTCTGCACTCAACAGGCTGCTACTGGGCCCTCGGATCCATCTGCCAACTCCTTCTTTGGCTCCTGCTACGGTCACAGCCAGGTGCCTCACCACTGCCCGCACATTCTTCCTTGTCAAACGTGCTGCTGTTACCACTTCACCACCGGAGAAGTGAGTCCCTTCACTAGGGTAAGTGTCCTCTGGAAGGCTGGAGACTTACTTCCAGCACCAGAGCAACACGCACAGCAGCACAGCCATTTCAAAGTGTTTCTCCAAGGTGGTGTTCACGACCTACCTTCAGACATCATTGCACCCTCACATTACTGACTCCAGCCAGCCCTAGCAGCAGCTTGCTCATAAACCTCACCACTAAAGAACTGCTGCTAACAAGGCGGTTTCTACAGAATCATTCCCAGGCTACAGCAAAGCTCAGAGCACCCTAATGGCTACCGCTGCCACAGTTACTGCTCCTCCTGGTCACAAGTCCTCAGCATGGCCCAGCTCTCAGCACAGCACCAACTGTACCCATGCAGCACATCACAAGAAGAGGGTCTCTACCTCAAAGGCCTTCCCAGGAACTGTAACACAACAGATCGGGATGAAAAGCAATGACCCGTCAGGAGAGCTCTAGGGGACAGGTTGCAGGCTCTTCAGAGAGCTCTCTTGCACGTTAAAAGCCATCTCCTTTTCAGTCAGGCTCCCTGCTGTGAGTTCTTCTGCAATGGAGCACCCAGAATATTCGCCATCGCCCCCGGTGCACCGTGCGCAGGAAGATCTGCCTGCCTTGTTACAGGCTGAAATATTCCAGCACAGGAATATCTGGCAGCCAGCAGGGGAGCTTTGCTCTACTCAGCGTGAAGGAACCTTGCAGAAGGGATTCAACAGGACAATGAAGCCACCAGATGATGACAGACAGCGCAGACACCGCTCTGTTTCGAAGGACACACGGAGGGTGCACCACGCGCTTACCTGTGTCATAGTGAACGATCATTGGACTCGTATAAACACCGGTCTTTGGTGGGTGGAATTCCACCGTGACTTCCATCGCTTCTCCAACGCCAAGAGTCCCAATGGAGGGATCCACAGAGAAAGGGCTGCAACACAAAGAGAGAGATCAGGACTGTATGGGAGATCCGGGCCCTCCGTTAAGTTTGCAGTCTAGTTCGCTTCAGCTCACTTGTGCAAGCAAGGAGCAAGCAAACCACAGTCGGTACAAGAAAACCAGAACATCCAGGATCAGAAATAGAGCGGGTGACTCTCCCTGCTGAAAGAGAACCAGACCTCAGAAGATCCCGCGGTATACCACGACCGCAGCCCCCCACACTCTGCACCCAGTTCTCAGTTCTCAGCTCTTCACCTCTGCACACGTGCAATCCAGTTACTCAGAATTCTGCTTTTTTGTGTAGTTCACTTAAAACTTTCCTAATGCTTCCCATTTCTTTATTGCAACTTGGGACTGAAATAGTTCATTGCCGAAGTTCGGGAACTCTTAAAACCCTTGTCAAGGAGCTCTCAACACACGCTCTATTACCCAGTAGAGTAGTTGGCAAGCGCCTTGCAAATAGATGCTAGACTTCACTGGGTATTTACTGTGGTGGTGCCTCTCACCAGCTCATTGCTTGCCTGTTTCTTGAGGCTGTGTTTGGGATCCGTGACCTGAGCCCCTCGAACTGTCCTCTGCCACACAGCACCTTCTTCAGCAGTCAAGCTGCCTTCCTACCTTGCCTCTTCCAACCCAACAGCATCAGACCTGCAAGATGCTGCGTTGGAGACACCACTGCAGTGTAAAACTTGCTTGCAGAGCTTTCTCAAAACACTGCAAGCAATGGCAAACCCCACGTGTCCTGCCCATCTCCAGCACCTCAGATGCTCTGCCTCCTTTTTCTCACAGTTTACAAGCCCATGACCACGCAACAGCGTTTTGCGCAAGGGATGAGCTCCTTTACCTCAGAGTGGTGATGCTGTAGCAAGCCTCCCGCTTCCCCACGTTGCGCACCAGCAGAGTTTTCTGGGTGCTGAACCTGACTGGACACTCGGAGAAGTTCAGCTGCTCAGGGAAGTCCAGGCTGGCTCGGGCACCTATGGCTCGGATAGGCACAAAGAACTTCTCCCTCTCTGTGATGATGATAAGCTCGTCGAAATAATCCTGCAGGGAGAGAAACAATCTCAGCACAGTGCCTTTAGCACCATGCCCATGGCAGAAGAAGAGCTGCTGGTTTCTGTGACTCTCACAGTAGCATTCGGCAATGGACATGCACTTTTTACCTTCATGGCCTTTCATTACAGATTATTTCACAAGCAGGGGCAGCCAGGGACCATGGGGCAGATCCTCTTTAGTTTCTACAGGCATGCTGCCCGAGGGTAGGCCAGAGTATTGAACTACATTTAAGCAGCAAACAGAAGATGAGGAAAAGGCCATGCACAGGCAGCAGACTCTCAGCCCTGAAGCCAACAGACGTTACGTTAAATATTCCACCACTGAAGGGGAAAACAGCCTGAAACAGGCAAGAGCCTCCAGCCTATGGGAGCACAACCTTCACCCCCAGGAAAGAGTCTCCCCCAGGTCTAGATCCAGTGCAACTCCACTGAACGCAGGCCACTTCTTCAAAACCCACACCACATGCCTGCTTTGGAACCCAGCCCTGCAGGTTCACCTTCCCCTCAAGGCGCCATCTCTCGGGACCTCCACTCTCACCTTGTCCTCATCAGGTCTGAAAAGGATGCGGTAGGTTGAAGACATGCCCGGTGCTACCTTATAGTCCTCATTACTCGGGCTGATCAACTCGAAGTAAGGAGAGTTCCCCAGGATGACGTTCAGCAGACGAGGAACCTGCAGGGAAGACACAAGTAGGATTTTGTTGCTTGTGGAAACATGAGAAGGGACCAGGACAGGCCATGTGACATCCTTCCTTACCACCTTTCCAAAACACTTTTAGCTCTGAAGCTACACGCACGTAACACACGAGGGTGGACTTGAATCCCTTCTGCTGAGCTACACAGCTGCAGCACAGAGACAGTAGGAACAACACGCCCTGCTCTGAAGGCAGCAGGAAGGAGATGCAGTACCTCAAGTCACCTGCGTATTCAACAAGCCCAAAGAACATGCTTGCTTCTGCCTGCACACATCCATGCAGTCATACCTCTGGAGGGGGAATGTATTATCTGAAGGCAAACCAGCGTGCGTTATACGGGGAGGGAAGGAAGTCACTTCTGACACACCAGGGTGGAGCGGGGTGGTCAAGCTGCGGTGCTAGTCATGGCGGTGGACCAGCAAGAGAAGCAGACCACAGACACTCTGGGCTTCCTGAGAATAAAAGCTTACCTCAAGAGCAAAAGGACGAGCGCAGGAAGACAAAAGAACAACCCCAGGAAGAAGCAGATGGCTAAGAGAATTTAAAGGGGGCTGCAAAGCAGCAAGGGAGATCCGTAATACAAGGAAAGGCTGGTGCAGAGATGAGAACACCCAACGTGCCTCTACGATGGATACCACAGGCACGGAGACAGCAAACAGACATTCTCTAGCACACAGGCAGCAACGCCCCAGCACCCAATCTCATCTCAGAAAGCATAACAAGGAGACTTTGAATGGCAGGCAGCTCCACTGATGAACACGACGAGCCTTGGAAAAAATGGAGGCTCATTCTGCACCCCTGACCCAAGCCTGGTGACCCATGGCCAAGGCAGCCCTGGACGCTCTAAACACCCTTTGCTCCCACCAATGCCCTGGGGCAGCAAGCTCCAGGAGCCCATTTCCCACTGCAGCCACACGTTCTGGTCGCCAAGTCCCTTGGCACGTGAGCCCAGGTGGCAAAGATCTTCAGCAAGAGCCACCCAGGATGCCTCTGAGGGTGCTGAGGAGCAGCCTGAAGACAGGAAAGCAATTCAACAGCAAGTAGGCAAGAGCAGTAAGCATAGAGTGCAGCACTTCCGTATCGGAGTGAATACAGAGCACCTATTGGGCTCGATTACACTTTGCCTCTGTTACACATTGCTGCTAGCTGCAGTTTTAGGGGGTAGACAACCTCAGCTACCACGCAGGATACATCAGTAGGATTCCGAGGAATGTGGGAAACTCGTGAGACAGAGCACAATGTTCCTTTTCTCCAGGGCATGACCAAAACCCAGCAAAATTAGAACATAATGAACTCTCTTGGGATTAGCATCTCTATCTTTGTGCATTTAAATATGCCAAGGGTTTTCCTTAGAGCTGATCTGCCTTTTACACCAGGGCTCTCCGACGCCTGAGGTTGTACCAGCTTCACAACTGATTCATTTTGGGTAAAATCAACAGTTCACACACTGCCTCCCCTTCACAGGGCATAGAAATCCCAAGCTGCAGCTGTTACCAGTCTATTACGTTTTATTGGGAATGGCACCAACATCAATGCAGGTGTTGTTTTCCACTTGGGAAGCACGAATAGAGCAAATTCACTGTTTGCCTCTTTGCTGGTACTTGGCAAAGGCAAACATTCTGAGGTGCTGCACGGATAAGGGAGCAGCTGAAGCCAAAAGGCACAGTGGGAATGAAGCAGAGCAGTAGGAAAAGAGAAGCTGAGGCCCATTTTAATAAGCAAAGGGCACACCTGCAGCAAAGATTGCCCAAAGTCACTGTGAACCACACCAGTGGTGTCCCTTGGGCATAGGTACCCACATTGCAACTTCCCAGTATGCCCAAGCTACACCAGGAATGACACAGTACTCTCTGGGAGTAACTGAGGGACCATACCTTCATCCTTCCTTGCCAAAGGCTCTTCCATGCTCTACCACGTCCCTGTAAAACCTGTTATCTCAGGAGATACTTTGACTTCTCTTGCTGTTCCTCCCCCTACATTAAGCCCTGACGGTGTCACTCCTTTTGTCCCCTCCTTTGTTTCTCCCAACAGGGAGATTTGAGGAGGGCGTTAATTCACCTGCACACTTCCACCTCCCCCCCGCTCCCCGCTGTGCCCTCCTCTCACACACACGTCTTGCTCTTTCTTACACAACCGGATCCTGAATGACGCCTGTTTCTCACCTTTCTCTGCTTCCAGCACACTTCCTCTTACGTACCAAGAGAATCCCTGTGCGGAAGAAAGCGCTCCGCGACAGGACGTTGAACTCAGCCCCTTTCCTCCCTCCTGTCTTTTCCCACCAGCTTGCTCTTGGCACATGCCTCACTGGAGCAAACGTTTCCCCAGCTGAAATTCAAAAGGTCTCCATTTCCCCCTCTACAGCAGAGCAGAACAAAGTTGCTGCCACTTCTCAACTTCTCCCTGCTCATTCTTCTTAGGAAATCTCAACAGGATCACAATCTTTCCCGTTCAAGTTGGAGACCTTCAGGAGCACATTACCCTGCCTGTGCTGGGATTCTCCAAAGAGAAAGCACAGCCACGCTGGCTTAGAAACACCTGAGCAGAACCGAACTAAGCTTAGCAGGAGCCTCAAGTGGCACCTCAAGTCCTCCCCTTTAACTGCTGCTGCTAAGCCAGCCTGTTTCTCCTGCTCTTCCAAAACACTCAGCCTGGAGTGCTAATGCCAGGAG